>NC_135153.1:14611836-14920429 GCF_050948215.1 Halictus rubicundus | reverse complement strand
TGTGGGACAAAAAGACATTTATTACAGTGTAGTGGTTGAGTCAGGATGTGGACGAAAAATAGGGAAACCTGAATAACTGACGCGAATGGAGAACAGTAACAGTATATATATTGAGAGACAAAAGAAAACATAAGGCGCATAAGGGTACGTAACGGATTAACTGCGGCCACTACAATGATGGTCGCCGCTCGGTCGTCTTCTTCCTTTTTTTATCTTCGGCTATCGTCGGCCGATCTCGTGCCGGTTCGTTCGGGGGCACTCGTGACTCGCCGATACGTCTAACCTAGGTATCGCGACTACAATAGTATCACCGAAACTGTGTCGAATTATAGTAATGTTTAAAGAGTCGGAAAGCTAAGCCTTCCGATGTCGACGTCGAACGCCTAGAAGTCCGCTCGTCGCTGCGGTTAACGTCTGAAATTTCGAATTTCCAAGTAGCATGTACGCAGCAAATTGCATCGCGGTCAAACATATCAATCCCGGCGCGAGATGATTTTGCTCGCGGATTTCGCGGACCGACGCCGTCCGATTCGCGGCAATGCATCATGTCATTTTCCCCGGGAACGAAGTCGTCGCATCACGCAATATTTTCCCGTTAATTTGTTGATTTCCGAGCCGTCAGATGTATCTACAATGAAGGTTTATTGCCGAGCCGGGCAAAGTGCGCCTTCCGCGCGTCACGATGCAGGGGAGGGGGATGGCGGGAATTTTTGCATCGTGTTTGCGTCCCTCCACTATCGCAACCCCCTCCCCCCCCACTCCCCATCGATCCCTTTCGCAACCTCCTGCAGAACTGCATCGGTCATTTACAGTGTATCACGGTGCATCGGGGCCCGCCTATATCGGCGGTCATTATCCGGCCGCGCGAATACGATTACCGGGACGCGTTTGGAAATCCCAGGCGATACACAATCAGAGCCGACCGCTCGACGATCCTCGTCAACCGCGACCATCCGATCGAATCATTTCTTCGTCGGGACAATGAACGCACGGCCGCGAACTATATCTGCGTGCACGAGCGCCATGCAATCGGAACCACGGGAACCGGCGAGTTTGTCGGATCGTGACAATGAGGCGACGTTACAGACCCGCCACTCTCTGCGCGCCGATGACGCACGCTGTTATTATTTAGGGGAGAATTCAGCTTTGACACGCACGGAAAACACTGCGCTCTAGAAATGTACACCTGGCGCGTCATTCGTGCTCCGAGCTTCGGACAAAATGAATGCTCGAGGCGACCGCCGAGAAAATTTCGAAACCATTCTATTTTAGCGTGGAAATTATATTGTTAAATTTTCATGTTGCCTGAAGATTGACCGATTCTGCCCATGCATCGATCGTCTAATTCAAATTTCAACAATGTACATGCAGTCATGGTACATGAGTACATGCAGCAATGTGTGCAGATGATGCACCGTGTTGTCGTTTGCGCACGTCAATAGGAGAACTCAGCTTTGACACTTCCGGAACGTACTGCACCCTAGAAATGCAAACAGTGGATCATTCACATTCAATGATGAAAATTAAGATGACTGTATTTGTAAGAATAATTGCTTTCGTTCTTCCGGAAGGTGTTCTATTTTAGTTCTATTTTTTCATTTCTATGATTTGTTAAATACCACGGACTTCTTGACGGATTTGACATGAAAATTAATATGAAATACCAAAAACAAAAGAATCAACAAATATTATCATACTCCTATTCAGCCTATTAATTCTATGAAGAAAGAAAATCAATCTTTACTTTGCAAGAAAAATTGCCAATAAATACTTGCACGAAGATCCGCAGTCCAGTGATTGGGTGTTTCAAAAATCGATATGAAATTCCGTCTGCGTTCGAGTTACGGTTGCGTGGGACGTATGACGAGGCGAACGACCGTCCGTCGCTGCGCGGGGGCGCGTTAATGGTGTCGGTCACGACATTTTCGCGTTGCATCGCGGTGCATCGCGTTGCATCGGGCCCGGCGTGCCGCGATTAATCGCGCGTGCAATCTCGCAGCGGCGTCGTGGAAGCGCAGACGGCGAATTGAAAGTAAATCGAACGCGACCGCGGAATTCCGCCGCGTCATTGCTCGCTCGCCCTCCCCTTCCCCCTCCTCTCATTGTAATCGATATATCGAGCCCTACAGCGGCCGGAACACACAACGTGCCTGCGCTAACTACGTAACGAACGAAAGAGAGGCTGTCCGGGAATAGATAGAGTTCGGTCAGCCTTCGAACGGACTCCATTTTATTCTAGAGGCGTACCGGTATTCACTTTTTTCCTCTTTCCTTCCGAGCGATTGCTTCTACCTGCTCGGCTTGTTTGCCAGCGATTCGACCTACGGAGAATTTGAAATTTAAATAATTGCGGCCAGCGTCATGACTTTCGATGGACAATAATATGCCCGTCGGTTGTTTATTTTCCCGCCTGGGAAACTATGTGGACATCGTAGGTTACGATGTCTTCTTTGGAACGCCCTGGACACTGGCTGGTCGATCGATTTCTGCTTCATGAATAGCAATTTGGCGTGAATCGCGGCGTGGTTGATGCTGGAAACTCGAGTCTGTGCGTTTGTATCGTCAACTGATTTAGGGTATCTGATAGGAAGGCTGCGGATTTTATGCAAGTTTGTCCAGTTTAAAACAGTGCAGAGCATGACGCAATTTAAGGGTGTCGATATACCAGCCCTAACTAAATTTTCTATGACAATGTACTATTTATACCACTATCAAACTTGTACAATATTTATAAGTCTTGGAGATCAGAGAGTCCAAAGCTGCTTGAATCTTGAAAAATTAAGGAGTCCAAAGTTTCTTAAGTCTTGAAAAGTAGGGAGTCCAAAGTTTCTTAAGTCTTGAAAAGTAGGGAGTCCAAAAGTGCTTAAGTCGGTAAAGTTGCAGAGTCCAAAGTATCTTAAGTCTTTAAGGTTGGAGTGTCCAAAACTTCTTGAGTCTTGAAAATTAGGGAGTCCAAAGTTCCTTAAGTCTTGAAAAGTAGGGAGTTCAAAACTGCTTGAGTCTTTAAAGTTGTAGAGTCCAAAGCTGCTTGAGTCGTGAAAATTAGGGAGTCCAAAGTTTCTTAAGTTTTGATAATTAAGGTGTCGAAAGTTGCTTAAGTTTTTAAAGTTGGAGAGTCCAAAGCTGCTTAAGTCTTTAAGGTTGGAGAGTCCAAAGCTGCGTGAGTCTTATAAATTAAGGAGTGCGGAACTGCTTAAGTTTTGAAAATTGGGGAGTAGAAAGCAAGCGAAGCAGGCGAGAAATGTCGAAAATCGTGGAGAATGTATGAAAGTAAAGAAGTTGTGGGATAAAATAGAAAAGTGTGGAACACTGTGGAAAGTCCAAGAGCTTTCAGGGATGAACTGAAGCATTTTCCGGGGGTTTGAAGGTCCGTTGGAAGAGGCTCTGATAGACCAAGGCTCCTGCGATCCGGGGAAGCTTGGGAGCCACTGGCATGCAGCGTTCTTTGATGTGACAAACGAACGAATCCCCCGCCCCCGGAATTGGATTCCGATCGAGGGCTCGACAAACACCGGGGAGCCCTGTTCCTCCACGATAACCCCCTAATTAAAGACACCACTCGGTCTCGCGCGAACAATTCAAAATCGATCGTAAGTCGAGTCCGGCCTGCAAGGGAGAGTGTGTGGGTGGTAGGCGAGAATGTGTGGGAGGGCAGGGGACGGCCTATTACACGAGCGAAATGCCGGAAAATCGAGGAGCCGGCTTTCGCCGGTTCCCTTCGTAATAACTCTTTTGCCCGGGTACAATTAGTGGTTAGCCCCGGTCGACTCGTACGCCGAGCACGTCTGCAAATGCTTCATAAAGCGTTGCCCTCTACCCCTGACCTCCCAGGTTCTCGGCCGGCCGCTCGTTTACACTGGCCCTCAAAAGTTTCGGTAGGCATGTTAATGAGAAAGAAACTCTGAGCACCTTGGGACGCTGCTTAAGATTAATGGCGCCCCCGGAGCCACAATTTTTCTTTCGGCGAAACGGTTATCGCGCCGAGTCCTCCACCGAACTACACTCCCCGTGGAAGTCTTCATTTGATTACGCTTCGCGAGTGGGAATTATGATTGGAGGTCTGAGCTGCACTCGTTCCTCCACACTCCAAACATTATCCAAATAAAGTATTCAAAACATATTACCTTATATGGCTACACATTATTGCAAATAATCACACATTATTTTATTTCTACAGGTCAACAATTTTTCTTTATATTACTTCGTTATTTGGAATTTATTTCAAATAATTTTTTATTTTATTCTTGATTTGATTAGTTTACTAGATGGCACGCAATGAAAATTTTGGAAAAATTTCGTTGTCTGAATTTCTAAAAAAATGTGTTTCGTACAGTTACGTGTAAGTTACATACACGTTGAAAATTTGTGCAGGTTAGTATGTATCTACGTGAAGACTCTCGTGGATCTGAACCATCATTTTTACGTTACTACTCGTGAAATAATTGAAATGGTTTCGATATCGCGCAGGCACAAAGAATCACCTCTGATTATTCAAAATGGCCTGCCGGGTTAATCCGATATGAAATTTCAATATATTGTTTCATTTTTGTGCGCGATCGACTGTAATCCAAATCATACGAGAGCGACTCTTCAAAACGAAATGAAACGTCAAAGCAATATTATATTGCATGTACACCAATACGTAATATATAATGCAAATATTAATATTTACCCGTGGTAGCTATTTACAAATTTTCGTTTGTTGCTGCACAGTAACTGCTTAATATGAATTAATGAGTCAATTAATGTGCACAAAGTTCTCAAAAACATTTGCTCGTTCATTTGGGTAAATACCGAGGTGCAGTACTTAGTGGAAATCAAATATGTCATGTAGTCCGTGTTACATTTAATTGTAATTATTTCAACACATTGCGTAATGTATGCGTTTTTACCGAAGGTCTCGCTATCCACTTGCAAACGTACACACATTTACACGCACGAACAGATCTAGATCTACGTCTACGGGATGAACTCTCGGGAGATCAAAAGGTCGCGGAAGAAGTATCCGAACCACAGCAAAACGCACGTTCCCGGAATCCAATCTGTTTGTTGATCGATGATGTGTAGCGTCCCCTGTCACCCCACTTCCACCCCCGCAATCAGCTGTTTATTTGCCGAGCCCTTGTCGAGCTATTTCCCTTGCCCGAACATTTCTCCCCCGAAGGTCAAACCTTGTAAATGGTGTTCCATTCGAAGATTTATACAGTTAGAAAAGTAAACAAAATCACACTTGCACACTGAAAATTAAGAGACACTATTAACAGTTTAGAGCAGAAATAAATGGATAAAAGATTTTTATTTCAATTTGTAAATAGGGTCTGATCTTTGATCCTTGCGAAAAATCATTGTATGTACCTTTGATCATTGCGAAAATATTTCAACAAATAATTTGTCAAAATCATTGCGATAATTTCAATTTTGGATGTCCAGGGGGGCCATACGATTTTTTTCTGATCTTTTTTTAAACTATTACTCACTACATCAGACACGATAAAACCCATTTTTACAGTTTTAGGGTACGGTAAAAAAGTTTACAGTCCAAGGGTTGAAGACTTCAGAGGCGAGGGGATTTTTAAAGAAAATGGAGACGGAGAAACGTGAAAATTTTGGGATGTCCCCCAGCTGGATTCTCTGTTTGGCCCAGAGTGCGACGTCTGACGTCTTTCAAAGGAAGGTAGACGACTCGGTCGACCTAACCCGAACCCGAAGAAAGGCGTGGACGGGTAGGGCCGGGTGGAAAGACGGTTTTAGCAGTCTGGAAAAGTGGTTCACGGTAACCGACTTACGCCGGGGGCGAGGGTCCACTCTTGGAAATAACGAGAAAATAATTATGAGAGAACGTGTGAAGACTTTACGTCGCCGTCTGGCAGCTCTTTGTCTTCAAAGCGGTCTGTTTTCGTTGGAGAACTCTTCATCCTTTGAAGCCGCCCTACTCGCCGAGAATAAGATAAAAATATTTGATGACCTCTCGATTAATTCGTCTCGAGCTGTTCGAATCCTGTAACACCGTTCCCCAGCTTCGTTAATCCTCCGGTATTCGACACGATTATTATCCTTGCCTTCTCAATTAATCCTCTCAATTTGTTCCTGGAATTTGTTGACACTTCTCGTTGACAAAAAGCAAAGTTGCTACGGATGTCTACATCCATTGAATAATTGATTGATTTACATTTTTGAGTAGTAACAAACTGGCAAAATTGCTATGGATGTCTACTGCGTTGAATAATTGATTGATTTATATTTTTGGGTGGTAAAAAATGTAGGAATTTAAAGTAGAAAAGTTCGGATGTTGACACAGGGACGAACCTCCAGGGGCCTCCTTGATTGAGGTAAATGAACACTTTCTTCGGCTGTAATAATTTTAAACGTTAGGCCATAATTTTCTACAGTCTCTCGTGGCTCGAGAAAACCTTTTCGTAATTTCTTTCGTTCGGTGTATCCCAAGGGTAGAATATCTTTGTTACCGAACTTTCCAAGTGCTGTTGCGAGTGTAATCTTTGAATCTTAACTAGAAACTGAAACTTTAACGCCCAGAAGCTACCCATTGACTGTTTTAAATTAATTTTACAACTGAGATAACTGCGACAGTATTTTCTGCAAACTTTCATCGAAATGGTTCCCAACGAGAGAAACGATAGAAGTGAAAATTATTAATGTTCCCGAAGGGAGTGTACGAACAATCAGAAAATCATAATCAACATTAACGAATTTAAGCAACAATCTTCTTATAACCAAAAGCTCTGTATTTAAAAATAATCATTTCAATCTCCACGTTAAACAGTTTTCAGATTAGTTACAACAGGAAGGATGTGTCTACAAGCCACAACTACGTTCAAAAAAATTTGTAAATAAATCCCGAATGGTGTTCGGCGTGTTAAAAAACGTGTATACAACAGATTAGGTTTCTAAAACGCCGTACCGATGAATGCCCTCTTCAGGAGTGTTAATAGGGTGTTGAATCGAGTTTCTATAAACAGTAGGAAAATGTTCAAGCTCGGTACAACTGTTTAATTCGTTGTTGCATCGCAACAGAGGGTAAAGCGAGAATTACCATCCGGCGGGAGTGCTTAATAATAATTACAGCGAAATGTACGGCAATCCCAGGTTTAGCGTCGTAAATAAGGGGGGCAGAGGGGGCCCGGCCATTTCTGCCACCCCTTTCTCGTCCTTTTCTTCGTCAGTTAATATCTTTTCACGCCTCTCTAACGTTTCCCCTCGTCTTCTTTCGTTTCCACTGCTAATCCCACCTCTCCTCTCATTTAATTGAGATTCAGAAGCGACGCGCGCACGATTCATAGTCAAACGTGCTCGATGAACGGAATATTCTCTGAAAATCGTTGGACAAATTAGGCTAAATCGTTATCCATTTAAATCTCGATAATAGAATCGTCGACGCGATTGCAAGGGGAAAAAGTATTCCAGCGGGATCTCGGTCTGACGGAAAACAAATGAAAAAAATAGTCATTTGTTCTCACGATGGATTCGCTGTCGCACGAAGAAACAATATGGCCGTGGGTGACGAACGATCGCCAATCTGAGTCCTCGAGCGATCTTATGGGAATCTATCGTCGATCGTTTGACGTCCACGAAATTTCAATTAGCTCCTGCCACTTTATTCGAAGCCCACCCCAACCCCCGGGAACTTGCGAACCGGTTATTAGGTCCGGAGTAATTCTTCATTTCAGCCACCTTGGAACTTTGTCATCCCCTCCACCCACTGCCACCCTCTTACTCCATCCTGCTGCCGTTCATTGTTCCAGAAATATTTTAACCGGGAAGCTATAGAAGATTCTCCTCGAAAATCGATGGGATTATGCAATATTGTATTTCCTTTGAATTGTGTTCTTGCATATAGGAATTTTGTATGTTCTTAAAAAAAATTTATTATGTTTGACGAATGACGAATGTCATTCGCTTTGTATATTTTGAAATACTCTTGTATATTCTTGTACATTCTGGTATATTCTGGTATGTTCGTGTATATTTTGGTATATTAAAGTATAGTCTGATATATTCTAGTATGTTCTACTATATTCTAGTATATTCTAGTATATTCTTGTATATTCTGTGAAATTCTGGTATATTCTGGGATATTCTTGTATATTCTAGTACGTTTTAGTATATTCTGGGGTTTTCTGGTACATTCTAGTATATTCTTGTATATTTTCGTACATTCTTTATTTTCTTTGTTTTTTTTCTTTTTTTTTCTTTTTACTTGGTCGTTCAAAGCGAGTGACTAACCCGAATTTTGACTAACATTGAGTAACGCGTCACACGAAGTTTTCTGGTGTGGAATTGACGAAGCTGCGAGTCAACGTCCGTGCGACGAGTTCCACAGACCCTAAACCGGAATTATGGATTTACGAAACTGTCGTAACGCTTGCCAAACGACGGTGGAATCGTCTCCAGATGCCGGATAGATCCGTCCCACGAAACCCGGTCGTTATCGATCAAGAATCTCGAGAACAGGTCGAAGTTCCTGCGAAGAACCGCTCGACTCGTGAAACTCGGTGCAAGTAGAATGGGAACGCACCTAGTCGGGCGAGAAGCGAGCGAAGTGGGACAAGTAGAATTGGGAACTGGGATGGAACGCGTGGAACAGACGAACTCGAGCTTGGAAATGCGAAGATGACTAAACTGTGCACACCCAAATGAAATAACTTGTTGTGGTAGCAGCGTAGCCGCGTGTTTATTAAGTACGATGAAGCAATCAAAAGAATGCTGACTGGCCGAGGCGCGAAGAGGAAATGAAACAATTAACAACAACAGTGAAAAGTGGCCGTCAGTGTCTCGGAATAAAGCAAACGGGACTAACCGGCGCGGAATAGTCGGACAAGTACAGATAAGTAGGAACTATGCATCCGAGCAGAGCGTGGTAATTAGGTAAGTTGAAGTGAAGTTACCACGTGGACGACGACAGGCTATTTAACACGCAGAAACGAACAGTTGACAACGGGTAGAATGCGCCTGAAGTTGGGTAGTTTGCACGCGTTAAGCGGTTGCATGGCCCGACGTGCGTCAATTATGACACTAAACGCGTTTTAAGCGGCCGTCTCTGCTCTCCGAACGATCTTCAGTTCATTCGAAATATTCTTATTTTAATTTACGGGTTGGACAGTTTGAACTTTTACTAACATATTCGTGACGTTTTTCCGGTTAAAATAAGCCCAAACGTGACATCGTTCCGAGCATATTTGCTTGTTTAATTGACGATTCAATATAACCCCGATTATCCGAACGGACTTGTCCATTATCCTTATGCAAACAGTTCAGTCTAAATCGATTCACATGCAATACAATTGATCGTGCATATCAATAAAGATTGCCTGTTATCCAAACAGGCTTCACTTATTAATTTGGATAATAGAGGTTCGACTGTATCCTTGATTAAATATGCTCCGAATTATGCCACGTTTACAGTGGAGTTCGGACATCCGACTGTTGATCAGATGGAAAACGAATGGTCCCGCGGTGTCCCCGAAGATAATCCAGCAGGAGCATCGAGCTGCGGGAGTCGTTTCAATAATTGTTGAGCACGCGACCATTCCGGGGACCGCCATTAAACCCAACAAGAATTGAAACAGGCTCCGGGAGGATTAATGCCCGGCTCGGCGAAAGCGTTCCCCTCCGCAGGAGCCCGTCTCGGGTAGCAAGGAGCAGGCCAGAGTAGGATTTTCGAAGAATCTCTCCCTCGGAGGCCGCAGACTCATTATTTTTCCCTCGGTTCATGAACCCACGGCTAAATCTGGCAGAAAACGCGAGGGTCCGAACAAAGGGAACAGGATCCGGCGTGTCGCGCGATTGTGGACACAATAAATCCGCTGGCCTGATCGAATAAACCTCTGCGAGCGCCTCGAACGCTATGAACGACTACTTAACTTACCGGGAATTTTCTACCTTCGTAAAAACAGCGATAGCTGACTCTGGGCACTCGCGGAATTACAACGCGGATGACTTCGACGAGATTCGCTAGCTGATAGAATTGATCGCGCGGAATTCCTTCGGGTCAATAAAAATTGACAAGTTTTCGGACATTCACAAATTCTTTGCGGGACCACTACATTTCCAAGCTGGGCCCAATCTAGGCTTCCCGTAGGCCTCAACGGGACTCCTGCACCTGGAGGAGCAGTGCAGTCAAATAGGAGAAATAGAGGGGAATACAGTTACCCTCTCTCGCGTGATTAATCTTGTAACGACAGATACACTCAGAGTCGCCAAATCAGGGGAAATGTTACCCTCTCTCTGCCAGTACCGGATTAGTCACGTGACACATGCACAACACTGGGGTATAGCGTCGTGGAAGGGGAAGGGTAGAGTGGGGAGCGAGGTCCTAATCCGGGGACTCTGGATACACACGCGCAGGGGTCTCTATTCCCCTTCTACTGACCTTCTCCCACCCACTTGACTGTACGTTCGCGTCTGCGCGATGACGTCACGCCTATCTATATATACCAAGTCCCAGGCGCGGACTGGCCTAAACCGCTCACACCTACGAGGTAGGGGAACCGCCGGAGCGACGGCGGGGAAGATGTTTCCAGGCTTGTTCGTACTGACCCAGCAAATAAAACAGGGTGTCACGAGGTTCCCGTTCCGAAAATTCCCGAAGCGCCTCGGTATCGCGGTCGAATTTCCGATTATCGCGGTATCGACAGCATCTCATCTGCGGCATGAAAGCAGCAGGTCCAATATCTTCCGGCACGTGATCGCCGAGTATTTGCCCGCTTTGCCGATTCCCCGCCCGGGGCCAGATAAGAAGGGAAGTCAACGAGCCGTGAAAACACCGCCTGGAAGAAGCATAAATTCGCCGGGAATATTTTCTGGCGGGCTCCCGGGTCGGCGTACACCTGTTCACCAGTCGGCGTTCGACACCTTGTACCGCCGGTGCCCGATTTCCCAACGATTTCGCCAGAGCACGGATGCTTCGACGCTCTCTCTCTCTCTCTCTCTCTCTCTCTCTCTCTCTCTCTCTTTCTCTTTCTCTTTCCAGGAACCCTCCTTTTTCGTGGACCGGTCGTAAACTAGCGCGAAACTTTCGAAAATTCCCGGGCCAGGCTTCCGGGACGCCCTGCCAAATCGGCGCTCGTAAATAGAGGAACGTACGCGAGGGTCGATAGCCCCCCGCGGCAGCTCGATAACACTTGTTCGCAATCTTTCTTTTGGCGGAGGGACGATGAAATTTTCCTCGCGACGACGCCGCCGCTGCCCCGTTCCTTTGAATATTGACCAGCTGGCCGGCCATCACGTTCACGGCGATATTGGGGCCACTCCTCTTCCTTGGAATACGGGCGAGGACGTTCCGGATGATAAGGCGTCGACAATACCTTTGGGACGTTCCTTCAAAATATTTATTTGCTGCGGGTGGCGCTGGCGAGGTTTCCGGATCGTCTGGATGAGACGATTTTGGCTAATGGCTGGACGAAGTGAAAACCTTTTAACACGGAAAATTTTTTCTCGTAATTCATGTAGAAATACCTCAGACGTACGTCGAACATAAAATTCGCCAATCGATTTAATTGCGGCAGCGAGGGACTGAATCGTTGCCGAGTGAATTTTTAAGTGTCGCCGTTGGCGCCGGTGTATCGATAAACAAATTACGATTGTTCGATTTCAGCTGACGGTCGATACACGTGTTCGAAATCGTCGAGCCGCGTCGCGTCGCTGCGACACGGCAATCCGCTGCCAATCGAAACTCGAGGACGGGTTAATAAAACCTTCTCTAAATACTGTAACGCGGACAATCAACGGAATGGGTAAATTCAGCGGGCGGCCAACCGATCGGCGGGAATAAATTCAGATCTTTCGGCAAACACCGATCAATTTCGGCTCGCCGGCCACGTTTTTAATCAACCGCTAATTACGAGCCGCAGCGATAAGGTAAACTGCGATCCGGCGAAAAAACGTAGTCCTCGATTTTGCACGAGTTGGCTCGACTCGATTAGTAAAATTACCGCGTCGATCCCCGACACGTTCCCGTTCAATTAACGCAATCGTTATCGGCCGTAGGATCAATCTGCCAAAAGCATCTGAACTTCAGCCCTGAACCATACCCGACGGAAAACAAGATAATCGAGAAATAATGTTTGCTCGTTCAGTCGACCGTTCTACCAAAAATTCTTCGCACACAAATCTTTGAAAAAAAAAAAGGAGAGAAAATGGCGAACAGAAAGTGCTGTATTTTTCAAAGCCCACAAGGTTGCACGGCCTCTTAAAGCACCGTAGTTCGCCGATATAAAACGGCCGACAAAGATGGATCCTGATGGTTAGGCGAATTTATCAACCTCGTCGGAAGCGAACAGCTTCGGTCAGGGCTCCAAGATTACTTCCGAAAGTTTCCGCTTTCGGAAAGACACCGTCGCCGCGGACTTTCTCTCGGACAGAGCACTCTGTTGCATGAACAAGCAACTTCGGCCCGCCTTGTTACTTGTTTTGTAACTTCCCTGGAAATTTCGGTAAGCTGAGATCTGTTTTGGGATCATTCGCTTGCCCCGGACATTGGATATTCAGTCCTCGAGGCTGACGAATTGTTTACACGTACCTTGTTATTGCACGAAAATGCGGAGAAATTGCCGGATACGCGGGCATATTGAAACTTGCGAGCTTTTATTGTCGGAGGAGTTCATTCCGGGGCATCGGATTTGTTTGGACGTTTCAAGGATTCCGAAACTCTTAGTTGTACACCTTCTCAAACCACATCAAACGAATCCAAAACGATCAATCGATCTATCTTAGAACTGCGGAATGCTGGGACCTTTAATAGATCCTAATAATACGTATCGCTATGTTGAAAATTGTCCCAACGTACTCAAACTTCTTCAAACCTTAACAGATACTACTGACTACTCTTCAGTACATACTACAAGTATTTTTCCCGGTGTTAAAAATTGTCCCAGGGTACTCAAACCTCTTCAAACCCTACCAAATAATGCTAAAATCTTTAATACATCCTAATCAAACTTTTTCCTGGGCTAAAAATTATACCAACGTACTCAAACTTCTTCAAACCTTAACAGACACTACTGAGTAATCTTTAGCACACACTACAAATATTTTTCCCGGTGTTAAAAATTGTCTCAGGGTACTGACACCTCTTCAAACCCTAACAGATAGTACTGGCACCTTTAGTGCATCCTACAAATACTTTTGCCTTTGTGAAATAATTGTCACAACGTTCTCAAACCTCTTCAAACCCAAGTACATAATTGGATCAGAAATGTATTCTTTTGTTTTCAGGAAACCGAAACGACCGCAACGGGGTCGAATAACTTCCCCAGGCCTGCGAATCCGGTTTCCGTGCCGCAGAAGCGTTAGCATTCGACCGAAACGCGGTATGATTTTTACGAGCGACGTCGAACCCGCCCGTGATATCTCGTTCGTCCGACGGGGAACCGGTTCGGCTCCGGTCTTTTTTCACCGGACCATCCCGTAAATATGCGAAGGCCGCGATGGAGCGTTGAAAGCACCTAACTTTCGGGGGAGTCGAGCAGGCTGGTTTGGCGAAACTGTGTGTTTTTACGGCGGCGCTACGTGACACCTGAAACCACGGGAATTTCCGGGGGCATCGTGGTTAACGAACGCTGGCAAGGAAGACGGAGACGCTGGCCGCTCGGCTGTCGCCGGGGATAAGCTGCAATTTCAGGAAAACTGAGAGTCTGCGATGCAATTTGCATGAAGAGGGCCAGACGCGATACAACGCCTCGAAATAAATTAATGGCGTCCTGTGTGCTTATTTACGCGCGGGGCAACCCGCGTATTTCGTCGGACTACTCAGGAATTAGAGTGCGCTACGCTATACCGGCGCCTGTGTCTGCGTTAAGTTTCCTCAAACATTATTATCGCTCACTGGAAACAAAGAGACACTACTCTAATTACAAAGTATTCGTGGCTCGCTAGTTGCTCGCTGTGCGGGGGGCAGAGGTGAACATGTAGCGAAGCAGAGTGAAGAATTGTACGAGGTGGGACATACGTCGTCGTTAGAACTGCGGATTTTTATGCAAAATAAAAATTGCATTAATTGCAAGATACAGCAAGGGGCGGCCGTGAAATTGAAATAAATTTGTAGCTTTATATTTACCTTCAACTGTGGAATTCATATTATTATGAATATAAAAGTATTTATAATAATATTTATAACGTAACACAGTAATGCGTTGCGACGCGATATTTGCGTTCGTCATTTGTTTCATTGTTAATGAAACCAATACCAGAGGTCACTTTGCGTCTCTGCGGGATGTATAGTGCATAAGAAGTTCACTGATACGTGTGTTTTGTTACCTTCAATTTTGAACTTTTTTCCGCCTAATTCATCGACTGGGACCACTATGCGCCGCAGGGGAGTAGCCCATTGAATCGCGGGCGATACCTCGCGATTCTTTCGCGACCGCACCCGACGGCTTGAAACTTCTCCGATTGACGAAAATCAAAGTTAAACAGGTCAGCCTCGTCGCCCGGCTTATTGCTCCTCGACAATCCCCGAAGTTCCTCGCGCGGCCGCTCATTTCCGTCGGCTCTTTGTGCCCGACAACAATACATACACTACGAGGCCGGGCCGCCAATAAACGACATCGGATGCACATTCGCGGCGATTGATTTCAGAACTCATTACTCCGGGCCATTCTCGACCCGGCCGTTGACGTTCTCCGCCTCGAGGTACCCGTTCTCGTTTCCTCGTTATCGCGAGGACGAAACTTATTTCGAGGCTTTCAATGAAAAAAAAAAAAAGAAAATAAATAACGGAAAAAGAGAAACAGGAGATAGCGCGAGAGGAATCGAACCTCGAGGAAAATTTCAATTTTTGCAGGCCTCGCGATAATCGTTCCTGTTCCGTGTGCAGGCTACCGCGCGGCCAGAAGAAGATACCGTTGTCGCTGGCAGCCGCCCGCCCGGCGAAATGAACTTTATCGCACAGCTGGGATCTTCATTGGAAAACGTGCGCGAGAAAACTTCTGGCGACGTTGACATCGCGGCCAGGATTCATGGTGCCCGCTTCCGGCGGGTCACTCGGACCCGCTGGCGCACACCGAGCTTTTAACCGTGCGTTTGTCATATCGTTCGCGGTCTGTTTCGCACCCTCTCCGCCCCGGCCGCCCGCCAGAACAGACCATGAATCTTCCAACAGACAGACTTCGACGACGAGAACTAAGATAGCTGCGACACTTGCTTCCCCGAGGCTCGAACCTTTTTTATTGTCTTACCAATTTCCACTGTACGCCATCGATTTTAAGGCTCATTGATCGGGGAGCTGGTCTTCTGCATCGTGATCTGAATCGGCAGTTTGTTCTGACTGTGTTGTAGGATTGTTCAGAGAATATTTCTTTCTTATGGAATTTTTATTTGTGCAGGACATTTAATATTCTTGAGAAATATCTGCTCGAATTCCGTTGGGAAGGTGTGATTGCATTCAGGCTTTTGATTGTTATGCAAAATACAGTGATTTTTCTATATATGTCGCCAAGGCCTGGATGATAAACGTCGCGGAATTATCCCCACTACCGCGGAGTATACGAAACTCGAGAGACCTCGGACGCCGAGGAGTGTAAACATAACACGGCTCGTGGTATGACTCCTGGTCGATGGCAAGACCCGTGTTGTTGACATATATCGAGAATTCAATATAGACATATTTTTGTGGTTTAAAAAGGGTCTTTAAAAATTTAATGTCTCTTTTTTAATATTTATTGTGTTTTAAGAATAAGTATAATTAATATTGACACAATTGCCACTTCCACAGTAATTGGGTCCTATACCCTACGAGCATTTAAAAAATTTAAACAAAGTGTTGTATTATTTTTGGCTCATAAAGATTATTACGAGAAGAAATAAATATATAGCGACTGTATCTTGGAGTTCATACAATTTCTATTTTGCCTAAAAATCGTTGTGTATTCATTCTAAGCACCAGGAGTCAAGTAAAAAGTTTATCCTCTACTATTACAATTTCAATAAGTAGAAAATAACACATTAATGTTCCTAAATTCCCTTAATCGTTCGACTGTTTTAAATTACACTTAACAATTTTTGCGATAAATGCATATAATCAAAGCCTAGTCAAATCAAAGTCTAGCGATCAAAATTGATTTTTATACAAAATTAGCTATACCCAATTTTCGCAATCAGGTTCATTGCTGAACGTCTGTTGGTTTCCAGAATGAGACATTAAACGTGAGCGTTCAGTCGTGACGTGTGATTAACGCCGATCCAAGAGCGGAAGAGCGGGAGGGCTTTGCGCGTCGATAGGTTCCCGAAACCGATCCGTGAGATAACCGTCGTCGGAACGGTCGCATGCAGATTTTTACGGTGGATCGTTCGTCGGGATCCCGGGCAAGTTTCGCCGGGGGAGAATAGATTTCTCGTTTCGGGGCTGGGAAAAAATGGCGCGGTAAAGAAGAGAAGTCGCCGGTAGACTCGGTGCTGCTGTCGAAGTAAGCCTTCTTGGCAGCGTTGCGCCCGAACTTCCGTCGTTTCGCACGTTCTCGTCCTCCTAAGTGAAACGCGAACCTGTCGATAAAAACGGCGAACTTCGAAGTTCACTTCTACGAACTTTGAAAGCAAATATCGGTGCTCCGGTTCTCGTGTCGGGAGTAATAAAAATCGCATAGTTGACAAACGTCCCCGCGCCGATCGTGTGTCCTGTGCCGCCGTGAGCGTCGCCAGTGGGACGAGCACGGAACGGGCTGCAATAAAAATATCTATTAAATAAACAATATAAGCAAACGATGAAACATCACGAACGATAAATAAATGCCGGAAAACCGACACGCTGTACAGAGGGGAGGATGGACGCAAGTGTAACTGACAGGAAGTAGAACGCGAGGGTCAAGGAGGGTCTGCGGACAGTATGAGCGTCCCGCTCAAAATTTACATGAGAAATGCGCAATTAAAAATGTGTCGAGTGCTGGTCGAGAACGGCCGGACTCGTTGGCAAGATACACTCCTGCCCGGAGAAATTGCCGAGCGAAGGGAACGCGAATTAATGAAGGGAAAGCGAATTTGCAACGGATACGAACAAATGATTAGTTTGCTTCCCGTCGGCGCGACAATTTTTCCGCGTTTTTATTTTTCATCGTGGTTCGTTCCGCTTCTGTCTGTTCTTCGATTTGCGGAGTTCGATGTGCATGAGAATGAAACTGATAGGGCAGATTCATGGTTTTAATTTTTAGCAGCATTTTTAATGTCACTTCAACGTGGTATGATGTTAGTCCTATGAAACACTTTTCGTAAAAGGTTGACGAAATTGCGTACCTCGAATGATACTCTCATTCTGGATGAAAGTGTGTTTTACGGAAAATAAAAAAATTGTTTGCATTGATTGCAAGACACTATAACGATTTCTTCCCTCTTGTATTTTTATTTCTGGAAAGTATAACCTAGTAAGGGTAGGTGTGTAACAATTAGTCTCCGGATTGATTACGTCTAAATTCTTCTCTCCAGAGTGGACTTCCACAAAAATAAAATCTACCACAGCCAATGAAATCGACATAAACGTCTTGAAACTCGCAGGAAGTTCCGATCACTCTTTTATGCCAATAAGATTGGGAATAATCTCCTAAATTAAAATCGGATTGCTTATTTAGGGTAAAAGATTGATTTCGTTAATGTCGAAGGCACTCTAATTTCCGAAAGTGGAGACTACCGTAGAGGTAAGTATTTTAAGTAAATATTTTCCGAAGGAAGCATCCTCTGCGGGAGTAATTTGGGAGTGATGGATACTTATATCGGGGCCGTTCCGAGCCGGAGTTACAACCGTTCGTTTTTCACGGTTCTGCATGGTACCGATGACGAATTTCCGTCGGTGTAATGAAAATTACGAGGATGCAGCCGTAAGTCAAGTGTTCCAACGTCATCCTGACGGATCGGCGTGGATTTCGATCTGAGTCGAACGACATCCCGATGGATTGGCCCCGATTTTAGCTAGTGCGCCGTTCAGTGATTGGATCGGGAACGGCCCCCGTGATCCGACAAAGTTTCATCGGGAATTCCTTACTTTAACAATTTCGGGGCGAAACGACGCCACGTCATTCTGATCGCGCGCTCGAGGAAATTTATTATTGGTTCTCCGTTTCCTTTGTGACATAAAACGGAACGGAGCGAACCGAATATCCGGCAGGGAATTGGTATTTTTGGTTCACTTGTTTCTGAACTATGCTCCTTCGAGCGCAAATAAAAATACATGTGCGTTCGTTCATGAAAAAATATATATATATATATTTACAATGTATATATATATGTTGTAGGTGGATTTTGAAATAACATCGAGGTTGATCCGGTTCCGAAGACATTTATGATATTGGCACAAGCGTGTTTCGCCTGTATATAACACGACAAACAGGTGAATCAATTAATAACGCAAATTGGTTTCATTTTAAATCGCAATCATTTCAGCAGGAATGCATTCCTTTCGAAGTCGTATTACCGGCAATTTCAATCTCCGGATTTTTATTGTTGATAACTGCGACAACGTTCGGTGAATTCATCGAATGAATTTAATAATCGTCGTGATTTAAGTGTTGAATAATTATGTGATTGGCAACGCATCGTTGGAATATTGGATCGGTGTAGTTATGATGGACGGAAATCTCCTGCAGAAGTAATATAAATATAGAGTGGAATTATATTAAAGCGTAATGAGGTCGTGGCGCAGTTGATAGAATGGCTGGTCTTTCAACCGAATGGACTGGGTTCGATTCCCGGTGTGGAGCTTTGTATCGTTTCCAGCTCTATTTTCGTTCGGTGTAAAAATGAGTAGCAACTGAAGAAACATATTTCCGTTATATATTATCTGAAAATTTCTTTCACCTGAGAATGGTTTTAAAAATTAATAAAACATGCAATTCGCCCTTCATGAAACACGGATGTGAAGTTAATTTGAAGATAACTGGGGTTGACATATGGTGATCCAGAAAACGAAATCCAAAAGTTCTGAAGTCAGGAAAATTCGATCCAAAGATTCTGACATGAGAAAAATTCTATCCAATCATCCCGGTGGATAAAAAATTAAGATCCCAAAAAGGTGTTCTGGAATTATGAAAGTTTGATCCAACGATTCCAACACCAGGAAAAAGATTGGCCGGGGAGAGAACAATTCTACCAAACTATCCTGGAGTTAAGGAAATGGCTATCCAAAAATTTCTGGTGTCCTAGAAAGAAGGTTCAGAGTATATCCAAGGTGAATAGAGCGCGCGATCTTGAAAAGGGAGACGGTATTAACCATATCCACGCGGTAATGAAACGTCGACGTTGGCGAAACCAGTGCCCCTTAATAGCATAGGTCAGCAGTAACACCAATCTCGCACAACCAACTCCTATCTGAACCCGGAGGGCAAGTTCCTAAGTGGAAACACGCCACCGCTAAATTACTGCGTCCACTCCCGAGACAACACACAAGTGTCGTGACGTCGCATACGGTCTGGCAAAAATATTCAACGACCATTGTACGAGTCCACACCCTTAAAACTTGGAAGCCTCTACGACAGGGGTTGAGATCCGCGGCGCCCCGTGTAGTCTCAGAAATTTTCCAGCGGTTCGAGAGAAAGAGAGAAAGAGAGAGAGAGAGAGAGGAAGAGAGGGAGGAGAAGAGTGAGAGATAGAGAGAGGGGGCGGTTAAGTCGCAATCTATATGCAAATCCCCGAAATCTCGGTCTCTCGTTCGGCCACAAACACCGTGATTACGCAATTAAGACGATCGTCGGGGGGGGGGGGCTAGTTATGGTGAGGAGTGAGAAGGAGACCTGGTTTTCGTGACCAGGGGAAAGAATAGACGCCCGGGAGACGTTAACGATAAAGTCTGCGGCCCCGAGTGAAATTTAGGGGTTACGGTATAAGTCGAGTCCATAAACGGTGAACGAGATTCCTGGATCCGTCGCAATTATGTTCGCCCCCTCCGAGCGTTACTACGTTACCCTATATGACTTACCGCCTTTTCGAACCTCGCGCCATAGTTTAGTCCTCGACTCATCAACCGTTTCACCCACGCTCTCCGTCTTATCTCGCTGTGTTACCGAGTTTCGATCAGCATTCGCTAACGCGTACCCCCTATCTACGACACTCCCCATCCCCAACGAAAGCTTCCTCAAATTCTTCATTCAAAGTCACCGTGCTTCACTCTTATCTTCCACCCTCGGTGTCCACAAATATTCCGTATTTATCGGCTTCTGCGGATTAAACTCTACTGGGTTTTGTTAGAAACACAGTAGCAAGGTAAAATGAAAATAATTGTAAGCGCGTTTGGAAGAGGTAACTTCCAACGTGCACCGGTAGAGGAGGTTACGGTTCAATTATTTTTATGTAAACGACCCTACAGTTTGCAGCAATATTAATTTCTCCAGTTCTCAGGGGCATTCCGAGTGCACCGACAAGGTGCATAACCATTTTAGTTCATGGCGCGGCAATCGCCAACTAATTACCGTCCGACCCCACCGCCATGTCGCGGGGGGTCTAACCGCGGAGGCACCACGTCCCGTGCGATTCGAGTAAATAGTTTCCGAAGTAAACGCTCCAGTCATACCCGGTCGTCTGGCCTACGGTAGTTCACGAGTGCTATCAGTCTCGGTGACGGGCAGCCCGAACACGGCCACTGGGAACGAGTATTCGTGGGTATATGAGGTACGAAGAGGAAAAAGAGATCCTTCTCTCTCTCTCTCTCTGGCTCTCTCGTTCGTCGTTGCAGGTCGCTTCACTTCGGAAAGTTTCCAGGCGGAAAAGTAGTCGGTGCTTCTTGCCGGCCACGGAGGAAGCCCAGACGCGGTTGTCTCCTCTAACCCCCGTCCCCAATTTCCTTCCTTGGTCTCCTCGGCGTGGTGTCCTCTGTGGTTGCTTTCGTTCTCGGTTAGTTACGCGGAAATTCGGCGCTGTTCCAGTTAACAATCGCGATCGAGAAGAACTCCGGACATTAGCTAGGCAATTAACGTCCGCCGGCTTGGGTTACCGACGAGCGCGCCTCGCCTTGGGTAAATACGGGAGAAAGAGAGAGAGAGAGAGAGGAGCTGTGTACAACGGCATCGAAAGAGAAAGGGCTGCCGAGAGAATCGTCTCTTGCTCGCGGTGCCGGCGATAAAGGGATCATGCTCGAACGCGTCCTCGATTTTGGATCCCCCCCGGGATCGGGGTTCTTTTGTGGTTCAACGGGACGTGAGACGCCGCCGCGGCTGGAAACCACCGCGCGAAAATAATACCTGACGATATTCGGATTGGTCTACTCGTCTACTCTACTCCCGTGGAGACTGATTCCCCTTCGAGCAGACGCTGCCGCGGAAACTTTTGCCGAATCGTTGCTACTTCTGCGTCCCGGCATTAGTTCGACCAGATGATGGACTTGTTCTACTTGTCTGATCGTTGAGCGTCTTTATTTTACTCGCCAGTTTTTATTGCTAGTCTTTTTTGTTGTGATCTTGTCTGATTTTTATGGGCATTATTCTCGCACTCAACTAATGAAAGCTATTGCACCACGCGTCTGACTGTTTGTCGGCCTTATACTACTTGATTGTACACATATCTTCTTACATATACCTCTTCAACACTTACGGAGCACTAGAAGTGACTGTTTTACATTACTTTATAAAAATAACAAGAATGTGCTGCCCAAATTTTTAACCATTTTTTTAATAACATATACTCAAAGAAATAAATTTGTTGAGTTCCTCACGGTTGTATCTTTAGAATCTTAATAATTGTAAATTAAAAATATTAGAACCCGTCATTCTGACGGGTCCCGTAAACCTAGTGTTAACCAGTCGCTCCTACAGTATTTGTCTGACCACAGGCCATCTCTAATCCACTTGTCTGCCGATTGGTAATCCGCGTACTATTTCTCCAGTCTACTTTGTCTCGTTTTGCGAAAAAGACATAGCATTCGAGTAAATCGTACAATGAAGTTAACTGAAATTGGTCTGATTCCTCGCTTCCCATTCAACGACCATACCGCTAACGGGACGATTGAAATTTCGAATGATCCCTGCACGTTATTAAAAGTTTCATGGCCGTGCGCCGCGAACATTTACGATCTGACCACGGTACTCCGGTCGCATCTCGTCGCGAGCCCGTTATCTGTCCCGATAGGAGATTTCTAATTTACGCGGGCAAGTTTATGATCATGCATCGGCAACGGCGATTGCATAAAGCAACCCTTGCCTGTTTGCCCGGCAAATACATATAAGCCGGATCAGAGTGCCGGTGACCTACAATAATCAATGCGGAACGCCAATGAAACGGGTTCGCGATTATTCCCGGGCATTTGTCGAAACGAATTTACGTTAGCTTATTATAATGTTAATTCGCGCGGGGCACGAGGCGGGGGGTGGGGGGTGGAGGAGGCTGGATACCCATTGCGTGGGTGGGGATTGCGGGCACGCGGGACCGAGCGCGATAAATTCTACGCTGTTCTGACGCGCCTTTGTGTCTGCCCCCTCCGGACAAATTGAATTTCGTGCAGCTCGTTTATACACCGTGGACCGGCTCTAATTGGCCCGCGCGCGCGGCAAAGCACCCGGCGAAAACTTTTGCCCCCGTACGCCGTGTCCTTCCTCGCTTTTCAATCCATTATACCATTCGACGGGGACACGCCACGGTCGACGCACGAGAACGACGCCCGGGCTTGACTTCCACTTTGGGGACGCCGGTTTTTAAAGCGAAGCTTTACGGAAATCGAATTGCATTCCAGCCACTTCCGCCCGGCGCGACGCGGCGGCTTTGAGCCATTCGTGTATCAAGTTATACGAGAAGAGCTGTCCTCGAGTTTAAGAGACACGGTACGATCACCGGACAACATTTTGAAGGTGAGTATAGACTATCCAGCGTATAGTGAATACCCTAATTGTTATGTTCACAGCGTGTAAGACCTGCAAACAATTTTTTGAAATCCATATAGTCAACATTTCCATGTGTGCCTTCAATTACTCCAGTCGGACAATTTTCTCTGAAACCACCATAAAATCGCAGACCAATTTTTGAGAGGTTATTGGTAAGCGGAGACTTCTTTTTACAAGATCGCATCGAAACAAATTTGGAAATAATTTGTTGAACTTCGTAGAGTTGTTTAAACTCGTAGTATGAAAGTAAAGACTTTTCCCTTTAAAACGAGCCCACGCAGAACGTCGGACGATTTTTTCCCACGAAGTTACCGTAGGATCAAGTCGAGCCCAACTCGAGTCAAGGTCGTACCCCCCACCGTGAGTCCGACTCCGCCCAGTTCCGCGTCGAAGGGCGGACCCAGGTCGAGCGGAGGGGGACTCGTCGGTGTCCTTGAATCTCTAAACCGCAATGTCTCCATCTCTGGACCTCGGGAATGGGCGAAATAGATTCTCTAGACCTCGGAAAGCCGTGGAACGACTCGGCGAGGATCCCGGGGACGAATCCGTGACGAGGATAGATCTACGAGCTGGATCTCGAATAGACGGCACAGTTTAGGCAGTCAGACCGTGCAGTAAGAAAGCAGACACACGCGCTATCTGCGAAAAGGAACGAACGACCAAACAATAGGAGAAAAGAAAAAGCAGCGGGCTACGTGTTACCGAGACGCCGCGGAGAAGACGGTGAATGGGCGTCGACTTGGGGGCGGGGGGTGAGGATAGGGGAGGGGCTGTATGTGGGTGGGGGGACTGTTATTCAAACTGCATGTGAATCTACCGGCGAAGTTGCACGGCGTTCGTGCCGACAAAAGACATTCTTTTCGTCCACGATTGAATATGCGATTTCTTCTCCTGCCTGCGAACCCCCTGCCTCCCTCCTTTCTCCAACCCTGCCCCTTACCGTCGAACGTTTCGCATTGCTACAGGCACCTTTCTCTCCTCTTC
The DNA here is from genome assembly GCF_050948215.1 of Halictus rubicundus. Classification (NCBI taxonomy): domain Eukaryota; kingdom Metazoa; phylum Arthropoda; class Insecta; order Hymenoptera; family Halictidae; genus Halictus; species Halictus rubicundus. Next base: position 14,896,646 of record NC_135153.1, on the reverse strand, counting down.
TCGGTCCGCCATCCTGCTGGCTGGCAGTTTTTGTTCCTACGGTGCGATGACCTCGCTTTTCGTTGCGCAAGAAGACGAGCCGAGGAAACAATAAAGAGCACGGGAACGTTTATCATAAACTGGATCCGCGGCCCGCCATGGAACACCGCAGAAGCTGCTTCCGTTCCACTGATTCTCCTCTGGAAACGTTCCCGCTCGGCTACGTGTCGGGCTGCACTGGATCAAGGATGTATTGGCACGCTTAGTTTCTTTGGGATAATGCGCGCTGAAAAAGCTCCGGGCGATTCGGGCTTTTTAATCCTTTGTTGTGCACGGAAATAATTTGATGTGCTAGAACCGTCGATCGATTACCAATAGTAGATAACTTAACTGTTTCTCGATTCTAATGTACAATATTTTTTAATTGTATATAGTTAAAAATTCGAGACCATCGGAATAAAAAGTTCAGAAATCTACATTAATATCTTGGCCTTCGTAACTCACACTGTACCAAAAACAAATTTAATATACCGGTCTGATCCAGGGCACAATATCTCGCGTCTCGGAATTACTTTACCTTCGTTTGCCCGTTGCTACCGCTTCCGCCATTTAATTTTATTCGAAAGAAGTACAACGCACACGACGGCGCCATTCCGAAGCCTCGGAAGGGAGATGCGCCTCACTGTTTTCGGGGGGGGGGGGGGGGGAATAAATTCTAGTGCTCTGCAACGGGCAGCTTTTAATTCCGAGAACGTTCTAACGACGTTGCCCAACTTCATTCTCAAAATTCCCTCGGTGGTTTGCGTCTCGCAACTTGCCGCTGCGAGCCCGAACGAGTAACGCGTCGGCTGCATAAAGAATTCCCCCCCTCGGTACGAAATGAACGATTGCTATGCAAACGCCCGGACAGCCATTGTTTTCGACTATTTTCTGTGCCATTACCTTCTCTTGCATGGCATCAATTTTTAATCATTGAATTTATTCCGACAGGAGTGCCCCGGGTCTAGCACTCTCTATTGTTCCCGTTTTCTCGTCTCGTTCGTATGCATTGCTTCTTACCGTTTGCTTCTCATTGTTTCTTGTTGTACAAAAAGAGAGTCAGAAAAATGTTGCTGTTGATCTAAACCACAAACAATTAATTTACCGTTTTTTCTTCTTTTGTATTGTTTCTGATTTCTGTTATTTTAGTGAGAGTACTGGAAATAAATTCAAATTAATAATAAATAATATCAGAGTGGTTCTGCGAGAACAATGAAATTTCTGACACAGTTTCAGGTGCGCGATTTGTGACGAATGAAGCGGGCACCGAAGAACTTTTCGCGGATCACCGGGCCGAGTCAAATGGAGGTCCGCGGGAATCGTGGTTGTTAATGAACTGTACCGCGCATTATCCCCGTTCAATTTCGCCGGCAGATCACGCCGATGGTCGGGGCGCGGTCTCAGGATTAATTCACAGCGCGTACAGCGATCGGTTCACAATTAATTCGGCCGATCGAGCGCTATCGAGCGGCCCGGCCGCGTCGATAATCGCGCGTCCCCCGTGTGTACCCGGTGCCCTGGCAATCCGCTAGCATCCGACGAATTCAGAGAGCTAAGAAATCTCGAATCTAGTGGAATCGCGATCTCTTGCCGGCGGAAACGTCGCGGAGGAGCGGAGGGGCGGAGGGGCGGAGGGGGAGGGGGGTCTGGCTATATTCACGCCGAGATTTCCTCGTCGTCCCCCGCGAACGGAAGAAGTTTAATTGCCCCGATAAGCCCGCCTGAATCGACAGTTTCGAAGCCATTCGAGCCGAAGGCGTTCTCCCCGTGATAGGGCCGATCGGAAAAAAAGGAAGCCTGAAATCCCGTTAATGACGAACCGTGGTTCCGCCGCGGGAACCTCACTGATTCCGATGAGTCCCCCTCTGACAGCCAGGAAATGATTTTTCTCGGAGATCGGCCCGCCTTGGTCCTTTTTCGCGGGAACTTTGTCGTATAGATCGCTTGAAATATTTATTCTGGGTTTTACTAAGACGAAATACATGTACTCTATAGGTGCGCTAAAATATTTCTTCAGGATTTTATTAATACCAAGTGTTCTTTACGATATTTTATATTTAATATACATATAGTATGTACAATATTTAAAATATTGAGGTTAACACTGTGCACTGTATTTCTATATTATTGGACTTAAAATTTTAATTCAGTGGCTGAATAATATTATCCCACGATGTACACTGTTTCTATTTTAGGGAACTTGCAGTTCCAGATGTAGTTTGAAACTCAACTAAAATACCAGGAGTGAATAATATTATATTATACTGTGTGTTCATGGTTTGTTGAAACCGAGGTGTTGAAAAATACACTTTTTACCCAAACTAAATCATATTTTCTTTCGTGTCACAAAAATTCGGGAACACATTAAGCTGATTAATTTAAATGGGATGCCTCGTACAAAATATACACGTACATTTATATCCAAAAAATAAATTGATTGAACACTGTCCAATGAACGGGGATGGTTTTACATTATCATTGAAACATGAGAAATGAACAACGTATTTAAAACAGGAATTAGAAATACAAGAAACACAAAGAACAATATAAAATCACTGAAACGCAGTATGGAACATAGAAAATATCTGAACACATACAACCATGATTTACACACCATGTATATCCGCAAAAGAACAATTACTTTAATAACAACGGACCAAAGTCAGGCCTAAAATCATTGCGCTATAAACGAACGTAACAGACTCGTAAACAAAAGGGACCTGTTATCCATACGATGTCGGATCGAGCATCGTAAACTCTCGCCGAAAATCCGGAGAATCCGTGCTCGGTAAATAATCGCAGTCACTTTTGCCTAACAAGAATTCTCAGCAGTATCGTCGAAAGATGCCGAGCAATTTATGAAAATCGTTGCCGGATTTGGAAATGTTGTTGGCCCGGCCCATTGTTCACCGGTCAATATTAGCCAGAGAATGATCGTGGAACGTGTTCCTCGGCCGGACGCCGGAATCAACGAGATTCTCCGGTAATTGCATGCTAGAACAAATCGACCGTCGAGGATTCCAATCCTGGGGACGATAATTCCGAATCGAGTGGAGCCGGCGAGCGCTCGAATCTGAGCGTAATCGTTCTTGGAATGGGGTTACGTTTATAGTTCCGAATTTCGGGTACGATTTTTAGGTGGCACACCGACGTTGATTGGATCCGGTCAACAAAAAACAAAAAAACAAACCGAGCATTCGTCGAGTTTATTCGTCGATAACTCAGGAGTCAATGAAACGCTTACGCTTTTCTATTTGCCCGACGCCCGAAACGAATACACTCCCGTGGGGGCGTCGATATTGATAGGTAACATAAAGATCCCTGTAGATTATTATCTGAGGAGGATCCATTCCTCCATCGTAGATTATAGATTTCCAGGTTCCGTGTTCAATTTTCTCGAACGGCCTTCATAAATCTCGTTCGAGAATCGAACGCATCGCGCTGCCGCGCCGGTTCGATCTGGCCACGAAAGCTGCCACCAAGATCCGTTCCCTTTCGCTCCACCCTTTTTCCTTCCCTTCGACGCTTGTCAGCGATCCTTTAATCTTCCGAGATTCCTCGGAGAAACAGCAGACGAGTAGAGAGGAGAGAGGGAGAGAGAGAGAGAGAGTGAGAGAGATGGAAGACTCGTCACGAGGATTCGAAAAGTTCCGAGCAGTTTATGCTTCTCGATCCTCTTTTGTTCCCAGCCCCGGCGTTCAGGGGGATGTAAATAAGCGGGGAATCCAGGGAAGCTACCGCCCCTCCCCCTCCCTCTTTCTTTCTTTCTCCTGTTCTGTTGCGTTCTTAATCTTGCGACGCTTCAAGCTTACTTCCGGCAGTTTGTCTGCATTTTCTTGGAGCTTAGCGCGGCAAGCCGCAATCTTACTGGGAAGTACAATCGCGAAACACCGCGCGGCTTGTTCCCGGACGAAATGCCACTGAAGCGTTCTTTGGCCGATCTTCGACAATCCAGTTTGCGACGGTACATCTGACTGACTCGTTCTACTTGTCTGACGTCGCGGCGGCGGCGTCACGTTCTACTTGTCTATCGGCTGACGTATTTTTGTTCGGTTGCGCACGTGGCGTTCCCGAGTATGGGTCATTTATTCGTGCACTATCCGACTTTACCTCGTCCGGCTGTTGAACACTAATATTACTTCAATTTTTCAAATACGATCTCGTGTAGAATCTATTCCGCTTGATCACGGGCACAAACTACTCCTAATTGTCTGTCAACAGCCTGGCATGTTGTAATGCGTTCCACTTGCCTGATCACATACAGTCCCATTCTACTTGTTCGACCACCGTGCTCTACTCTTCGCGCAACATCCAGTGTCACTGGCCTGCAGACTACATCCTGTTCTACTTGTCGGATCATTGTATTCCATTTTACCTGTCTAATTACACGCAATCCCATTCTCCCGGTCCGATTATGTCAGACTCTACTCGGTTAGTCTACCGGCCACGTTTTCCACGGTATGGAAATTATAATATCGCTTCACGCAGCGATTTCGAGAGTGCGCGAATTATTGCCACGACGAATTCGCCGATTATGTTCCACGCGTACCGTCAACTGCGAACAGTTTTCGCAGAGAACGCATAACGTCGAACAATATCTACCGGCCGAGACGGAGATACAAGGGAACGTTAGGGGAGGGGAATCTGTCTTTGAAAGTCTACTCATCTTCGCGACGTTTTCCCTCTTTCATTCTCTTTCTGTCTCGCTCCGTGCACTTGATTAAAAGTATCCGGACCCGGTTCCTCCCCTGCTTCTCGCCTCCTCCTTCTTCTTGTTCTTGTTCTTCTTGCTCATCCGGTAACTTTAGCTGCGTAATTGTACCGGCGGGCGCAGTTAAAGCGTCTAACGCTATCAAAGGTAACAAAATACTTGGCCGGTTCGCTTTTACTTTACCCACGGCTCCTCCGCACGACTTACCCGATACTTCGGGATGAAGCAAGTTCTCTTGCCCGATCACCTTTTCTTGCTAACTACATCGGGAAACACTGGTCTAGCAAGGATAAAAAGCTACTTTCTTCGGGGAACACCGGCGGAGAGTGGATCTAGGCTAACTGGATCGATTACTGCTTCCATCGTTCCAGAGGAATTACAAGGGATTTGATGCAAGTTGGATGGGATGCGGCCTGGGTTGGATCGCAGGATGATTCTGATTCGATGGTGTACGTGTAATTATTATCGGGTTGTTCTATGGGGAAATAAGTGGTCCGCGAAGCTACTTTCTCAGAGAGGAACAATTGCTGTTGGCGGTAATATACGGGGGTTAATAAAATTATTGCTGATTAGAAGAGATAGTTGGAAAAATTGACAAATAAGCTGAGATCGATATTTATTGAAAATCGTGATATTTATGCAAAATGGAAACCATCCGAGTTGATCATGGAAACAAAAGTTACACGAAAATGTGTTCCCTTTTCCGAAAATTTTCATTCGAAAATACTGTACTAGACTGCGGTTCTTTATGCAAAATAAAAATTCTCTACCTCGATTGCACCGAACCGGAGCAACATAAAAATGTATTTCGATAGTAAACAGGTATAATATGTTGAAAATAACACCACCTTTAATATTTTCATATATTTTATCTACATTCTTTTAATATCTTAACTGTTTCGTGTTCCTGTTCATCCTTTTCATAATTGTAAAAAATCCGCAGTGTAATAATAACATGGTTAAATTTATTTACTATCCCCACAGTTCTGTATTTTTTCTACTCATTTGTTAAACAAATGTTTGAAACCCGTCTATCGATGAAACACTGCGTGAAATTATTATTGGGTTGTTCCGCGAAAAATTGATAAAAAAATCTATGCAACCACCGCAACAAATTTTCCTTCGATTGAATTGTTCAGCGCGCGGACGTGTGGACTGGCCGGGCAACCCACGAGAATTTAAATGGGATGTTTGGACATCGTATTTCCGCGGGATGATCTACGAAGTAGCGAGTTAGCAACAAACGGCCTATCGGATCCAGATTTCCGGGCCTCAATATGCATTCCTGCTCGCTAACTGCTCGGGGGAACGGAAACGTCATTATCGGGGGGCGAACGCGCGAAATCCGTGGACGCGATTTTGCGGGCCGTTCTCCCGCTTCCGGGCTTGACAATGAATTATTCCAATCGTGGAACGCTCGGCGCGATAACTTCGCCTAGCAGCCAGCTCCCTATCGGGCCGGAAACTGCGGCAAGTGGGTCTCGATCTTAGGAGCACGGCTCCGGTTCGTCGGAAACCACCAACCCCCCTCCAAGTTCGCGCGACTTTTCGCAACAATCGGTCGGCGTTCTGCGTTCCCATGAAACTTGCAGAGCCGCGTTAAAGTCGGTGATACCGGCTGCCGGGGCAACTAAAAATTTCATATGGTGACCGAGCCCGTTATCGCCCTCCTATTTCGCAGAACCCGGACTTGGAACAGTATCGCACCACCGATAAGTATGGTACGATCACGATCGAAACGTTCGGATCGCTGAATCTTGGCTGGGAACACTGTCGACATAACGGTTTCCGTGGAAAGCATCAGTTTGAACGGTACGCCACTATAGTGGTTTCCGTGGAAGGCATCAGTTTAAACGGTACGAACCAGTATAGTGGCTTCTGTGCCGTCTGCAGCCAGGCGCGCCGTCCCTGGAAATCAGAGTTGCGGACGAGTGCGCCGTATTGAGAGAGAGAGTCGCGGACGAGCGCGCCGTACTTAAGAGGTTAAAGTAGTTGCTACGACATTGTCGTTGCAAAATTAGCAAATTATCTTGATTAACAATTCGACTGACACGTCGGTCATACATGACAGAATTTTTTGGCAAAGCTTGAAAATCAATTTCTAGTACAATCTATTAAGTAAACTAAAGATTGGGACATTATTATATATTCTTGTATTAGGTCGTCCCATAAGTTCGTGCCGTGTATTTTAATGAAAACCCGCAGAAATTTCATAGTGACAGTATGATGTCCTTGCCAAAAAGGTCAGAAGAGGTTGTGGAATGAAAGGTGATTACACATTTTATTTTTAGAATTTAAATGGTACAGGAGTAAACGGCACGAACTTGTGGGACAACCTAATGTTATTAAATAAGCTGTTCCGATTTTGTGTCATTTTAAAAAATTGAAGAACTGGATGGTCTATATTTTATTAAGAAATTCGAAATCTGCGAAACGACGACTGAAACTCTCTAATTTGCCATACGCTACACCATGCACGGTTTCAAACAGTATTTCTTACTAATGCGTATAAATTGTCGTGACTCGCCTGGTCCACCCACTCCCCTATAATTTTCCCGTTTCGCGACGCCGCCACTCGTAAACCGGAATCATGGCACTGTTGACTTGTCGTCGTGGATCGCGTCTTCGTCGCTGCACCGAGTTTTATCTGTTGCGACGCTCGTGAAAAAATTAATGGCCGAGTTCCGTTCTGTAATTTTCCTTTTTTTGCTCGCTGCACATCCTTTCTTTTCTGCATGTAGTCCGGGCGAGTTGTTGGAAGCACGGCACTCAAATATCTTTGCTTAAATTAAGGACAGAAAAATAGTAGAGACAACATTTTTTAGTCGATGTTGCTTTCAAGGTTATTTGAAGGTTCCTGGTTGCTTGTTGACATGAAGTATCAGTAACTTTATCATGTTGTAGCTAAGTGAAGGATTTAAAAAACAGTATAAAATACGACGGGATTAATTGTTTGCGCGATTACAAATTGGGCCAGGATTGATGGGCGGCGCAGAAAAAAAAACCAGACAAATCGTCGAGTTCGAAAGTTTTTAATTAATTGCGCGGAACTATTACTTAATCGTGCGTCGATTGTTCTGTAATTGACGGGCCGATGAATTACCTGAGCGGGATAAACGATCGGTGATAAATTAGTAGACGCGGCTACGGTGTAGCACGCGTTAAAGCGGGCCCTTGTTTAAGCGATATTCATAGTTCATTCTCGAGGCACGAAGTTATGTTCGCCTGTATCTCCGCCGTGGAAAACCGAACGGTTTTTCCGGCGTGATAAAACATCCTACTCTAAATCTTATAAACCGAAACGGGCTCGCGAAATAATTGAACAACCGGCGGCCACTGACACGCGTGAAATTCTCCCGGACCATTTAACGCATTTTCCATTCCCGAAACCAACGAAATGATTGTCCCATCATTGACACTATCTCGATCTATTCATCAACGCGCCGCTCTGCAGCGTTATGATAATATTCGAACCACGCAAAATAAAAAGTAATTCGGTTGTGTCGAAGTCGCTTCTCGTAACTCGCAACACCGAGACCATTCTGCATAACGTAATTGAAATATATATATGTATATATAAAGCATTTTTTTCCCGCAGCGCTTCGATGTCGGAAATTTGTTAAATTAATAAACCGGTTCGCGCATTCTATTCATTGTGTCGCGTAAAATCGTTACCGCGCTCGAAACTTCAACAACTTTTGTAACACAGGCTTTCGTACACCGCCATCCGAACGTTTGAAAGTGACCAAATGAAATTAAAAAAAAATGAGGTGACAGAATTTTTTGTTGGAATCAAAGTTTTACCTGAATATGCGGTGACAAACAGGTTGGAAATAACGGACGCCGGATTTTAGCTTTATTCGAATAATTGAAATATCGGACGCATTTTTTTTCATCGGCTGTCGTCTACACCGAAGGGGTGAAAACTACCCACAAAGTTGGGGGTTGAAACTATATTTTCTCGAATATCTCAAAAGCTATTAGAGCTAAAGGGATGGTCCAAACGGAAAAGTTATGTAGTTTTAATAGGGAATAGATCTCCGGAAACAAATTTCCGATATTGCTATTTGTTTGAACAATATCTTGAGAAACAACTCCTTTTTCTCAAATTTTCCAATTTAATATTAATCTATTTTTCTAAATATTTGTAAGAAGAGTATACGCAAATATAAAATCCAAAAGTTGTCTGAGAACTAACTTTTCCCAAAGTTTTATAAAAAATTATTCCCACAAAAGTATCAGACGCGTGTTTTCCAAGGGAGAGAGAGAGAGAGAGAGAGACCGAATCAGAAAGCGGAGGCGCAGGTTAAATAAATTTAATTACGTGGAGGAGCCGAACGACGCACAGCGAAGAGGGTTGCGAAAGAGGGTTGTAGCCGAGGGGTGGTTGCGTGCGATTTGAAAGCTGTGTGGATGGATCCCGTGTTCTTCCCTTTCACGGGAAATCCGGCGAAGAATGCGGCCGGACGTGAAAGCGGAAGGACAACGAGGCGGAATCGGGTTCCGTCTGAAGACTTTCTGGCGTTCCCGTAAAAATCCATTAATTACGTGGGTCGTGGCCTCGGCTCCGTTTAATTATTCCCGTGAGCCGTTCTCCTCGCGCCTCCATTTAAACGAAGCCGGTAATTATCATCGCACCGAAAAATCGCGTCCCCGCCGGCCGAAGGATTAGAGACGGCGGACAAGAAAATTATCGAAATGCCGAGTCCGACCCATGCGACGACGTGGACAAATGAGCCGCGGGGGCGTGACCAGGCGCCTGACAATTTTCGAACACCGGGGAACGAGGCTCTTTCAGCGACTCTATGGGACCTGCCTCCTCTGAATGGCCGGTAAAGACGAATGGAAGAAAGCAGGATGTCTAGGAAGAACGAGCTCCTTCCTCCATTCACTCCACAGTTCTTTAAACTCCGCGGGAACCTGATATTGTTCTCAGCAACGGGGATGAAGAGTCGCGAATGGCCGACCGGAACGGTTACGAACAATGTTTAGGAATTTTTGCCGAAGTGGACATAATGGACAATGGGTGTCAGACATTTTCCCATTCATCAAGGCAATTGTAGAAGATAGAACAGAATTTTTTTTAAATAGCTCCGCTAGCTTTGTCTCATCGGCGAAAGATGCTTCGAAAAATCACAGATGGAATGCGTCCGTGTCGAATAAACTGGGAAATTGTTTTGCCGTAAAAATTTCTATTGCGGTGCTAATGGAAGCTACTTCTGCGTGGAGCAGCACACTACAAACTCAAGGGGATTGCTCGTGTACTTTGTTTTATTTTCAACCACACAGCTTGACAAATTCAATTTTCAACGTGTATTTTCCAAGTGTACCACAGACTTTTTTTTAAATAATCTGAAAATTGTTACTCCGATTCTTCCCAACGGGGAAACTCACTTCGAAGAGCGACACCTTCTCATAAAGGCCGCCGCGTAAAATCACCGCGGTAAAAATTCAATGACGACACCACCGGAAGCAGTGCATGTAAAAACACATTAAAATTCTCCCAGGATCGCCTATATAATTTCCTACGATTCCCAAGCGACCAAAGATTAAACTCCCCAGCACCCGACAATGATTTCACAGTAGATTTTCGAGCTGCTCGAGCCGGGACTCCGAGGCTCAATAACGAGGCTCTCCGTGGATCGTAAACCGATGACGGATCAACGTGGGCGAAGGATACTCGTTCTCTCATCCGTTATCTGGATCGTAACCGCGACGGGGATAAGGAGCGCAGCAGCCTCGAGCGGGCGTAAAGTCGGCGGGCGTCTTGCGGATTTAATGAGACGTGGCGAGTAAAAGTGGCGGCAGGAAGGATGCTGATCGTCTTTCGGGATTCTCGACGCGGACTATCTTCCCTTTTCCGACGGAGAGGAAGAGGGAAGACACGATCGGTCGTGCATCGAGGTTCCAGGATATCCCGGGGCTGAAACTCTGCGAAGCGCGCCGCGTAGTTACGTCGTGGCTGCAGCCACTACGCCCCCTTCGAGATCCGGCTATTATCTGACTCTCGATTATTAATTTCCACCTACAATGCCGGGAGGACCTGTCGTGTGTCGGCAGGCTCGGTCCTGGGTTTCCGGCGGATCCTCCAGGAACACGAGTTCGAGACCTCTTAATTATTGTCGTATTCCCGCCCCTTTGCTCTGGCGACTCCCCCCTCCCCACCTCCGACTCTTCTCGTCTCTCATGCTCCTAGCGGCAGGTTAGCTTCTCGCGCGTGTTATTGGCCCGGAGTTGCGCCCGCTGCCTGATGATCGACGATTACGGTTGCCGGGTACAATCGTTCCACGGAATAATAGGATTCGCCGTCCTCCAGGCCCCTTCCCGGGTATGCACTTTGCGGCGTAATGAAATTAATACACGCCGGAGGGGACTTTGATGATGGAACTTCGTAACCGATGAGTCATTGTGATTGGAACTGTCGCTTGTTCTCTCTCTCTCTCTCTCTCTCTCCCTCGATCTCTTCGCGGATGTTCCCTGATATTCCGGCTTGCGGATTACCGGCACCAAAGAGCTTCATTCACCCTTTGATTCACTGCTAGCACCACCACCAGGAGTACCCTGTCGGAGGCAAAAACGTGGAATCTGTTGGGGGGACGATGTCTGGTGTGCGTTGATCGGGAAAGCGTACCGTGGCTGTGCTAGGTAGTGATGGAGATGCGGTACACAGAGTACACCGGATGTAAAGATTGAAACCTCCTTTCTACGAAAGGAAAAAATCGTTTGCGGGCTTTCTTCGCCTTCAAATGTGTTTCCCAAGGTGCGCTAAAAAGTTTCAACAGACTCAAACACTTCTGCGGAGCACGGAAAATTTTTTCCGTGACTCGAATCGTCATGGATATGGAGATCGAAGCCCCCCTCTTGACAACAATCTCGAGAAATTTTAGGTACAAGCTCTCTTCACCTTATAATATTTTTCCAAAGGTGCTCGTGCACTAGAAAGGATCTCCTTTGGATCCTTTGGAAATTTGAGGTACAAGCTCTCTTCACCTTATAATATTTTTCCAAAGGTGCTCGTGCACTGGAAAGGGTGCTATTTTTCTCGTAAGTTGAGAGCAGGCTCAAACCCCTCCCGGAGAAGTTTAAAAAATTTTCCCGGTGACTGAAACCACCGTAGATTCGAAGAATGAAGTATCCACTTTGCAACAATCTCGAAAAATTTGATGTAAGAGCTACCTTTACCGTATAATATTTTTTTACTGGTGCTCGTGTGCTAGAAAGCGGACAGGCGATGAGGATAGTGCTTTTTTTGCGTAGCTTGTGCAGATTGAAGCTCTTCAAAAAAATTCCCGGGACTGGAATCGCCGCGGACATAAAGCCTCTTTCAATCTGAGGAAAATCTGCGAGAACCGCTCGCAGTTTACGGGGACACCGGGATAAACGGTGGATTCGTCGCGGCAATAATTCGGCGTGCGCTCGAAATCGCTGCGTGAAGCGATACCGCGGAAAATGTGGCCGGCTATTAGCGAAAATATAAAATTCGGATAAATACGGGGAGGGGAGGGGGCGATAGGTGGCGGCAGTCGACCGTGCTCGCCGGTAACATTCCGCCGGAATAAAGCCCCTAAATAATATCCAGGCCCATTTCCCCGGCGAAATAATTCGCGGCGACAACCTCCGAGCGTTTTATCCCGCGACCGTAAAACCCATTTAATTTATTTCCGGTTGTTTCCCCGAGGAAAAAAGGAACCGAAAGAGCCGAGTCCCTCTCCTCCTCGTCCGGGAGCAAAGCCCGATGCGTCCTAGCCCTGGCGTTTCCCCCGCTAATGGCGGACGATTCGTCACGGAATAACGCATACGTGTCCACCGAAACCCTCTTTATTGTCCTTCTCCTCCGGGTGGGTGCTCGTAAACCCGCGAGCCGACCGGCGCACATAGTTCTAGCGTATGACAGCTTCCAATTAAAACTTTCGAGTCGGCCGGCCTGGCATTCCGCGGCGAATTATTGCCGCGATTACGGTTACTATCGCTGCGTCAAACCTCCGGCCAGTTGGCCAATGGACGTTCGATTGTGTAACTGGCTAGCCGGACCGCCAAACGATTCCTTCTGCGATTCGTGTGGAACGCAGTCGATGTGCCCGCTCGATAAGGAGTGAGATTCGGGGCTGCGGTGGCCGAAGCTCGCGGGAGGGGAGCCAATACCGTGTTGCCCCATTTTGGTAGCCCGTTGGCTTTCTGTTCAAGGTGTATACACATTTATTCTTGGGGTTCAAGTCGTAAGAGTGCGGAGTATTAAAAAATTGGCGATGTTAAACTTGTTTTTGTAATTTCGTGAGAAAACATCGTGGGGCGGTCTAACTAGGCTCATCCGAAATGGTGAATCCTCCACTTTGGCACCCTTATTTTCATCTTGTTACAAGTTCCTTTTCAACTGGTACAAAAATGTGGAAGAGTCGACCTAGTCATTGTCTTGCAAATGGGATTTATTCAAACATTTATCCAGAGCTTAGAAATTCTTTACTGCGAATCAAACCACCATGGATATGAAGATCGAAGTCTCCTTTTTCAAGCTGTACCAAAAAATTTGACGCACGAGCTTTCGTTTCCTCGAAATATATTTTTCCAGTTGTCTTTCTCTTACGAAACGGATGGAGTATATTTTTCTAAATTGTGCGAGTTCAAATATTTCTGCAGGGTTCAACAGATTTTTTCCGCGTTTAAAGCACCGCGGCTCCCGCAACCACTTTATCACGCCTGGGCCGAAAAGTGCAGCACCGTTGTACGCGAATAATTTTATTCGAGCGGAGCGTTTCAGCTTATCGTCCCAATTAAACGGGCATCAAGCGGGCTAGAATAAAACAGGATATATAATTGACAGGTGTCGATACGATGATTACTCGTGTCAATACGCCTCAAATTATTTGGAAACGCACCCTACAATGGACGGACGGGCGAGGTATCAATTTGAAGCACAAATGCCGCGTTAATACCAAACAAGTCTGTTCCGTCGGTGTACATACATACCTGCGTATCGAGAAACCAATTAGCGAGACTGCGGCCCATCAACATAAGATCGACCGTGCTACTCTAGCGATCGGTTAAAGAGAGAGGGAGTAGGACAACAAAAATAAACGTAATACCCCGACTAGGAACTGGCACTCGAGCACTTGAAAACCGAACAACAAGTCGCGGCAGCCAGGGTCGCGTCTCGATTGATCCACCCACGCCGCAGGCACTCTTAACCCGAGCCAGACTAATTAAACTGCCTTTCGGTGTTACGATCGATTTCAATCACGCTCCTTATTCGGCGCCGATCGCGGCCCAAGCATTTTTCCGGCCTGTTCGCCACACTAATTGACTAGACGACATCTGTCGCCAGTCTTCCGTCTTATCCGCTTCGCATTAGGCTAGTCATTGCTTCGCTATAGCCCGGATCCGCCCACACGTCTAATTTTTGTCCCGTTCAGTATCCGACGTGCGTCATTAATCTGCTCGGAAGTGTCTGAAGTCACGCACGCGGCTACTGCGTTCAATTAGTCCCGTTTAATTAATACCAGTAGCTTCGCTGGCTCGTGCTAATGACCTGACACTGACAACAACGCCGCCGACCACGGCATCACGCTGCCATAAATTCATTCTCACCAATCGCTTCGAACGATTCGACCTCACGGTGAATTTCCTTTCTTTGGTCAAAGAATACTTTTAAAAAATTCGAATTTATACTGCAGTCGAGTTATTTTCACTCGAAGCACTTTTTCTCAAATCCATTTTTTTCCGATCTAAAATATTTCCGCTCTGTATTATTTTTATTTTATGCATATGAAATTGAACACTTGCTTATACCACACTTTTTTTTAGGAATTTATTAAACATAAATTCACTAATGGTAAAAATGTTTTGCTGGCGCCATTCGAGTGCAAAGTGTTAATACTTAGTGTTAGTGTTGATTCTGTATTAACCATCCTAATTTTTTAATTCCAATCTTTGGTAGAATCGCTATCTACAGGGTTGATGTAGATTTTTCACGATTTTCTTTTTCTTTCTCCGATTCGAACGTTTCTTCGGATGAATTTACCACGAAAAAAAGGGCGGACTAGATTAGTTTGAATAAGGGTTGAACAGCGTATAGGAAGCGACGTGTTCGGAACAAAGTAGAAACGGTATAATCGCGAAACAAATTAAAAGCTAATTGTTTCGTAGCTCTCCGTTACGTTTTAACTACCCGAGACCCGTTTCATGCCGAGTTTCTGACTCCGCGTTGGCAGCAGTAAAAGATTAAACTGCAGTAACTAATTAAGTACGTGGACTAAGCTGCGTGTCTGAACAGCTGGTCAAACTTTGTTGAAAACTGCCCTGTACAGTGGCGTTAAAATTTTGATTATTCGCCGCGTTTAAAAGTTTCTTCGCCAACGGAACGTAACCGAACCACCAAACCGAGTCCCCGGTCGGAACCGGAGCTCGCCACACCGAACGAAGATCCAAAAGTACAATACAAAGCACAATCGAAACCCGGCGCACCATCGAACGTCGGTCGGAGGATGTAAAAAAATTCGCGCGGTGTGCGAGAATCGGTCAGAAAAAGCGCGAAGGAGTCGTTCGAGCGGATCCAATCTAAAATTCATTTCCGGTACATATCAATCCCTTTGGGGAAAAACCGGTGACGGGGCTCGATCTCTAAACGGGACGAAAAACCAGGGTCCGGGGTGGCGAGGGGAGGCAGGTGTAGGAGGTGTGGGACTGTGGGATCCAAGGACACGCGAAAGGGGTGGCGCTCTCTCGCCGTGTGCAACCCTGCCGGAGCGGAAGTCTCGGTCAGCGTCGAATCGATATACGATCCGGCGCGATAGCGGAGCCATAAATTTCCCGGCTTAATCCCGAGGGTATACACCGCTGATGTGTTTGTCGGCTAGGGCCGCCGGCATCATCGACTGACTCTCTCTCCTCCGCCTCCGCGGAGGGTTTGCTGGCGTCGCTGTAACTTTGTTACTGGCCCGCTTTTTGCAACGCGTACACACGCGCGAGCCTCCTCCGGCCCACAAATCACACTCCATTTCCATGCTAATGTCTGATGGAATTGGCATCTAGCCATTCCTGCCTTAACCCACGCCCTCTCCCTACTCCCCCTCTCTATCCCTCGCCGTTTTATCCTTCTTTCCCGACGGCCGAGCAGACTCCATTCCCGTGATCGCTTCTTACCCGATTCCTGTCGATCGTCGGCGATCCAGGCCCCCCGGATGATCCCTTGATCGCTCCCAGGACCTACAAACTGCTGGAGGAGCATATTGCCACGATTTCTGCCGATTCTTTCGATGAATTGACGATCGACGTGGTTCATTGGACCGGTTTGTGGACACATGAACCTCTTCGAGGATTTATAGACATGCTCGGGACTATGTTTTCGTGTTGTGTCTTCGAGAGCGTGCATTTGTTGTACCGTGTGTTTTAGTCTTGTTTGGGTGACGACTATTTTTGAAGGTCTATGGTCGAAGGCTAAGGATTTTTTTAATAGATCCTTTAACAACAGTAGAGATTTTAATTGCGAGCTAACAACTCACGCCCATCAACTAGATCCAGAATTATTTATATTATTTGTTATCCTTCTCTTAACCGACGTCTTCTGCATGGCCGTTTTAGCCTTCCTTCTAAAAACAGAGCAAATAGCAAATGAAAAATACATAAGTACTATATCTACGATCAATATTTGTACAGTCAACATGTACGTGGAAAAGTGGAAAGCGGGTGCAGAATAAAAAATCAAATACACAATACACCTGCGTATCAATAAAGTTAACACATACCACCTGAAACGTAATTAATACCGCGTAATAAATAAACATTCACTGCAACCGTCCGCAACGATAAACAATATGCCCCAAAGAGGAAGTGCTCCCAGAAAAAAAAAACCCTCGAAATGCATTTTCAAAGCGAGAGCAACACAAGCTACCGAAAAATATGCAACCCCAACGGAGTCCGCAAACAACTCCCGGCAAAAAGAAAAAAATTCCACAAGCGGGGGCGAACCGTCTCGAAAAAAAAACCGGGACCCGAAAAACCGTCGCATGAAATCCCACAGAAATAACTTTAATTTCGCCGGTATCGCAGACAAAGCTAAACGACCATTCGCGACGGCAAACAATAGCAACCGGGGGGGCCTGCCCTAGAGTCAACACGCGAGCGCAAACACCGCGCCGCGGATCGGAACGATCGGTAAAAATTTATCGGTCTCTGTTCGACGGGCACAAAACGGCCAAAAAGGCTGAAAGATGCTGACTCGATAAGCAATTTACCAATAGAGAGAGAGAGAGAAACAGACCGGATCCCGAGGAGGACAAAGAGCCGGGGGGAGGGGGTTGTCCCGCGAGCCAAATTGATTAGAAGCCCCGTTCATGGTCGTTGGACCACGTGGCCTGGCGGAAAGAACTCTAGACGATTCGACTTTCGATATACAGTGACTCTAAAAAGCGCTCGGCTCACCAAAGTTTCAGTTTTCAAAAGAATTCTCGAAATTCACTCTGCTATAGTTTCGCTAAGAACAGTCGAACTACAGAAAGCTTGCACTCGTTTCAAAACTTGGAGGCTCCATCGCAATCCTCCATTTCGTCATCCATCATATCTCTGCTCTAAGTTTCTTCTTCTAAGGCTTTATGATACAACGGGCGGAAAGCTCGGGACACGGCTTTGCCAATTTTTAGAAACATTGGAAAATTTCGTTTTGTGCTTGAATCGTAACTAGATTTAAAGATTCAAGATTCCTCTTTGCAACGACCCTTTAAAAATTGAGGTATCATTTTTTTTGGCGAAATTATTACTGACAAAATTGTAATAATATATGATACACCATTTGGCGACTTTAGGGGCCGAACTCGTTCCTCATTTCCTTCTTATAAAACAGCTAAAAAAAAATCGTAAAACTATTTTTAGGGGGTCGTTGTAAAGAGGAAGATTCTACCCTCAAATCTGTGGTGGACTCGGTCTGAAAAAAATTTGTCAATGTTCCTAGAGACGTTTCAATTTGTACCATTTTTGAGAAAAATGTCTCATTTCTTTTTGGTACAGCAACTAATAAAAATCGTAATTGTGTTTAAGGGGCTTATTGTAAAGCTTCAGACTTCGCATCTATAGTTTATTTTGTCACGAAAAAATTTTCAATTGTTTAATAATAATGTTTTTAGAGACGTATTTAGCTTTTACTATAATGTAAAAGCATTTTGGAAGAAAATGAACGAATCCAAAGGGAGAGGCTTTAGATAAAACGGTATAAATATCGAGAATATGTCAAAAATCGGAGAATTAGTGTGCCGATAGTTTTTGGAGCCGCCGTAGCCGGGACAGCTCGCGCGCACTGGTCTCGAACAAGAAAGAAGAGAGCCCGGAACCGGTCCTATTTCGTTTTAGCATCTCCCGATCAGTATTTCCGGGGATAAGCATATTTCCCTGGAGTTTCGAGATATCGGGGAAGTTGTTGCCCCTCGGATTCGAGGGGATTCAGCCGTAATGCAAACGGCCCGTCCCCGAAATTGTTTGCCGGCGTGCGTGCTCCGCGTGTCTCGCCCGGCGCGAGAACTTTTTCGCGAGCTGCCGTTGTTTCCCCACCCCGTCTCTGCAAATAAATAGATAAATGCGAGCGGGGATAGGTCTTAATCGTTTCCCCTCGGTTCTTTTTGTTCTTTGTTGTTTGCCCGCTTTTTCCAGACGTGTCGACCGTCTCGAAGTTGCCTCACAAGCGGCCACATGTGTGCATACGTGTATCTGAGAATTTTTCTTACGGTACTGAGTGGGGATTTTTTGTGATTGTTAGCGGGTTTTGCGAGGGGAATGTTTGAGATGTTTCAGTAAATTTTTTGGTTGGGAAATAATTAATTTTGCGGCAGGTGTAGATCATTACTCGGGTGGTTTTGGAAGCGTTTGGAGATGATCAGTGATATTGTGGAATTTTTTAGATATGCTGTACTACGTAGAATTTAATGTGTTGGAATTTTGAGAATTATTGAAACTCAGAAATTGATTCGAAATCGTGTCCACAATAGTCACATTTCGAGAGGAACGCGATTGAAGTGTCTAATAAGTCGGAGAAGATTAAAAATAGTCTAAAATAAAAAAAAAAGATTAAGAAAAAATCCCCTAATCTTTGTAAAACCGTCATCCCGCAAGAGAATCGATAGACTGTACATTCGTCAAACGCGGAAGATCGAATGGACGAGGAGAAAAAAACGCTAGGTGTTCGGCGCGTTCTCGGAAAAGTAAATAAAAGTGCGGGGGTGCCTTTTATTTGGGTTTGCGTGCCGGAAAATTGAAATTGGAAATCATCGAGACATTTTCATGTACAGTTTTTGATCATGACGTCGACAACGAAATTGACACAGCGGAAGCCGTAGTCGAGACAGCTATACCGTCCGTATTAATTGGTAGAATTAGAAACCGAAATAGAAATTTCTTTGCACTATTCCGGGTCTCTGTACAATTCGCGCGCAATAACAATCCTTCCCTCGAGGTTCGAACAATGCCGCGAATTTTTATTGTTTTGCTCGCCAGGCGCAAACAGCGAAATTTATTTCTGGTGAAAATACGGTCGCGTATAAATGAGAAGCGTTCGTTAATTTTCGTTTTCGCGCTTTTTTCAATGGAAGAAAAACCGGACGAAATGCAAGCGTCGCGTCGCGCCGCGCCGAAGCGACGGCGGCGAAATTTTTTGAAGCGGCGGGAACGTATACGTTCTGTTCATTTCCGCTGCGCGTAAAGCGCAAGAATGATCGCGGGCGAATTGCGAACGCGCTTCTACTACGTGGCGAGACAATACGCGGATCCTGGATGCAAACTTTTATTTATCGCCGCTCGTCAGGCGGTTCCTCCTCCTTTTGTGGAAACAATATTTACACGTGTGAATAATGGCCGCGGCTCTACCGTCTCCGCCGGGCGAATTTATACTCTGAAACTATCCTCGACTTCCCAGGAAATCACGAGAACGCTGGTCGAACTGTAGCGATCATTCGGAGCAGTCTGTGTGCGTTAACCATGATAGCTCTTCTGTCGAAAACTATTGGTAATTTTGCTCATCCGACTCTTCTCAAAAAATTATTCCCGAATATACCCATGGCAGAAAATGTTTGATCAAAATTGTGGATATAATTATACTAAGCAAATATGCTGTAAGACTTACTGACATTTTTAAAAAAATATTAATAAAATTCGTTTCCCTTTTTATCATATACATAAACTGTCTATTTCTACAGGGTGTACCAAAAGTACACTTCCCTGAAAGGGATGATTCTTCAGGTCGTTTGCAGTAACTTTCCCCGTGCGAAAATGTTCTCCGCAGCTTCGTTAACTAGTTACTAACGAAAAACATTTTTGGGACACCCTGTACGAGAAAATTCAAAACGCTAGAACGATGAAAGTGACAATTGAGATTGCCAAAAAGATGTTCTAATTGTGCGGGGACGATTAAACCTCGCCCCAACTGAGTGTCTGATTTGTACATTCTGTAGGTGACTACAGAACAAACATATTCATTTTTAATATTTTCTATATTTTTTTCATACAATTTCAGGATTACATTTGTCTCGCTCGTAAATGAAAATATTTTTCGTATTGAAAGTATGTACAATGACGATGATTAGACTGCGGATTTTCTGCATTTATAACAGTTTAAAATAGTAGAAAAACATTAATATACTTGTCAAAATTCTTTCGACAATGGAATGACTATTTGCAGTCCATAGACGCTTGATTTGTTTGATCGAACAATTTTTGCCGGTATCAGTACCGAGGGACCCAGTACGTCTCAATGAGCTGAACCGGGGAAACGAAAAATCAGAAAATATTCCTTTACCACTTCTGGGACCGAAGTATTACACGATGGAGCCCGATGCAAGTATCGCAAAACACCGGGACGGGATTTCGTCAAGGAATGCCGGGTGGTCGCTGCGTCAAAACGGGAAGTTTCCCGGACACGTTTCGCGTTCGGCTGTTTTCGAAGTTACAGAGCGAAGAAAAATAAGAGACCCTTGGCACGAGTTGTTCGCCAGAAGTTCCGAAGAGCTCCAGGCGTGCGTGAGCAGAAGAAATCAATCCCGACCCCCTTCTGCAAACTTTCTGATACCGCGGCCCGTTCGAACAGAAAATATCAAGAATTCCCACCCACCCCCCTCGCAACACTTTAATCACCGGCGATATTCGCGCGAAACGCAGGACACCGCGGCGCAATTATCGAAATATCGCTGCGAGCTGGAACCGAAACGGTCGAATCAATTCGATCGTGTAAATTATTCGACGACTTAAATTTATTATTATAAATATCTCAGTCGGAACGGAATGCCCGGACTTAATTAAATTTGCATCCAATCGAAAACTCCATTTGCGTTTGATTAAACAAACATTTAGTTCGGATTTGATTTAAGTTTAATTCATCATTTATATGGAGCTCGGCTCTCCCGGGTCCATGGTCGATCGAATCGGACGAGAAGCGGACACCGCGGGACCGGTCGGCGAGATCGGGGACGAAACGTAATCGAGGACAATATATCATCGACAGTCGACCATACTCGAAAGGTAATTCCTCGGCGCCGTATGTTTAACAACGAGCCATAACTTTCTGGCTTCGTAACGTGCGGGCACCAGGGAAATCGAATCGCATTACTTTCAATTCAGCCTCGGCTTTCCGACAACACCGGCCATTCCTGACAGAAATAAAGTTCTATGCGCTCTGCCTATACTGTTCCTTCGAGTGCCGGGATACGTCTTGCTATTTATTATGCTTCGGTATTGCACGCGCCGCGCCGTCGCTACCGTTTCTTGTCAGCGAAACACGCCAGGGATGTTAATCTGTTCGGTGACGCCCGTCGAGCGCTCGGTGACGTCAACTCCGTTCGATTTAAATTACGAATCGAAATTGTCACCATAAAACAAATCGTAGCACGAGGGTTTAAAAGAGAAGCTAAATTTTTATCGAGCTTTAATTGCTTAGTCGGACAATTTCTGTTTCCCATACAAATCCAGTAAATAACTTTTAGCATCCTACGAATCCAGTCTTAAAAGTTCAGTCAGAAATCAAGGAGACCTGGAAATGTCGGTGGACCTCCCAGAAAATCGGGAAAAAATCGCGAAAAATCTGCGGCCGTGCTGACACTCGCGAGGCACCGTCACGATGTATCGCGGGGCCGGGAATGCGTTAAATTCTGCGCAGATTATATCGAGGCCATCGATCACGCCGGCGGACACGGGTCCCCGTGGCTTTCCCAGCGATTGTTTCACCAAACCGTCGCTCGCAGTCGCGACTGTTAGCCGGCCCGATGTCTGCGCAGGATTTGCCCTCCTTTTGTCGTGGCGGCGGGCTTCTTTTATTATGTAAATCTATGCTGTCGCCGCGGCTTGTAGAGCGGCGTGAAGAGGGGGCAGGGAGGCACATAAGGGGTTTTAATATTAACGGTGGACAAGCGGGGGCGGCTAACAGTCGACATCCAGACGCGGGGGCGTGGGCAGGTTCCACGACGGTCCATGGGACCAGACGTTGCGGGAACTCGTTGATATGCCACCCTTTCCCCATACCATCGTTCCTTGGTTCCGTGTTGAACACGACGGGACTCCATGCCGCTTCCCCCGAAGATACAGGATTCCCACCGATCGCTTTTGCTTGCATCCTTGACCAGACTCTTCGATCTAGGTCTGTTTTGCACTACTCTTCTGCGCGGCGGTTCGTTGTTGTCATTTTACCTGTTCAACGGACACTAATATGTATACGACAGCAATACACAACTGAAAAGATATTAGAAGCATTTAAGAGAAATTACAATTTCATTCACTCAAGGTGAACTGCAATAAGAAGTAAACAGTCTCAAATCACTCTATTTCAAATGCCCCACCCTGTATGTAATTTTAAGATACAAAGCTGATCTTTAAGACTTATAATTATACTCTTGAATGAGTTTAATTTCAACTTCAATGAATAAGGTTGTCGTCAAAACATTATTGGTCGATGCTAAAAAATCAACAAAATGAAGTTGACAATATGATCGATCAAAGGATTCAATTTTTACAGAGATACAGCCAGGAAATTTGTAAAATCTTCAAATTCTGAAAGGCGAACAACAATTCATGGAGACACATCGCACCCATAATCTGACCTCCTGTGATCAATTTTGAAATATTCCTGGGTCAGTACAAGGTACCGACGTCATCCCTGAGGGACTAATCTTCATGGTGTTCGTCAGGTTCGCGCGATTCAAACGTTCCTTGACGAGCTTCTCGAGAATTTCATCAACGCCTCACCAGATGGATGCGGACAGTGGAGGCTTACATAGCGGGCCGTCATTTCCGCGGGTCTATCCGCGGAATGACCGAGCCGACGATGATATTACTTTCCATGGCGTCCCATTAATCACGCGCCTACTCGGACGCGAGATGCACCGCGGCCCGATGCAATCCGACGCCGCCGCCGCCGCTGCAGCTGCAACCGCGAGCGACGTTTTTTAACCAGTCAAAGCGACCCCGCCGTTGAGTGGAAAAGTGAAATTTTAATCTGCTCCGGCGCCGACCGGCGTCGGTCCAAAGTTGCCGCGAATGTTCGGCGGGCTTATTAGCGTCGAGTTCATCCCCGGTACTCGAAAGTGCGTCCCGGTCCCGAATCGACATCTTTCGCCGCGGCGCGTTATAATTTGAATTTAAAATCGCGGGCGTATCTTGATTAACGGCAAATCCCATTGCGGGCTTTCCCGGTGTCCATTAACACCTGCCTGGTGACCGATCCCCCAACTTTTCGGGATTCTTGCTTGTCGGGGGCTTGATTTGTTAATGCGGTGCAGGCCGATGTTTCTAATGCGAATTTCTAGAGAAATGGCGGCGTGGTGATTTTTGTTGTTTTATTGTTTTTAGTACTTGTTTCGTAACCAGCGGATTTTACGCATTTCTAATAAAAATGACTAGGTAGAATACTAAACTCTAAGAGCATGACTACACTGGGGATTTTCATGCAAAATGAAAATAAAAGTTATTTTCTTTTTTAATATGAAATAGCTACAGAAAAATAGACAAAGTGTTTCGAGCGATTCTATGCGGCAGAGAGGGGCCTTTGTCGGTCGCGATTTAGATAGCCGATCCATTCGGTGCCATTTTATTAACGTCCGAGGATTATATCAAGCCGACTAAGCGGCCGGATAACACGGCACGTCCATTTTGGAATTTCTGTTCGACCGGAGCCGTTGAAACCGGAGAATTGATAGATGCTGACCGCGTGGACACTGGCGTTTTCGCATTTCGAGGACGAAACACGTTTAATTATCGCCGGTACAATACAGGGGCGCACGTCGGCCGCGCAAATATTGTAGCAAATAATGAACTTCAAAGGGGAACCATGGGAAAATTCATGCGGCGGCGCGGCCAAGCTCACGGAGGGGTTCGTCCACTTCCGGTGGGTTTTGTGACGGGGAAAAGGGAACGTGCTCGTCCGAAATGTTTGTCTTTTATTTCGCGTGTACCGCGCGATGCGAACTTTTTATTCCACGGCTGAAAAGATATTCCGATACAATTAGAACATTGTGGTTCGACGTTCGGTCCGCGCCGGGGAAAAATCCTTTTTATATCTTTTAGATTTTAATTAAAATTTTCTGCGGCCGCGTCAACGGCGGAAGCTTGTGCCGCGGCCGTGCTCGAAATCATTAACACCATTGACGATGGCGTTGTAACGTGCACGACCGCCGCCGGTAACTCATTAAAATCCCGGCTGTGTGTGTCGCTAAAATATTTAATACATTCACCCGAAGCATACGCCGCAGATCAAATTCTCGTTTAACTCGGTCTTTCAACGAATCGATACTGGCCATTTGTGAAATTCGCAAAAATTTTCCTCTACAATTAGCACCGCCTCGTAGTGTATCGTATAGCGATTCTTGTTGGATCAAGAGAAACGGCATTGCTAGAAATTATTTGAAGAGATTGATGCGATAGTCTGGAGATAAGGTGATCTTCGCGATTTTTCATTTGGGGGACCATCAAGCGGTATTATCTGAAATGTTTACGGCAATTTGTCACGTAGAAATGGATATATTGAAACATTACTGGAGTGCTTTATATAAAGGACTTTAATAAAATTATAATGTTACGACGTTGCAGGAGCACAGATTGAAAGATCGCCCGAACGAACGGTCCGAGAGATCCTTCCACTTTTCACTTCGCCTTCCAATCAATCAGAGATCTCGCTGCGCGGACAATCGTGAGGACCAGAATAAAAATTTTACGGGCCTGGGGGGGGGGGGCGAGATTGCGAGCCTCCGGCGATAAAATTGAATTTCGCAAGTTATCTGCTCTGCCCCGAAAGGAATTCCTCTCGCATCGATCGCGCGCGGAACGGCAATCTAGGATCCACGTGTAGGGCCAATTCCCCGACGCACACGCGCGGAGATTAAGCCGGGGGAAAAGAAGGCAGTCCCTTTCATCCAATTTGCATGGGCCGAGTCGTGGCGCCGGCACGTGCGCCAGGTGTATTCCTGATGAAATTGAAGAGGACGACTGGCAAGCTGCTCCCCGCCGAGTATCCCGGCAGCTGCGGGAGCATAAATTCCCGGGGTCGCGCTTGTGCACGTATACGTTAAACGTGAAAAGTCTAGCCAATCCGGCTGGAAGGATGTCCTGGACAACGGCGCCCGCTTAAGGGATTACGCGGCCCGAAAATAATTCACGCCGGCGAATAATAATTTTAGAAGCTCGCGCACGCCTGTCCCGGCGATCTACGGGGCCCGGGAACGGTGTCAACGATCCACTTCGAGGAACAACGGTATGGATCTTCGGGGATTTAGGAAGTACGGACCTCCGAGATACTCCGCGGATCAGCCATAACTCTACGGCGGACGTACGCGCAACCTACTGCCGCCCTGAACGCGTTCCTCGGTCGTGTAAAGAGACTCTGACATTTTTTTTCAATTTTATTTCCGACATTTACACCATCTACGACTCTCTCGCCATTTACGTATTTCGACTCTCATAATATTTACAGTACTAATAGCACTTATACGCGACCACTAAATTTTCTGAAAGATTATGAATATTCAAGCTGTTATAACTTCATTTTTAAAAAATCGTACCGCACTCTAATTAGGCTCATCTCAAAGCGTCAAGCAGTAACTTTGGCAATGCCGAGTTCGTTTCTCCGCAAAAAATAATGACATCGTGTGGTGAGGGGGAAAGGAAGATACATTAGTCCGAATATTTATATCAAGTTGAAACTTCTCTGTGGAGTTTGAAAATTTGTTTAGTCGATGAAATCATCGCGAGCTTGTAGCTAAAGTTTCGCGCTTTAGAATGAGCTAAGGTGGATTGTTATACGATTTTTTAAACGAAAGTTATGATACTTTGAAGATCAATCATTTCTCATCCGCACTTTAACGACCCTTTGATTCTGCACAGCGATGCAAGGTCCGTTAGATTATGTATCTTTAAGCCGTCATAAACTACACAAAAGTCTTCAAGAACTTGCAAAACACGAAGTTAATGGAAATCCAATACAGCATTATTGTACGTATAGTGTTACGCCTCTTTTCCTTTAAACTCGTTCAAAAAAATTTGCATAGCAATCTAATAGTCACGGGGAGTTCGAAACTGGGGTAAGAAAAATCGTTAAAAATCAGCATAATTGACAGAAATTAATAAGTTGGCGTAGACATGGATTCCCGATTTTGCCTTTGCCCCGGTTACGTACATTAACCGTTGATTCCCAGTGACATCGGTAACCAGTGAATTCTTGCCTGCGCAAACAGCACAGTTTGCTGCGTCCGTGCACTAAGTTCACACAGAACCGCGTGTGTCGGCTCCGATTGACGCACGCGTTCTACCTGCGTTAAATTTCTTGACCATTCCGGCTCGCTTGTCGTGTTTAATCATGCTATTTACGAACGCCGGGTCTGGGAATAGCATATTTCCTGGTTTCGTAACGTTCCGATGTAATTGTTTATGCAAGACAGCACACGGTCTTTGGAAGGAAACAATTCGATGTTTCGTTGCGGAGCAACTGACATCGACTCGTGAAGTATAACGATGTGCGCGCGCCCAGCGGAACACGGGTTAATTTTCACCTCTAGTGGAACTCGCAGCGTTTCGGCGTCCGGGAAGAGTGGTGCGTTTCCTTCGCGAGTAATTGGTCCATATTCAGCGAGCATTTTTCGATCCACGGAACGGCGAGCGTTCGCGCGGTGCTGAAACAGCGTCGAAAGTGAGCACAGAAATTACAAAGCGTAACACGATTGCCGAAACACGGACACCGTCATCGTTCCGCAAACAAACGGCGACGGCTCGCGGGCAGCGCGTCCGTTTCGCTCTTGTTTCCGAATTCATCAACAATTTGTCGGCCCTGGCGAGCACGGCCCGGGAAAGGGAAAATTGCCCGGAGCCGGTTCCACGACATGATATTCGATTCAATGGGTATAAAACCCCGAGCCACGCAGCCCGGGATCTTGCCTTTGAGAGTTTATCGAATCAACGTTTGTTACGGGGCCGAGTCCTTTGTCCGCGCCGTGACGACGCCATGCTACAATTAACGTTCCCGTTCTTCTCGTCCTTTTTCGAATGCTGCTCAACCGGCTCGTATTAACATTCGACCCGGAATCGTTTGCGATTAATTTCACGAGACGTTCCTGTCATGTATCCATTTTCTTTTTGCGCTCGCGCGAGACACAAACGCGATAGGAATTCCGTCAAACCGGCTCTCTCGGACTCTGTTTCTCCTTAATAGCTCTCACAAGTATTTCAGACAGGTTTGTAAATCGGACAACACGGTTTTTCTTTTAAATTTTCGCTCGAAAGATATAACATCATTTTCACAGGAATTGGGAAATTCTTGATTGAACGGTTCTTACTTAAATATGATAAGGCTGAGATAGAGTAGTGGGGCCAGGGAAACCGCTTTATTAGGTTTGCGAAATTAACGTTTGACTCTTGTTTGGCTTTTCGAAAGTTTGAAGGGGCTTCGGGGGGTTCCGCAGAGTGGTTAGAGCGGACGCAGGAAGTCTCCGTAGAATAAACTCTACAGAGAATCTCCTCGAAAATATTTCAATGACATACTACTACTACTACTCTCCCCTCCTTCTCTCTGTTCATACAGAACTGGAAAGCTACATATTTGAAATACATACGGAATTTCCATTGGTCCTGATGAAGTTCGCCGTGAGAACTTGTGTCTGGACGAACTCCTCCTTTGGATACGGAGTTGAAACACATTCATACGTTTTGGACATATATAATTTATGATTTTCATCGTTGCTGTCTTTTTCAAGTTGAATGTGCTCAATGTTCTTTACACATTTCTTTGGCGACAAATTTTTGTATCTTCATTACTATTCTTTTGGCGTCTGCAAATGATTTCTAAGTCCTTAGGATATTGTATAGGCGGATAAGATGGGGTTTCATTCCTCTGGATGACGAGTGGAGTGAGAGAAAGAATTCAAAGGACATTTTTTTTTTGGTCTGTGAATGGATGTTTTTTTTCTGGTGTTTCCTCAATCAACGATGTATAGGGAAAGTTGGCAAGGGATTGATTAAAGTCATGGAAATTGTCGAAAAATCCCGGAAACACCCCTCTTCACTGGGATTCGAACCCCGGACCGCCCTGGTGGTAGTCGAGCACGCTAGCGCCAGCCCAAAACTAACTACAGCAATTATCTTTACTGTTCCAGATACATATTCTGATCGAATGTCTTCGATCTACTAAAATGTTCTGACAAACTAATAATTAATTCCACCTCTGCTCAAAGACCATGTCAAAAATCCTACTAAAAGAAGAAACGCGCAAAATGGTTACGGGAAACGGCACACCGCCGAAAACGGAGGAGCGTGCATTAAAACTCCGAATTCGTAATAATTAATGGACGGCGCGGTGCGCGCCGATCGAGCATCGAATATCGGCGCATCGGGAAACAGGCGTATCGTTCCCAGTGATCACGCGTTAAAGGATCAAAAGGATGCGAGCAGGGGTCGGCCAGTTTTCGATCGGGCCCCCCACCGTATAATCGCGATTCGATGTTGCGCGACGGGACAAACAGAGACGCGGGAAAGGAAAAGCCGTATCGATCCGGGAGAGAGGGTAGGGGGAGTGGGGAATATTAATCGCAATGAACCGGCCCCTGGACACGGCTGGAAAATCGCTAAAGAGGCGATTTCCATACCGGGAAAGCCCTGCACTTGCCCCCCGTTCCCCTCCTGGTCCCTTCGTCGAGTCGCAAAAGGCAATAACTTGCGCGGCGCGATTTTAAATCGAGCAAATGGCCGGACGGAAAATTATTGCGATGCACGATTTTCGGTTTGAATCGAATGCACGCGAGTCGGATAGCGATCTAACCAACTAGCACACACAGAGAGAGAAAGGGAGGGAGAGAGAGACAAAGAGAGAAATTGGTAGGAAAGGGTTGCGGAGAGAGAAAGGGGGCCAGGTTAACGTGCGGCCACGCGTGATAATCAAACGGCAGCAATTATGCAAATCGAGACACACACATATATAAGCAATTTACTTATTCGTCCTAACCGGCCCCTGCGTCTCTGTGCCGCGTCTCTGCGCTACGTTCACGATTTTCATCCGGTCGATCGTTTTTCGATCAACTACGACGTGGAGAGAATTGCCACGCAAATGAGGAGCGGTAATTGAAGAGCGAGGACCGAGCGGATCAACATGTTAGCCAGTGGATCGATCCAGGAAAAAATTTCCGAGCACCGTAATCCTTTTGTTTTTAAACAAACTGGAAAGCCCGATTCCCTCTTGCCTTCCTCTTATTTATTTGCGACGGCCCGTCCATCGCCAGCCGGACTCGCTCGCTGATTTTGCATTCGTCCCCTCGCCCTGCAATTTTCATTACGGCTACAGTGGTCAATGTCTACATGTACTTTTTAAGGACACAAGAGAATCGAATTTTATTTTATGTATTTCCGGAATGGAAGGCATAATATTTTGTGTTTAGTAGATTTTTATTCAAATCTTCGTCGCGAGTCTGAGTCGTTAATATGTTGCACGGGGCTAAGAGGTTTTTGCTAAGTGGAGGGCTCAGAATAGCAAACGTGAAAAGGGATTATGCTGTGCGAATAAAAATCGGCTGGTCGTTTGAAATTTTTAATCGACCAAATTTCCATCTGTTGTTACAAAAATATATAATTTCGCTATTTTTGATGAACCAATTAATTTGGACTACGAGAACGAAGCTGGTAACTTTAGAAACAGACCCACACAAAGGGAGAGCGCAATTACGGAATAAAATGCTACTGTCGAACAGATTTTGCGTTCTAACAAAATATTGAAACGGGCATTTCCGCGAATAAATTCAACCGCTCCTCGCCGGAGACTGATTTGGTATAATAAATGTAATACGAAACGCGGTTCTGTCACAGCGTCGTGCAAAGTGTGAATGAAAGGGGCGCATTACCGTAACGCGATTTCAACGAAATCTTGAATTTCAGACGATAAAATTCGCCGGCGCGGCGCCTCTCGCCCGCGTCACGTATAGTTCTTCGAAACGTACGTTTCAGATAAAACCGGGCCACTGTAGGTTTAACTCTCCGGCCCGTAAGAATCACGTACGAAAAATACGTGCGCTGAAATTATACACTGCAAAACCGAGCGTTTCCTCTGCGGCGCGTCGCGTCGCGGCTCCGGTCGAAGCCCAGTCACGATAATAAAATATCGAATTTATTCGAAACCCGCGGAAATCTTTTTCTTGAATTTAGGATCGCAACAAAGTACTCTCGGCGCGGCGACCCCTGTTCCCGGTCGTTACAACCGCTCTGGCAGCAATTACATTCCGTGAACGAAGAACAACTTGCAGCCTCTCTTTCATTACGCGTGCCGGGACCAGGAAAAAAAAAGAGAGCCGACCGGAAAAAACGAGCTTGTCCGAATTAAATCGGCATTTTTAACGCGCCGGTGTAATACAAACCCCCCCCCCCCCGCCACCCCCGTGCGCACACAGTTTCGCTGTAGATTCGAAAACATCAATCTTCCCAGCGAAATGTAAAACGTTACTCCACATTTTATCGAACCTCCGCTCGATTTCGTATACTCGAGCTCGAATCGCTGGACATTTGAATTTTTATTAGAAAGTTTTGCCAGCTGAGTTATTGTAATTTCGCGGGAAAAATATCGCCCAACAATCCGCGCGATCTCATTTCAGTCAGATCCATCGTCCATTTTGTCCACGATATTGAAACGATAAGAAAACCAATGTTTCGATTCTTTCACGGACCGATTCAATTGGCATCATTTTTTACCGCGTCTTCAGTTGTTCACCATCTACATTAAAAAGAAACAAAAAAATGAACGATGCTAAAGTAGAGGCTTCGGGCTTTAAAACGAGTCGAAATTTATTACCGTACTATCTTTTTTCAGACGAAATTATCATAATTTGTAAGTGCGAGCGATACCATTGTTTAATCCGAATATTCAATTAAAGAAGAGAACGAATCTCGAGGGGTAAAGTTTTGCGTGATCGATTATGGTATCCGAGGGGGCTGGAAAAAACATTCTCTCGTATCGGCTTCTGTTAAGCGGTGGGGGTGGAGGAGGGTATAGTTCGCAAAAGTTTCCGTTAGAAATTGAAGCCCGGAAGGCGCGGGATCCATGGTATTAATTCCGAATTAACGGAGTGTGCCTTCGGCGACCACATTAGGAGACGGTGTCCCGTTCCTTCAGCAACAGCCGTGCAAACTCACGCACCCCTGCTCCTCCCGTATATATCGGCGAAGTTTCTGCGAAGTGTCTTCCAGCCAGAAGCAGGAAGTTCAAGCAGCTACAGCCCGCGACTAGCGATAATTGGATATTAACGCGGAGAAGAAGCCGGCAACCGTATATCACTTAACTTTGCAATTTAGTGGCTGGTTCGGGGAGCTGTGACAGGAAAACTCTACGACCGGGACCGCGCCGGTTTTTCACTGGAAAATCAGGATAGGAAATTTAACCCCTGAACTGGGATAACGGCCGCCGACGACTTTTTCGCGCGGTCGAATATTGCATGGCACAACTTTTACCAATTTAGACTGCGAAGCGCGAATTTTCTTCCGAAAAGAAAACGTAAAATATCGCTCCAGTCAGTTTATAGGC
Source organism: Halictus rubicundus (assembly GCF_050948215.1). NCBI lineage: Eukaryota > Metazoa > Arthropoda > Insecta > Hymenoptera > Halictidae > Halictus > Halictus rubicundus. The sequence goes on along the minus strand of NC_135153.1, from coordinate 14,864,919 downwards.
GACGTCTCGATTCGTTTCTCTTCCGGTAGATTCTATTCTCATAAAACCTGGTACGGGTTCTCCTCGAAAAAGGTCTTTGGGTCTCTGAAAATCGGACACAAATTTTCGGAAATTTTCTGTTGGACAAATTGATTTTTATAACGCTCTCTGTAATTGTAGTTTATGTACAATTTATCCTCTTTACTTCGGCATAGGAATTGTTGTACTGTGTGTTGGGCTGTTTGTATTGGTGGAATTGGTATGAATTAGTGAAAACGTAGCAGTGTCGCCTGATGAGGGGAGGGAGCACGAATTGAGGGGAAAAAATCCCTTCTCTCTGCCAGTACCGGGTCAGTCACGTGACGCTGTGACGCGGACACGACAGAGACGGAACGCGTCACGTGACTGGGAAGCATGGGGGAATAGCGCGGTAGAAGGGGAAATTAGAATGGGGGAACAAGTCTTGATCTGGCGACTCTGCAACGGAGCGTGAGGTGTGAGAGTTGGCAGCGCTGAGTTTTGAGGTTAGTGTCGCCAGACCAAGACTTGTGCCCCCACTCTAACTTCCCTTTCCACGGACTGTTCCCCACGCCTCTGCCGCGACCCGGTCACGTGACACGTTTCGTCCGAGAGAGGGCAACTCTTTCCCCTCAATTCGTGCTCCCTCCCCTCATCTAACGACGTTAGATGAACTGTATTAAAAGATATTATTGTTATTCGTCCCAAAATCTCACTCGTTCAATGAAAATCAATTCAAAATAAATATTAGTTTGTCAGAGAGAGAGAGAGAGAGAGAGAGAGAGAGAGAGAGAGAGAGAGAGAGAGAGAGAGAGAGAGAGAGTCTTTCTGCATGTTTTAATGTTTACAGTCAACTTTCTTCTTGATAAAATTGAGACTAATAGAATATGAACGCTGACTATTCTATTCGGAAACATTCTGCCACGCTGCAGCGTCTCGTTTCATACTTATTATATTTCTGCAAATAACAACATTGACAGACTAAACACAACGATGCGAATACTTTCGTTTTTAACAATTTCAATGCCCCGTTCAGAGACTCTAATTTCCACAACAAGCGAATTAAAGTCACTGGGAAGGAACTGAAAGGCAACGGAAAACAATCAAAGTTAAAAGGCTCACGGTAAAATTGATAAAAGGCAAGTTTCGGGGCCGAGTTGACACTACGACGATTTACCGTTCGTAGCCGGTGGAACTTCATTTAAAGTCGGCACGCTTAATTTCGCCGGCAGACTTGTAACTTTGCTGGAACTTCGCTACGGGGGCCGGTTTGCGAAGCCATTGCGATTTATTTGTACATTAATTTCGAAAATTGGTGCGCCGGTCGTCGCGTTTATTCCAGCAGGAATATAGACGCGGCACGAACAGTTTCGCATTATGGCGCCGTGTGGAACGTTCGAAATATGAGGAGGTGGGGGGCGGGGGCGGGTGGTGGTGGTAGTGGTGGTGGTGGTTTAAAAATAATTGCTTTTAAGCGGTCGCGCGTTTTCCCGGCAACTTTCGGATAATGCGGAGAATCCCGGCGGCGGGTAAAAACACATCCAGCCGGTTTCATTCCCGTGGAACAATAACAACCATTACGAAACGGAGGATCCAATTGGCCGCTGGCACCCGGTAATTCAAACGAAAGAGGCCGCAATCCGATTCGGTGCCGGTGCGGAACGCGGGCACCGAAATTAGCGGGCGGCAGAATGGCCCGAGGGGGCCAGAGGGGATGGCGGGGGCCACGACGGAACGGCAGGAAGAAAAGAGAAATATTAAAAGGGTGTCGCAGGAGGCATTGTCCCGGCCGTGAGCCGCGGTGAAACGCGAATGTAGAACGCGGCCGGGAGCCAATACATTTTTATCCGGTGGATGTAGGTCGCGTAGCTTTCGCTGATAGAATTGTCTCTAACGAAAGGAAGAATGGCTGCCCTCCCGGGATCGCCCCGGGCACGCTCTTTCACCAACCCTTTCAGCTTACTCCTGTTCCCCCGCATAATTACATTATTCGATAACACTTACGCCGGCTCGGAAATTTTTCTCTCGCATTATAACCCGGCAAACACCGTTTAAAATTGCGAAATCTGCACGGCACAAAGATTTCCCTCGAATCGTCCGATAGGTGATCGAGGAAAAATGTTTTGTGCCCCCTGGCGCGAGAGGCTGCTTACAGAGAAAATCACGAGGAGAAATTCTGTAAAAGTAATCCGGTGGGATGGGATCACTGTAATATATTCATCACGGAATTTTTTGTCGGTGAAAATCCTGGGTGTGAAAATGTTTTACAGAAGTTCAAAGGTTGAATATAGAGGCGATCTTTTCATTTAACAAGTACACGTCCACGAAGATTCCTCTCATCTCCCCGGTCGATAAGGTTTGTTTAATCGACCGTCCGCCGTTTTGTAGGGGTTTTCAACGACCGTCCTCGTCGATCGTTAAATAAGTTTCAATCAGACCGGCTATAAATCCCGCGTTATTACTGTCGATGATTTTGCAATTTATGGGAATTGCAGGCTAGTGCGCGACGGGGCAATGATATTACGCCAGTGGGTTTTTCATTATTTCCTTATTGAATTTTCTGGTGCCTCTGTGACGTTACAGGTATCGGTCCGCGTTCGCTGGGTATTCCTGCTCTGCCCGTGTAATTCCTAGTGCCTCGAATGCAGCAGCTCTCTCTCTCTCTCTCTCTCTCTCTCTCTCTCTCTCTCTCTCTCTCTCTCTCTCTCTCTCTCTCTCTTTGTGTTCAGAGGATTGAATCACGACTAATAGAAATTTTCTACGAGATTTCGAACGAAAAATAAAATTTTAGAATGAAAGAGCAAAGGCACAGAGATGAATGGACCGGTTTGCAGGGCCACAGAGTTACAGAAACATGGGCAGCAGCAGGAGAGGACCGCCCAGCGATTTTCAGCCGCCAGATGATTCCTATCTGCCGACGCTTACCCTATCAACAATCGTGCCTCATAGTTTCTGGCCGGAAACACTCCGACCGTCGTTGCCATTGTCAACACGTCGCGTGTTACACCTCGAAATTAGAGGTTGCCGACGAAAGCCGCAACCGGCCTAATCGCGTCTTGGCAGTCTCCCGCCTCGCACGGCTTGCCAAGTTCGGACCAAGTCACAATGCCCGCCGCGTCCCTCTTATTTTCCTCCCGGGCCAACAGTGATTCTTGCCGGAGCGAGAAATTTCGTTTCACGGACGTGCCGTCGCGGGGAACAGCCGTATTATGTCCCGCACGTTCCACGCGAGCCATTTTGTAATAGCCTGCCGAGGGCCGGAATGCGAAAAATTCCACGGATAAGAGAAAAAAAGGAGAAGGGAGCGGAGCGCACGCCTCTCTTCCGCGTAATTTCCTTTTCGCGAGTCTATTCGAACGAAGCCAGAACGGCCGGCCACGGCTTTTTGTGTTTCACTACTAACGAAAACGTCGTTGCGCAACCGTGCCTCGCCGGCTGAGGCCTTTGGAGCACTGTCGGTAGATGTACAGGGTAGGACACTTCATTATCTTGGTCTACTTTCACAATGTTGTCTGGAAGGAAGAGGAATTCACAGGATGACACTCAAGTATTATATTAATTTTTAAGCTACAAGGTAGTGCAATTTTTTTTACGAAAGTACCTCAAACAGTTTAGTAAAGATGACATGTTGTCTATACTGAGGACCTTAGAGTGCATATACTTTGTATCGATCAGATCTGGAATACTGTTTTTCTTTGCTGTTCCAGAGGACACCCTTGGGAATACTGAACCTCATTGTGTTTCACAGACTTTGGGAATACTAGTCCTTTGCAGTCCTAGCAAGCCTCTGAAGACCCCCCTTCCATTTCCGAGATCATGGGAATACTGGGATACCTGTTTTGTATTTCCATACTTAGGCAAATTCTTTGAAGTCCCAGACCCTTTGGGGAATTATTGCGCTGCTCCTCTCAGCTCCTCCATTTTCTCTAGGATTTTGGGAACATTGGGCCCATTGAAAGCCCAAACAACAAGCTCCTACTAGTTAAACTTACTTGTATTCCCAGAGATCTTCAACTGATTTATTGCCCACCCATCTTTTTGTATTCCCAATGGCCTTGAACTGCAAATCCTCAACAGAATTTGGAAGATAGAATTTTCTTAAATTCTTGAATTCAACAACCAAATGCCCAACGTAGATGTAAGAATAAGCGCAACTAATTGGAGGAAAAATCATGCGCGCGGGACGGTCAGTTACCCATCTTATTTGGGTACCGCGACGCTCGTTGTTTAACCTGAAGTACGAGACGCCTAACAACATCTCGACGTACCTACAAATTGCCAACACTGTAATCATATAACTCTTGATATACAAATTATAACTTTTATTCCAAGAAACTTTACAGAACACTTCCAACATCCAGAACCAAATTTAGCGATTCATTTTGCACTCTCGAATCTCGACTAAAAATAAAAGAGACGTCAAAACAGCAGGTGCAACCTAGAATCTACGAACCGCCGGATAAAATCGCCCAATTTTTTCAAAGCTAACTTTCCAAAGAAACTCGCCGTTAAAAACCCAGCAATAAAAGGGTTGTTTTTCGGACCGAAAACGCACGGTGTAGAGTACGGGGGGTTTTTTTTTACGGTGCACCAACATTTACGCGTTCGGAATTCCTGTACAGCGGTGTCCCGACGGCTGATACCAGGACCGGCTCGCGCGATGCAAACCATTGGCCGCGGTGGAATACGAAAGACAAAGTTATGGCTGCGGTTCTCGCAACAGCAAGTCCCGCTGAAAATTTCCCCCGCAGGCAACGGGCGGACGCCGACCCATTGTTTATCGCATTCCCGACGCGTTGCTTGTTAAAAAAGTTCATCGCCGTGAATCAGGCTTCCGTCATCCGGCATTGTGCCCGGCCGCGGCCGGTTCTTTTCGTTCTCGCCGCGAGTTCGTATTTTTATTTCCCGCGGGTACGAAAATCTTCCGACGACACACACACACACACACACACACACACACACACACACACAGGGCTTTTGCACAGACACGAGTACACTCCGTGAATGAGTAACCAGAGTTCACTCATTCAGTCCCGGAACCTTTATTAAGCATCAAAGAGATGCTCCAAAATTGATTATTACTTTGAACAAGACAGGATTTTATTCACATGGATTGTTTTGTGGAATTCAAAGTGAAGGAAAAATTGATTCCAACTAATGAAAAATTGCCGGTGCTGGGAATAAAGTGGGTGTGCTGTTTGTGATTGTTAAAATGAATTTCTCTGCAACTATATAAATTCTAAGGTGGAAGATAGATTTAAATATTTAAATAAACTGTTCTGAAAACTGTCTGCCTTCATCAGGTAGTTTTTATAACCTAAAACTATTACTATTAAAAATGGTAAGTCCTCAACTTTGTTCCCCATTTTTAGTTCTCAATAATAGATTTATTTTCATTCTGTTTTAATATTCTTTGAAAATTTCATGTTGTCTGTTCGTATAAATAGTATCCCAGAATTAAATAATCAAAGTCAATTATAAACACTATAAAAATTGTAACAGATCGAATAGAACAAATGGTCTATTCTTTATGAATTTCAAATTGGGAGTCCCAGAACTAACCACAAAAAACATAAACACCCTAAAAATGGTAACAGACCTTAAATGGGATTTAATCGTTTCCATTCCTTAATTTTCGCCGATTCTGCCACAGATTTTCAGGAAAGTCAGTAAAATGGCCTCTCTAGAGTTCTTGTCTTCCCAAGAACCACTCGCGCGATCCACAGCGGAGAATTAATCGTTTCCCAGGTAGGGACGAGCCGTAAAATCGAAAAGTCGTTCCGTCGCCGGTATTAGCCCCGGCTGACGTATTATTACGGAATTGTCGTCACGTGGCCGACGACGGACGATCGAAAACGCATCAAGAGACTTCTCCCTGTCCGAAAGTTAAGTCGCTTCGACAACTTGGTAACAGCCTCCCTGATCGCCTCTAATCCTAAAGACTTTCCAATATCTGATAGTCCCAGGACCGACCTGGGATCACCGACCCTTTTCCGTCCTCTTCCAACTCCCTCCGGCGCTCTGTCTCAGCCCTTTTCAGTCGCGTTGATCCAACGGGAAGAACTCCCTTCCGAGGCTCCTCTTGTTCCTTCGCCCCCCCCCCTTCCGTACTGCGTCGATACAACAGAAACGTTGATGAAAACGGTTCAATTAATCACTCCACGCTGCTCCCTAAATGGATTAGATCCTGATCGATGTTCCGCCGCGACGGGCCCAACGATACGCGAATTAATTTTGGTCTTACGTCTCTCGTGATTGTTGATCTTCGGGCGCCGGTGGCACCTGGACAAACTTTCAAGAATTATTGTTATGGGGAGATTAAGTGGGAAAAATTTTATAAACTCTACAGAGTTGTTCGAAGTTGTTAAATTTCAAAGAAAACGACTTCAGCCTATAACTCCATTTTACAACAAGAAACAGGGACTCTGAGGAAACTGAATTCAGGAACGTAAAAGTGGAGAATTCAGCTTTCAAAATCAGCATAGGTAGAATATTTTAGGATTTTTTTACACGAAGTTACAGAAGCTCAAAGATCGGGAATTTTTCGGTTGTAATTAGGTGCAAAAGCCGAGTATGTACAGATTTTGAGGGTGGTTTAATTCTTGCTTCCTCAGTCATCTCGAATTTCAGTGAGGACAATTTTATTAAAAAATTGACAAGTCTGGTGTTTGCACCAAGGTTTTAACTTTTTGCTGTTCCTTCAATAGAAATTGAATGTTTCTCCAGGTGTTGGAGTTATAGTTCGCCGATGATCCACATCGATGCAGGTGACAGAGGGCTGGTTAGCGTCCCAGAATATCGACGAAAATACATTGGACGTCAGGGTCTATTCTTACAGGCCGGCGGCGAGCTAATGTTTCTGTCGGTAACGCGATTGCCAAGAGACTTCGAGCAGAATGGGAAGGATCCTCCTACATAGCGAAATCTGGAGCAAGATCTGTCTAAACAGCTTGTCAGAAACGTCGGGCGCACCGTGCACGAGGTTTCAAACCAGGTATACGCCGTTTGTCCGAAATACAGGTAGGCGAACTGGGCCGGAACGTACAATCGATTACGTCACTTCGTTCCCCTGAATGCGTTCAGTTCCTCGACGCCACCGCTCGGTTCACTGTGCATTTCGATCGCGGCCGAACATAAGCAACCTTCTACGTCGTCCCGGAGAAACGGAATTGATTGTCGGAACAGATGTTGCGGGCCGAGCATTTAGATAACGGCGACCAGAAACCGGTTTCGGCACAAAAAAAAACATATACAGTATTGCAAGTGTATGGTAGCTAAAAAAATACAGAAACACATTATTTTTTGTTATGGAGATAGACCACCTTAGAGACTCGGAAGCCGATCGAACGAAGAAAGTAACATGACATGGGATTGGATTTGTCGGTGAAACTCTTTGCTATTTAATTATATTTTTAATGAAACGATTAGCAACATATTCGTGACACTTTTCTGATTAAAATGATACCCAACACTATAGAATTCGAAGCATATTTGCCTGTGTAATTCATGATATAGTGGAACCTCGATTATCCGAACTGAATCCTCCATCCAATAAGTGTTTTACGTGTAAACAAACTCAATACACATAGTACGATTATTTCTACAAATCTATGAATATTTAATCTAGCACGGTAACTCATTCGAGTACTCATGTTGCACTAGTTCGGATAGTCGAGGTTCCACTCTATCGTGCATTGGACGAGTAAATGTGAACCAAACTGGGTCGTGTTTGGTATCGTTTTAAAGAGAAAAGTGCGGAGAATCTGTTGGTAACAGTCTTATGAAGAAACAATTAGGAACAAACGAGTTATATCATTTTATCTGTCGTCTAATTTCGACGCCAGCGGAAACAGATCAAGAAATAATATCTGCACATTATACAAGTAGAATTTCGATCTTCCCGTGTGAACGAAACATATCAACACATTCTCCTTTATATATCGTCTGCAAGTGCCGTTTTAATGAAAATCAATGAGCAGCTAAGTCTCGCACCTCGTTTTATGACGGACACCGTGAACAAGGCGAAACAAGTGGATGTCGCTCCGAGAGTGGAAAAAGTAATGGCTGCCCGAAACGGACCGGATTAGTATAATCACAGAAATCTAGCAGAGACAGTGAAGGGATGAGAGCAGGCTAAAGCGAGGCTTGGTACAAAGCTATTGGTGATCCTTCGACAGAGTACCGCGGTAGTTGTCCCGAAAGAGAATCACTTGGATCAGAGAGATCAATGAGCGGCTTGCGAGCCAGTAGTTTTGAAACAATAATCGATAGCCTCGGTTCTCGGGCTCCTGGCAAATACCGTGGGCCTTGATCGTGTACTTGGATCACGTGAACGGTCCAACAACTGTTTCCGTGAATTCCTAAAGACCCGGTTATCTTGCCCCTTTCGATCCTATTGATCCACATTCCGTGATCGAGCACGAACAAAAATTCTTTCAGCGACAATCTCCAAGCAACAATTCACGCCATGTTCACAAAATTTCTGGTGAAGTAATTTAAATAGAATAAAAGGTACAGGACTATTTAATTTCGTATCATTTCATTTATTGACCATATATTTTTTATTCTCCGGCTGTTTTTTGAGTAGAACGCAGCAAGCCGAGATTAATGTCCAAATCTAGAAAAATAAATACTGAACACATGAATTGAGTCGCAGCATTCTCGGAGTCCTTTTTAGGGTATAACGATGTTCATGGGGTCACGTCGACAGGATATAAAGCGATCTCGTCGTCATCCTTCTATCGTTTTTTCCTCGCCGGTTTTCTAAGCCTACCGAGATATCATGGTCCAGCGACTTTCCCCGTGGGACGATCGAACGAAATTGCCTCTCGAAAGGTGGAATGGTGAATGAGTTATACACAGAGGCTTGACAAGTCCATCGATTCCGGCGAACAAAAGGGTGGAACCGCCGCGGAACTTCTTTATCTATCGCGATACCCGGAGAAACATTCGGAAACGTTCTATACCTCCCTCTCCCCCACCCCCCGATGATTTACTTTCACCGTTTACCACGGTTAGAGCCGGACCATTGGTTAACTCGGGGAGTTATAAATTTCGCATTTGAGGTGTCGGATTGCCGAATCGATTCTGAGCCCGAGGGGGATGAAGGATCGCTCGCGGAAGGAAAGAAACCGAAGAACTCCGCGAACCGATGTTCCCTGGTAACTAGATCTATGCTCGAACGTAACTCTCAATTTATTATCATCCACACGCTCGCTTTCGACGCGCTTTTCTCTGCCCGGGGTAAATTTAATTATCGCGGCGATTGGTTCGCTCTATTTTCAGAATTAAAGACAGCGTTCTCCGATTCGGCGGAGCGTCCTCCAATGACGTTTTCGGACGGAGAAATCAAAAGAGCTTTCGAGATACGTCTGGAGCATTGAAAGTCAATGAACTGGCACGATATTCGCATATATTCTGGACGTTCGTATTTCCTCGTGTCTTTCGGTAAAAGATTTATTATAATTTATTGGTTTTGATAATCGAAAACGGGAATATATATCTGGTACGTCTATTGTGCCTCTTGTAATATTAAAAATGTCAATGGAAAAGGGATGAAGTGTACGATATCTTAGAGGGTGTATTTTATTAGGAGCGACTCAATAATGAAATTAATTGTTAAGAGTTTGGCAATAGACTGTCGAAAAACCATTAAATATTTTGAGAATGTCAGACACCTCCGCAGGGAAATAATCGCTGGAAAATGATTGATTTAAAAAGTCGAAATGGGTGACATAAATCCCGTATATCCACTGCCATTTAAAAATATCAATGAAGTGAGTGCTGTATACGAATCACTTTACATACACCTGTGAATAATATACTAACAATTATATTAAATATAATATAGTAACATTAAAATATCTATTTCTTTACATTCTGCTAAAATCATTCAATAGACTCTTAAGTAGTTCCAGTCTGTTACGAATGCTACAAACCATTTTTTATTGTCCACAAAAATCCACAAACTAGTAACCATTTTAATAATCCTCAACCAACCTGATTCCACATCGATTTCATTCAATTTTTCACCTCGAAACTGAGCACACCAACGCCACCAACAGGATCAATCTCGTTTCCCAGGACGACGTGGATCCTCGAGCCAGAAGGATCTAGTCCTGTTGCTCGATCGTTCGGTCCCGGTCATGCGCGTTCCGTTTTCGGCGGGATTATATTTGAATTTTAATGCCGGCCGCGTCTTGGACGCTGTAAAACGAGCCGCGGGTCCGATACCGGGGGGCTGGGTTTGATGCATTTATTCATGCTTGTATTTATGGTCCGGCGGGGCTTCGCTCGACTTTACGACCCCGGAATTCGCCAGGAATAAATTTCCAGCGGGGTCCCTGCTTATTGTCCTCGGCTCGCGATATGACAGCGACGTCGACGTCGACGGTGTCGGTGAGAATCTGGCAGAAACGAGACGAGGGAGGGGACGGAACGATCGACGTTCTTCGAGGATCAGGATCACTGCGCTCTGATTGAAGCCTTTTACGGCGCGAGAATATGTCCGTGATCCGCTTTATCGTCCCGGAGGATCGAAAACGGCCCGCGGAATCGTCTTAATACAAAATTCAGCGAGATCGTCGCGATTTTTATCGCGGTTTTGCGATCAGACGCGAACGCCTGTCACGATCAATCAACGATTTATCGTCTGTTAAGGCTGAACCCGAGGGGACGGGTAACGGCTGTAGTGTAGCTTAATCTGCAAATTTTCCAGTCATTTCTGCGACTTCGACGCGGTGAGCAGCCTTCAGTATTCTGACAAAAATCCTTTGATTAATGAAACCGAAACTAGAAAGTCAAATTTATCATAGTGGAGGTTAAATTAGCCATTTTGAATTTTTAATCCTTGTTTAAACCTTGTTTATTGGGAATTAATATGCTCGATCCACCCAGTTAGCCAAATCTGTTTCGAGAAAATTTTGCGCAATGTTTGTGTCGTACCTTGCGAGCAAAATGAGGTCAATTTGGGACTAAACCGTGTTTGGCGCAGAATTTGGCCTTTATTTCCTTTTATTTGGCCAAATCGAGGCCAAACCTTGGCTTTGTTATAGAGGGCAGGTCGGTCGCAATAAGATCTTGTCCTACGAGTACATATCGGGAGTAAACCTTGCTGTGAGAGGAAAAATAGAATTTTATTTACGCTTCTAAATGATATAATTTTAAGTTTCACGTATTTTCAATCATTTAATTCCGTTTTAGAACTCTTTAGAACCCTTAGAACAAGGTTAGGTTCGCTCTTAGTGCGACCGACCCGCCCTCTACAACGAAGCCAAGGTTTGGCCTCGATTTGGTCTTGATTTGGCATCAAATACCGAGACTAACGCGGAAAGAGATGGGTCGTAATTTGTAGATAAATTTTGGTGGAAAATTCATAGCAAATTGGGCAGTAGGGTATCAATAAGAGAATAATGGAGGTGTAAGTGTCTTTTATCGAGAAGAGTGAAGGTTTGCGTCCAGTTTTCAGAGTACATTTTTGGACTTCCCATTTGTACGATTGTGTGTAGAGGGAAAGGTCAAAAACATCACACGTCCGGTGTTTTTCTTTGAGAACGAGACAACGAGGAGTTTTCGCGGCAACACTTTCGTCCCGGCCACGTGCGCCCAAAGAGAAAGCCAATTTCCGTTTCTTCTTTGCTCCGGCAGCCCGGCGCGTCGTGAATCTTGACCCGTTTCCTGGACAGGGTTCCCCCCAGCTGTCCAAACTTGTGAAGGTTCCCCTAAATGTAATCTTACCGCGGAATCGGACAGTTAATCCGATATCCCGTCCCCTTTCGTCGACTTGCGCGTCGATCAGCCATCCTCTCTCGGCCACTATACCAAATTACTTCGAAAAAAACACGGTCGGCTTATCCGCCGGGAAATTTGGTCATCCGGAATCAAGTGTTGTATCCTGCTCGGAGGTACCCTAACAGTTCATTTGTTGCATCAACGCTTCGTTGATAGGGGAAAACAAGCGTCCTTTTGATCCAAGAAATTTCCAATTTATTTTATAAATTCTTTCTTGTCATGTTATTGTCGACTGACAAATGCAAACGTCAAGGCCATGTCAAGGTCACGTGAAAATCGCCTCACGATTAATTATCATGCACAGTTACAATGTTCTTTTTATACATGAATTACATCGGAATTTGAAGATTGTATTTAATTTATTTGAGTGGGGACGATGAACATTAATTTTGTTTTTTAAACACTTACGGATCTTATATCTTCTCGGTTTCCAATTACATAAATTAAATTAGTTCCTTCGCTTTGCAGTTCATGTCATTGTTACATTATTGTTTTATCGATTAAAGATGAATATAAGGTGTTCATATGAATATATGAATCTAAGTTAGTATGCGTGTCATCAGAACAGACAGTATAATTAAAAACGAAGATTTATTTTCGGATTAAATTGATCCAAAGTATACCCATGGGTTAAAACAACCTCCCAATGCGCCTCGCTTACACAACATTCTGTAAACAATGTGCTAGCAATGTTTACGTTCAATGATTAGATAATAACAGAGTCTGATTTAATCGTATCACTTAGCAAACCAATCTGTCTTGTCGTAAATATGCAAAACATAGTAACAATAACAATTGTGACACAATTTGTACAAACTTTCGTTCACTAAATCATTTTGACCCTCAACGCTCAAGTGGCGACTCTGAGGCACCACTACTAAATTGCACCAGTTTCATAAGCATAAAATACAAAGAATAGAAATATTAAAAATAGTCAAAATAGTTCCGAATGTAAAGGGTTAATTTCCTGAAACTTTTTTGGAAATTTCTGGAATCAGCGTATCGAAACATAATTCCCCACCAATTTATAACAATTGTTTCCAGCCTATCTGTAGCGAATCTTTTCCGAGGGTGGCATAAGTGATCCAAGAAGCGTTTAGGCGAGGGCCGCACAGATTTATCGAGCATCGTCGGCGATGAGAGTCCAGGCGGCACCATAGAGTCTAGAGTCTCGAGTCTCCTCTAACCGGAGCGCGCATAAAATCCTGATTTCGATTATACAATGGCGTCGACGGCTCTCCCATCAGCAGATTTATGTCGGGCGAGGCCCGGTTTCGGGTGTTCACCGGTTCGAGTTCCCGTAGAAACGAGCTCCCCCTCCGCCGCCACGCGGCCCTATAAACCGGCTGAAAGTTCGGATCTATGCGCGCCAGAAGACATGACACGCTTCCACCCACGGGCAAACTACGGGCTGACAGGGCGCGTTCGCGTGAAACGCATCCCCGAGATCGCTGTAACAGGCAGACAGTGCCGCATAATAGCTCGAACGCGTCCCGGACAGACCCTCTGGCGATTTCCCGGCGTGTTTGATAGCTTGGAGACAGAGTTCGCCAACCAGATATGGCACAAAGTGTCGTTCACGGGGTGATCCATGCCACTCTCTCGCTCGCCCGGACAGGGACCGAGTGATCTAATCGATGAGCGTAATCATTCGCTGACGTAGCGCTAGCCGAGAAGTTGATCTGGGACCTGGGTCACAAGAAATCTTGTTCTCCTTCGCGCTACCGTACCCGAATTCATGTTACCACGGAAATGTATATCGTTTCAATCGATGGGAATAAACGATGCACAAGACTGATCCAATAAAGTCCTTGCACTCTAAGATAGAGCAACAAACAGCTGTTCCCTTATTTCTCAAGATTTAAAAAAAAAATCAGTAGCACCACAATCCTCATTACTAGACTGTGGATTTTTATCCAAAATAAAAATTGCATTATTTTGAATCTACAGATGGTATATAGCCGGTGATTTCGTTTCTCAATAACAGGAAAAAGATGGGAATAATGTAACAGTATATTTAATACTAAAAATACTTCTATAACTTCAAAAATTGTAAACGAAAAAATCTGAGACCACCATTTTTACGAGCTCGGTAGTCCTAATGTTAAATTTTTGAGATGGTTTTTTTACTGTTTTCCATTTGATCAATTCCTGTAGAAAATCCTTAGTCTAACTGATAATTTTCGAAAAACTTCGCATAACGTCCCAAATTTTTTCCAAGCTGTTGCCCAGTAAATAGACATTTTTCTCATACTCAACATCGGAGATGAACCTACCAGCGTCGCTAGATTATAAGACTTGTCTCCCCACTCTACCTTCCGCGACGGGCCGGTCACGTGACGGGTTTCGTCACGATGTCACGTGACTAACACTGGTCTCAATTCGAGTGAATTCCCGTGATAAGGCGATTCTGGAACCTACACGCGGAACTCTCTTTACACCATTATCATGATCGACAACAGCCCTCAAACATCGAACAAGCCGCTGTGATGTATTCGACGTTGGCCAAGTCAAAGGGGACCCGCATTATCCAGCCGTGATAAGGTATCTCGTTATAACTTGATAAGAGGCGGTCCGTCGACGGGACGCGGCTAATGGCGAGTAGAAGCGACGGAAAACGGCGAAGATGGCCGAACGAGGTCGAGCGACCCGTGGTCTAGGGGACCGACTGGAAACTTTTCGACCGGCAGTTTGATAGGGCAAACTTCCTCGGCCCCGGTGCCGATAATTAAGTTAGAAAAATGTGGTCGACCGTCGTCGAACCCGCGCGGAAACTCGAGCCCTCGTGGCCCTCCCACGCGTTACACGGACTAGGCTAACTTTAAACTTGAATTTACTCCGAGGGGTCGGCGAACACCGACCCGTACACCTAGTTGACTCCTCCGGGCGACTTCCACCGGAAGTTCTTTTGTCGCGACGCTCATTTCGGCCCCGGGTCTTAGCCTCGCGACCGCCATGTTCTTTTGTGCCGCCGACAGGCCATCTCGTCGCGCAACTTCCCAGCAGACGTCGTCCCGTCGAATTGTTGCGTCCTCCGGACCTGGAAAGTTCAACTTCGCACTTTTACCGTCTCCTTCCCTTCCCTTGTCTTCCTCTTTGTGGGTTCAGATCGTTGGGGAAAATGGGGGACACTTCTCAATACTTAAGTACTCGCGATAGATAGAAGTTCCGACCAGTTACAATTAAAAAAAAAGATTTTTTTTTCACGTCATGTAGTAAAGTAACATGGTCCAATCTTAACACTTTATCGACCGATCGTGGTTGAGGCTGCCACTCAGTAAGGGCCGGCTCCCAGTACCGGCTAAATTTTCGCTATTCATTGTGTTGTGCTTATTGCTTTTGTTTCCAAGGAATGTAATTTTATTGATATTTATACTTTATTTTGCATTCATTTTATATAATAAAGCGCCTTATAAACTAATATACATAGAATATATTCTAGGTAATAGTAATTCAATTTTTAATCATTCTTTAGAGTGTAAAGCCGATTAATAGGCTAGCGGTCGATAAGCATTGGCAATCGAAAAGCCGATTAATAGGCTAGCGGTCGATAAACTGTTAAAAAAGTTATCGCGTTTTTATGAGTGTCCGAATATTAACGGGAGTCACTGTGCGTTCGGATGCAATATGAATTTTGATCAAAATTATAATATGTTTTTGAATCATTTTATTGACTTCATTTACGTATCTCTTTTTTTCATGGATGAAAAGTTCACAGGCCGATTAATAGTTCTGGAGAAAGGAACGACTTACAGTTTACGGATTTTATCGAGGATAACGAAGGAACAGTTGGTTCGGAATATTTTATGAACGTGGAACCTCCCTCCACGAGGAACTAGAACCACAAAAACTATGTTTCCTCGCTGTACCGACAGCTTGGGAAATGTTCTAAACCACTGATGAAATAAAAATGTTTTAAAACGTGACTTCTGTGCGGTTTATATGTACATATACCTGCCACGTTTTGAAAGCTTTTAGAAGCTGACATACAGAGAGCAAGCATTATTTTCTAATTCCTTTGTGCACTGCGAGAGTAGATCTCTCTATTGAATTTGGAAAAATTAAAACGTTTGTATACACTGTGAATATTTTCATTGTCTAAAAATCTGCTGTCAAAAATCTACAAAAACAACATTTTGACCAACAATTTCTTATTTATCTACTTTTTTAGAGCGATCAAAATTTTCCTACATCACTAATTATCTCAATTTGACAAAAAACGAGACGAAAGAAAATTTATCTGATCCATTAGGACCGAAATCTTCATTAACCGAGCCATGAGACATCTCGATCGTGTCGCAAACGATTCCTCCATATTGGACACGTGGAACGAACCCGTTATATTTCAATACTCCAACGAGACGATAAAGGAGACATTATCGAGGCATGTTAATTTTTATCAGTGCGATCAGTTCGGCCGTTTCAAGCCGACACTCTCAACGTATATTCAGTCTGGCAAGTGAAACAGTGTTCGCCGAGCAAAGTGTTCATTACGAAGTAATTCTGGCGAGCATAGCCGTGAAGAAAAAAATGGTTAAGGCGAAGGGGTTAATGGGGATTCCGGAGAGCCGAGTTTCGTTCATTCCTACCGTTGCCTCGTAATTGCTCGGTTCGATTGTAGTTCGAGAAGTTGGGAACTGCGATCGAGCGTGTTTTTCGAGTTCGTTTCGCCCAGGAATTCGGAAAAGAAAATCGCCCGGGCGTTAAGCGAAAACTAGGGACGCGTTTTCTTAATGAGTCCGTCGCTGTTTCACCGAAACGCGGAATTACAAACATTTCGAACCGGTCGCGGGCGGGGCGAACACTTTCAGAAAATATTTCACCCTCGTGCACAATACATGACACTAAAACAAAAATGTTTGTCATCCTAGCTTTCTAAGCGTACGTGGCCGTTCAAGAACTAGACACCTCCCACCGCGACAACTGCGAAAGAAACCTCGTGTCACAGATTAACTCCTCGCCATAACTCCTGGGCAGCCTGTCAATCCGGTTCCGTAAAAGTCCGCGCGCGATCGGATCGCGGAATGTTCTTCGCGAAACGATTAGCCGTTGCGAATTGTGACCGATGTTCGCGATCGGCGCGTAAAGATGTCCGAACCGTGGATTGGCGAAATAAATTTCCACCGGGGGACCGTTCCCGGCCGTCTCCTTATCGGTGCCTGTCGCAATAAAAATCGGCCCCGGCGGAGACGGCAGGAGTCGCGGTTGCGGAATCGTTTCTTCTATAAGGAAGCGGCGGCCGGGAGAGTAAGGTGCCGGTTTCTTTTTCTGCGCCTCCGTCGCGATTTCACCGTAATATACACGGGGTGGCTGGCATCATCGATTAATCACCGGATGACAGGGACCGTCGCCGGCGATCGTGTCCCCCGCCGGTTATGGTAGCCTGGATTTACCGACAGAGAACTCCGCCAGGAATCCCGTTGGAACCGAGGTCTCCCCCAAACATGGTCCTCCCGGGGAAAGTGAAGAAAAAGAAGGGAACGGCCAGGCCGTGCTACCGGGCCGTGTTATTTGTGCCAACGGGTCGCCCGGTTCAAGGAACAATGCGGTGACTCACTGCTATCGATGCAACTGCTCGTGTCGGTGATGTTTACCTTTTCTTTTTTTCTCTCTCTCTCTCTCTCTCTTTCTCCCTCTTTTCTTTCGGAGCCAGTTCGTGTTGACAGTATCGGCGAAGTTTACGACGCTGCTGGGTCAACCGCGATCCGGTGTGCGCCTTCTTTGTCTCGCGATGATTCATGGAATTTGCGGGTAGGGGAGAACGGGGAGAAGGTGGTACAGGTACAGAAGGCTGACACAGTGCAATTACCTCTGTAGCAATGTAGCACAATTACGGCTATATTATTTCAGGTTTGTTGCTACGATGAGCTGGAAGCACGAAAATGATGTTTCCTCGCTGTGCGAGAGTTTGGAAGAATTTTCTAAACCGACGAAATAAAAATGTTCTGAAACAAGACTTCGCCGTTGTTTATATACCTGTCTGTTTTCGAAAGCTTTTAAAAGCTGTCGCGAGGAGAGCAAGCATTATTTTCTAACTCGTTTGCGCACTGCGGGAATAGATCTCAGTATGTTAGTTCGAAAATGATGATAAAAGTGTTCGCATACACTGTGTTTCGCGAATTTTTGTATGCTCGCTGTGCAGAAAATGTTTCATCAACAATATCTTGTTTTTATATTTTATTGTAGTAATTTACGTGTGAACTCGTGCATAAATTGCGTGTATAATTCTTTTCAATCTAAAAATGTGTTTAAAGAAAATTTAAGAGGATTACTTTATTTGAATTAATTGAAGCGTCGCCGTAAAACCTCAGAAAATTTTTTCCCGGCTGAATCTTTCATGGATTTCAAGAATGAAGTTTCCCCTTTGTAACGACCTTTTAAAAAGTACCGCACGATTTTTCTTTGCCGTTTCGTGGAGCGTTGAACGAGAAATGTGCCTCGGGCATTATGATAACTCAAGGCACACCACGGAGAGGATGCGTTCAGCGTGCGAGCTGAATCACGACGAAAATGACGAGTATGATGGGACACTATAATTCATGCGATCAATAGCTGCCATATTTCGAGTGTTGATGACGGTACTTATAAATAGATTATAATTTGTAATATTTACGGACAGAGTTCAGCAAACTCTAATCTGATTACGCGTTAATGACACCCGTTAATGTGTCCCCGTTAATCGAACTGAAAGTCGATTAGTGTAATTATTAATTACAGTCCATTGTGACTGTCTCAATCACAGTTGATGACAGTTAACAATTACGGAATGTGATTATCGAGTTAACCGCGTTACATTCGTATCGCCGCTTCGCTCGGAATGTGAAATCGGATTACATTTTACACAATTCTGTTTTGCAGATGGTAATCCAGTGTACAAATTGTGTAATTTCTGTTTGGTTATCGCCGCGTCGGTAGCGAAAAACGAAATCAACGAACGTGCCGATAAAATCGTTGATTTTGGAGCTGTTGTTCGTCGTTTTGTTCAGCAAAGTCTGATGCTGGAATGAACTAAAAAATCAAATTCACTCGAAACATCTCCTTAAAATCACATTTGCCCGAGCAGTCTGCCAAGTTCTATCAATTTTTAAAATAAGTACCTTTTTCCCTCTTGAACTCAAGTCCTTCAAACTTTGATGGAAAACAGTTCGACAATTTCGGCGCAATTTCCAGGTGTATCCCATTGAACGCATAGTACTTTTTAAACTTCCCGATTCTGTTGAGCAGGTATCTTCCTCCCACGCAGTTCATAGGAAATTTCGTAGTTTCCGTCTCGGTAATTGGATATCGTAATCTCGTTATACTTCGGCCAGGTGGAAGACTCGTATAAAATGTCGGAGCCGAGTTCGGAAACGCGATTAGCTCGCAGATCACCGGGGTCGTCGAGTCGACGGAGTTCGACTATCAACTAACGTCCCCCCCCCCCTCTTCCCCCCTACCGGAGCGAACAAATTCTCGCGTAATAATTAAAAGGCCATGCTATCGAAATCGCGGCCCGAATTCTATCTGGCCCGTTTTCGTGGCCGACGCGAAGCGGGAAAGTTCCCGGGGGCGCGGGAACTTTCTTCCGCGCGACATTATTTCACGAACTATGGTTGCAGAGCCCGATTCCGGCGAGCGCAACGACGGCCCCCATAATACGAGGCGAAATCCGAGAAGTTTCATTCGCCCGGCCACGTTCGAGAACGTTAATTGGCCCATTTTCGAATGTAAATTATTCCGCAGGATAATGGACGCGGTCTCATAGAACCGAAATTAATTATTAATTCGGGTCCACTGCACGTGCACGCCGAGCTGCGATTTAAATAAGAAATACACGGATATTTACTTCGGAATTGTTTCCGCGTTCGTTACCGAAAAATTTGTTTGCCTAGCATTAGCTGCCATTAACAATTCGATCGGGCTAATGTTGTTCGTCGATTATTATTGAACGACTATTATCGGCGAGTAATTTCCTCGCTGTTCTTAATTGATTCACACCAGTTGCCCGAATTATTTCAACACAAACGTGTCCAATGAAGCGTAATCAAATTTGTATTAGCACATCATTTGCTGGCAATTGTTTCATTAATTTTTTAAATCCAGAATTCCTGGTTAGTTACTCATTGATAAATTTCGCAATAGCTTTAATATTCGTTCTTCAGAGTTTCATAGAGAATATTTTGGAAAATCTGCAGTATCAGAATATTTTGGAAAATCTGCAGATTGCATTTTTCTCTGCTGGAAGGCACGATGATCTGGCACACATCTGATGCATTATTTATCACAGGATGTTTCAGACGAACCACAGATTCTTCTTGTTTATTGACAATCGGCAGATGCAGCGATATCGTCCATGAGGTACGAGAATAGAATAACATTCACTGTATTTTCCGTGTTCCATTTTCAGTCACCTATATGTGCACATTTACATGTCACCTGCAATGGTATGGACACAGCGTAGAATAGATCGTGGCGCTTACATGTTCGGAAACATGTGCAGCTGCTACCGTCCAAGTATTGTCCTAACGCATTATTCAATATACTGGACTGCAGATTTTCTGTATTTATCACAAAACTGACTATTTACAATTAAAACAAAGTGAAAAGAATTTAATATCATTATTAAAATAAAAAAAAGAAAAAAGAAATTTCGTTCCTGTCATTTTCATCACCAGTCTGTTCATTATACTGCAAATTTTTGTACAGAATGAAAATTGCATGAACGAAATTCGTGTTCAGGGGGCAAGATTAAAAATGCTTGCAAATTTTTACTTTTTTTGTAAACTTAAATTTGTGTTGCCATTATTCTAGTCAAGTGAAGGATCTATTCAGGCTAAGGACACGTGGGTTAGCCTAAAAACGCGCTCTTCCGGCCACCTGGCGTTTCTCTGATCGTGACAACACGAAAAAATCGTTCACTCCCGGAAGAAATTCAAAGTCTCGAATCAAAGGCGAGGTGTAAGTCCTCACGAATACGGATTCCTCTCTTCCCGTCGCCGTTTACAGTCACAAAAGAGGCGAGGGAACGCAATAAAGTTTCCTTCGGGCCGGATATTTCGCAGATGGAAAACGGGATACAAGCGCGGGAACGCGCGTCAAAGCCGACACTGGTTTCAACCATCTCTCATATATCCCATACGCGTAAATATCCTGCGTTTCCCGACTACTCGAAATGCATACCACACGTGGCCCCGAAAATCTTTTAATTGAAACAGTATCCGACCAAACGTTTCTCGAAAGGTCTCGCCCACAAAAAATAATATTGCTCTGTTTACAAATTTTTTAAAAGAAGAGTACTGAGTATTAACTGACATTTGAAGAATGTGCTAAAAATTTTTTAAGCAGCTGAGATAATTTTCTTCAAATTTACGACGATTGTCCACGAGGGTTTGAAAAGGCATTGACAGCAAAGTCAACATCGTTTCATATACCGTGTGTCCCGCACACCGTGGATAACCGATTGGGAAGTAACTCTACCTCCAGAAGTGAGTCGAAAAGAACGAGGAAAATTTTTTTGTTTTCGGCTGCATTAAGATTTCTAATTTCACTTTTAAATCAATATCAACTCATTCGATGGGCTTTGATTAATGAGTTTATTTGGAAGAAAATTCTGCTGGTTGAACGTATTGTTAATAGAACACTGTAGCAGGTGCGCATCGAAGCAAATGCTGGTAGCAAACGCGTTAAACTGAACGCATCTCGACAGGGGACGAGAAGCGTCCCAGCTAGAGAACACTCATTTCCGGCGACCCGTTCCGGTGTTTCGAGGCCAGGCCAGACCAGGCGTCGGCCATTACTCAGTAAGATTGGAAACGCCATCGGAGCCCAGCAATCTGTAAAATTGCAGCTGCACTTGTCCGCGAGCAGCTGACAGTGTCCGGGCGTGGGGGGAGGGAAGGGGAAGGAAGAAGAGCACCGCACCAGATCTCTCTAGATCATCGTAGAGACCGAGACCGGCTCCAGAGGAACCTAGAAAACTGAATGGATCGCGCCTGATCCGCTGGGGCTCGCAAGAGGAACGCGAAAGGGGGAACCAATTATGTCAGCGGCGTGTTCCGGGCCGGCAATTATCGCCGTGTCCGGTGAAACTGGAGCTTCTTTCTGTTGCGAATCCCCCCACCCCCATGAAAACGCGCCCTGTCCTGGAGGCAGACGGAATCCTTGGGAGCTAACGAGAGAAGCCTCTTCCCCGTTCCCCGGGTAATCGCGACAACCTGGATTACCCATAAAATCGGCGATGTTCGACCAGCGAACATGATTGCCGGCTTCTTAGACGACTACGTCTTTCATATGCAAAGTCGGCAAGATCGAGAAGCGCTCTCCCGCAAGGTGACTCGAGATTATCGCGATCGATTTATGCTTCACATCGACTTATCCCTGGGCAACTTGGGGGTGACAGTTTACGGATTATTTTAGGGGATTTCCAAAGTTGTTCGCATGATCATTCACGTTTCTTGCCTTATAATTTCATTACAAGCTTTCAGATGAAAATGTTCACAAATTGTTCTTATTTTGATACGCGATTCTGAATCTTGACGTAAAGCCAAAATGGGTTCTAAACTATTTACAGAAGGTGTAGTCGTGGTACTCAATTGTTCGGAGAATTCTAAAAAATTGTTGACGCAAAAGTTCGTTTTCTTTCAGACTAATGTGCTTTCAGAAATGAATTCGGTGCCTTTAATTTTCGAATGGTGTGGTTAAACAAAAAAGTGGAAGCTTTCTAACTAGTAAGACGTTCATAAAATGATCGTGCTGTTTATCCGTGCTCAAACTAGTTAACAAAAACGTATACTCGTTAATAGACTGCGGATCTTGCAAACTAAAATTTTTATACATCAATTGCAATCTATAGGAGCTAAGTAAAAATTTATATCGTCATTTTCAAACTCCTGTAATCTTTTACTGTTTCGAATTACGCCTACTCATTTCAGTCACGAATGTATAAAATCCGCAGTCTACTCATTAGCAAAGGGACTCTTGGGAAAACCTAATATTTCCGTGCGAGGAAATAAAGTTCGATGGAAGTCACAGTTTTTCGGGAAAATCGAAGGGCATTGTAACAGGATTTCCAGGCAGTGGAAGAGGCAAGTTCCTCGAGCTGATAGCTCCATCAGGAACCCAGTGCCGTGGCCAACAAGTCACGCGAGAATTCCTGTCCCGTTCGGCTCCATTCCCTGGCAGTTTCTTTCCCACCACGTAGACAGGACATAACCTGAGACGACCCAGACCGATGCCTCATCCTCATCGCAAAGACGATTCAGCAGGGATTAGACTTCTCTTCGGACGGCTCCGAGCTGCGAAATATTCCCCGGACTATGTTGGTCAGCTGCGGGACCATCCACCAAGATGGAGCAATGATAAATTAATCGAGGGAAACTACGACAGTTATTGTACCAGAGAAATAGGCCCTGTTAGGCGGACCCGATTATCCTGACAGAAATGGAGCTCCGTTCGATTTTAGGGTAATTCACCATTCATGCCCAACGTTTTGCTATCGACTGGTTAGAATTTTGTTCGTTAAACATGCACATCAATACCGTCGGTCTCAAGAAGAAGGCTTAACAAAGTGGCTTTCAAAAACAATTCTTTAGGAAATCCTTAATCGGCGTTTATAATTTTTTTCTGTACTTAAAAGATTGAATTAATTTAATATTATTCAATTTCTTCTGACTATACATGTTACACACTGTGTTCAAATACTTTAAATTTATTTTTATAATACTAAATATTCTGGACAGTAGTCGGCAATTCCAACAATCTTGGATATATTTTAGAATACATCATCTAGTAAGTGTCATCATCAACATCGTCTAGTTGTTTAGTTTATCCGGCTCTGAGGTAGATGAATTCAGTAAGGAATCCTCAGTAAAGTAATCAGTATGAATAATCGGCAAAATCATTTGCCATGTTAGTACAGGTAAAACAAATACGACGATCAACTAGACGCTTTTCAGCATCGCGTTGGAAATCCACGGCGAGATCGGCGCTCGCGAAACGGAAACAGCGAGCCGGCAAGTGTATTGAATCGCGTGCTCATCCCCCCGGTGAGCCCGGCGTTAAATCACGATAAGGAAACGTTTATTAAAGTCGTACGACGCTTAACGGAGACGCCTGGCGACGCCCGGTTAAAGGGGAATCGCGTTCCCGGTAGATTGGATTAAAAACTTGCTCTCCCGCCGACACTACGGGACGCTACGTGTGCGCTACCCGTCCGCTTCGAACGGTGCTTCGCGAAATTGCTGTTCTCCGCACTCCACGATTGATTCGTCTCGAGCGGTCTCGATTGTTTTCCTTCTTGTAGATTTAGGTCGATCGTCTCTCGTAGAAGAAACCACCCCCTCTAACATCGCCTCACTAGTGTCTCTCTCGCCACAAGTGGAACAACAGAGAGCCCCTCGAAAACGTTTCGCTGCTTCTCCCGAACAATTACGGTACCTGTCGGGACAATTATTGGCTAATATTCCGCACACCGTGGCTGCGAACAATATCCGAACCCTGCAGTTTCGATTTTTCGGAAAATCGTCGACATCGAGACTGCTGCAGTTACGTGAAAAGGAGTTGCACAAATTTGACTAAAAATTATTTAAAAAAATTGAAGCCTCCAGTGTGACAAAGTATTTTTATTCTCGGACGATTTTTTATAGTACACGGGAGGCAAAATTGATAAGACGCTTCTAAAAAATTTTTTGGAGATTCAATTCTGTGTAGATTTGAAGACTGAAGCTTTCTCTTTGTAAGGAGACCTTAAAACTTGATGTAAGATCTTTTTTATCTGTTTTATGAAACTTTGATACATAGGGTTTTAAAAGTGTCTTAAGAATAATTCCCATACTTTACGGGGTTAATTCGAAAAGTAAAATTTGTGGGACCTTTCCAGAGCCCCTGTCAAATGTGGATCCAGCCACTCGGGTCCTAAGAGCGTGGCATTGGTCAAGAAAGGGTAATCCCGGAACAGTGATTTGTTATTCAGCGCAGGTCTGCCGCGTGACGCGTGTCCCCGGTCATGAAAATGGAGGCTCGGACGGGAAAAGTCGTGGGTGGAGACAGGGGTTTCCCAGATTTTGAGCAGACGTAACCGAACCGACGCGACGCGTCCCGGAGAATATGTCGTTGTCGCGCGGGGAAAGAATTATGGAGAGAGGCGATCCGCCGCGTGAAAATAAGTAATATATTTCGCCGGTTCTCCTGCCGGCGAATAATCAGTTGTCGGCTGTGCGGAGAAGAGAAAGGAACTCGCCTCGTCCTCCGGCCGGAAGATTAATGAAACGAGAGAAAAAGAGAAACGAGAAAAAAAGGATGGTTTTTGCACCGTTGCTGGACGTTCAACGGCGAAGGAACACCGTTTTCGCGTGTCCCCGGCGCAAAATTCCAAACGTTTTATTTCGAACGGCTCGCGAGGGCTAGCGAAATTTATTCGGGAATATAAACGCGACGATAAATTATGGTGCTTCGGTGGATTTATACGGTCCTGACGATCGGAACGTTATTCAATGCTACATTTTTATAACGTCTCGCTTTTTCAGGCCTGTATAACCTCGTGTTTGCGGAAGAGCGAAGGTGAGGTTTAATATTTATCAGAATGTATACTGGGGCCCGGGGAAAAAATGTGTAAGATTTTTGTTAGGGGAGAACGATCGTTCAAAAGTGCTCCGGTCTCCTTCAGTCGATCATCTGACAGTTTTACTCTCGATGAAAATTAATCTTAACCGTGGAATAGGGTTATGTCTGCGGATTTTATGTATTTATGATAAAAATGAGTAGACGAAATTTAAATCACTGGAAAAATGCTAAAAATTTCAAAATGCCGGTAAGATTACTTTCGACTTGTTAAAATCACAAAAAAAAAAAAGAAATTTTTATCTGGCTCCAGTTACTTGCAATTGAGAGAAAATTTTGATTTAAAAATTTCTGTACATTAATTTTCACCACTTTGTTGCATGATCATTGTAAATACCAAGTGTATTTAACTTCTTTAGAACGATTATTTAGTCCTAAATTGTACACTTTGAAGTATCTCGGAACATGTTTGCAGAATTTTATAAGGGTCCCACAAGACTTCATGCAAACCTCTTAAGGCTTAACACCGCTGTCCAAAGGATGAAGGATGAGTCAAAGGATACTTTCGGCGATCCTTAAAGGATCAGTAGCTTCAGGGTTGTTTGAATAGGAGAAAATCGACGAACGAAAACGTTCTCGGAAGAAGACGGTGCTCGAAAACAGGCTCGACTCGAGAGCTAATTACCGAAGGCTCTTTCGCGAACAGACTCGCGCATCTCGACGCGGCATTTTCCTGCGAAAAGAGGGTGTGGGCGGGTTTTGCCGATGCCACTCAGACGACCGCGATACCAGCCGAGGGAGTACACTGTTTACGCGGGTTAAATTGCCCGTGTCGACGATCCACGAGCCCGTTCGAGGGGAAACGGCTTGCAGCCCGTAGTAATCCAACGTTAAAGGCGGCGGACAGCTGAAAAACGGGCCGCAAAGATCGACATCGGCGAGAATACATCCCTGAGTCTACATCCGCGAAACCACATCCTTGATAGAAGCGAGAAAGGACTGGCTAAGGGCGCAGTTATACTTCGAATTCGGACGAGTATTGGCGCTTTATACTAAACTGTAACATAATGAACAGTACACTAAACCACGGTCAAATGACCGATTTTATATTTCAGAATTACTGAAATTCTATAAACTCACTTATGGAAAATAATGGAATAAATTTCCTTGTCAAAAATTACGGACAATCTTAATAAATTCGGTGTGGCCATTTTTGAAAGGCAACATTTACCAGATATTTTTAACGCTTGGTAGGCTTAGCGTTAAGAATTATTATTATTAAATGGATAGGCAAAGGACCGTTTTGCCCACGAGGTGGAATTCCGAATGTGTAGCCGTACCCTAAGACATCTCGGGGGATCCCGGCAGCTTGGAACGCTGACGTCCTAGAAGACAAACGTTGGAAAAATGAAGGGGAACGTCTCACGGCCGAATCTCGCCCGTTTTTCAACCCGGTGTAAACACATTTCCAGACAATGACAATTTCGGCCCGCCCCCTGCTCGCGTAAATAATGGACACGCCGCTCCTCGGAGACAACGCCGGGGCGACAGTCGCATTTTTTCCCCTTCTCGATATCGCGACGGCACCGCCCAACCTATCCTGACCTTTCGTTCTGAATTCGCTGTCTGGTATCTTACCCTTCAAGCTGAATTCGAATCGAGAATGGAAGAGAGATATGTATGTTGCTCGATCCACTGTATCCTCTTCGATCAGGGGTTCCCAATCTTCGGTAAGCGTCGACCCTTTAATAAAAGCATATTGCATGCGACCTTCGATCGCTCGAAAATTTTCGGAAATCTCTTTACCTCCGTCTTGCGAGAAACATATTTAAAAAATTGGGTACGTTAACGTAAATTCCATTCTTGTATTTTTTTTTGTTTGCAACGACGAATGCGTATTAAAACTGTTATTGCTATTAATCACAATTAAATATAAGTATTGCACCTGTTCGTCGACATCTGCACCGTGAACCTTTCACCTACAGCAAAATTCCTGCACGTCTGACATATCACTGACTCGTAGTACTGGTTTCTGTTCTAAAGACAATTTCACCGACAGTATCTCGGAATTTTAACGAATCTCTGTGCTTGCAACTTCAAGGGAACTTTACAGCGAACTGAAAACTTCAAGAGAACCACATTAATTGATGCATACTAAAATTTTTCTTAAATGAACATACTAGATCACAAAATATTCGGTGTTTCGGTCTCTTGTTTTACCGCGTCCCGCGAGTCTCTTAATTCCAGCCCAACAATTAAAAGCAAATAACGTCAGCATTGTCGAAAACCGACATTCCCCGACAGATTACGCCGTTCCTGTAGTACAGGGGAAAAAAGCCGGAGGATTCGTGCTCGGGGGCGCGCAGCGCTCTCCATTTCCGCAAATTATGACACTCATTTTAATCCGAGGCTACGTCGGTGCAGCAACAGAAGTCGTTTATCTTAACCGGTAGCCGGGTGCTCGGGTTTTTACCGGGATCCCGGTGGGTTTTCTTGCCTCCTTATCTCACCCTTCCCCCCCCCCCCCCGCCCGAACAGTTCTTAAACTTTCCAGACGTAGCTGGCTGAGCTTCCACCGCGTCTCTGTCCATCCATCAAACGTCGACACCGCTGTTAGCCGGCTCTCGAGTAGGCGAATGTGCCTACGCGTTTAACTGTATCCAGCCGCCGTCGTCGTTGGCCACCGCCGCCGATGTCTCTCCCGCGGGAAACGGTTGTCAGACCCGGCGAAAATGCGGAAGAAAAGTGGACCGCCCCGTGGAGGATTTTCTCCGGAGAGAGAGAGAGGGAGAGAGAGAGAGAGAGAGAGAGAGAGAAAGAGAGAGAGAGAACGAGAGAGAGAGGACGTTTATCGATCGCGGGAATCGTTCGACCGCGAACCGTCTCGGGCGACGCGTCGCGTCCCTACGCCGCGCTTGGAATGCCACGGATTTTCTTGCGCCAGAATTGCTCGTCGACGTTCTCGAAAATCGCGGACCCCCTTTTGCTCCTACCCCTCCTCACCCTCTCCCCCGGGGAAGGACGTTTCACGAGAATTATGCTCATCACGCGGCAATCAGGCAGTATTATTGAAATCGTACGCTGCGAACCGTTATGGCAATGCCGGGCTACCTGGGTACCTGCTTTCAAATTGGGTTTAACCCTCCATAGCTAAATCTGTACGCTTCCCCTTCTCTTTCAGAATAACGGTCATACTGGAGGGGGAAGTGTCCTTGAACAGTCTATAAATCTCGCACTGCTGATAGCAAGTTTCTTAGCTTTTTCCTTCCTCTTCTAACATCAGAGTAAGAATTATAAGCAGGAAAAAATATCCTTAAGTTTCCCCTTCTGTTTCAGAATAACAGTCATACTGACGGGGGAAGTGTCCTTGAACACTCTTCGAATCACAGTTCACCTCCATCGAGTTTCCACGCGTTCCCGGCGTTAACACCAATCATAAATCACAGGAGCGAGAGGAAGCATGCCTTTGACAAGCATACTGAATTCGTTCGTGCCACGGACGAAGTTACAAAACTTTTCCCTCTCTCGAGTTCCAGTTCCAAGTCGAATGCAATCAGAGCCCTCCTCCCGCTCCTTCTTCCGGGCACGCTTTCCCACGCAATCGAAGTTACAACGATCTTACATGAGCCTCGGGGACCGGTGCTCAAACCGATTAAGCCCGAGGACACAGCCGGCGCGCGGCAGTGCGATTTCGCCGATCCTCGACTCATAAATCTCGCGCACCACGCCGGATTAAGTAGCCTGCTTTATCGCCGTCCGGCGTGAGATCTCCGGGACGCTGGAATCTCACCGATTTGGGATTAGTCGCAGAGCATTAAATCACGAACGCCGGTATTGGTCGCGTGCCTCGGATCCTTGATTCCAAGGATCCCGGTAAGAGGCGAACGGGAACACCGTACCTTCGATCCCTGATATTTTTACACTCCCTCTCGACGCCATTAGTCCTACAGACTCGCCCGTGAAACCGATCGGAACGGCGCTCTCTAAAACGCTCGCCGAACCTTGCGTTCCGCAGGACGATAAATAATCGACTTATTCGTGCAACAAATAAATCGACGATTAGCACCGACGCGGGATAATTTAGGTGCAACTTAAAACTATCGAAATAACATCAATTACCATCTGAAATATTTTCAATGAGTCACGAGACTATTTATGACTCAAAAAATTCTTCCTCCTTTTTGCGTCGAGTATCGAGCTCAGAAGAATATTTTTTGGTATCATTGAATTCCAAATATTTTTTCTCAGTCACAAGATCATTTGTGTTCCCTTTAAAAAATTCTGTTTTGCACCATTGAGTTCAGTACAATATTCCTTTTATTTTTCTATAAAAATCTAAATGTCCTAGGCAGCGGAGAAAAATTATATTTGTACGATTTCTGCAATATATAATGGACTGAACCGTTTAAAGATATTTTACTAACATTATGAAGATTCTATTGAAGCGAACAATATCAACGATGCATCGCTAGAATGGATAGCGGATAACGATACGTCGGGCTGGTTTCCGTTGTTTAAGAATCGCAGAAATGCGAGCAGAAAAATAGGGACTGGATATTTTCGCCGTTCTAATTCCGGCCTCAATCACGTCGCCAACATTATAATAGAACGCGGCCGAGGCCGGGATACGTCAAATTGCGAAATCAGCCGACGTTCGATGAAATATTGCTGAAATTGTCGTGCGTCCCGGAAACTCAATATAGATGGTAATGCGAACTTTTCGAAATCCTGCGGAACATGCGCGATAAAAATATCGGGCGATCCGGCCCGACGCTTTGTTTTCGATGGATTTCCTGTTGCGTTTTATTTCGATTTTTATGGGAGCTCACGGACCCCGGAACAACTAATACCAAATCATTTCGAACGCTCTATTGATTCAGCCTCGAACTATGAGTGTACGTTTTTAACGAATAAATCAACTTTCAACTGTGGGCTTGTGACCCTCTTTGCAAAAAGCAAAAGACCTGTAACGATGCTTGTTTTACTCTGCTTTAAATCGTCAAATCGTGTTTCATGTTTCACAAATTAATGAAATTCGATATTTTTTTGTTTACCGACACTGAAGGTTGGAGAACTTTGAAATATAGTATTTAAAAATTTTACAAAGTAACATTGAATGGTAGTGTTCGGTATAACGCTTTATATCTTCCCGTTTGCACGACACGTGATTATTTCATAACCGTAAACTTTGATCCGGTATATTATTGTTAGTAACGATGAATGTGTAATAAAAAGCGACTATAAATGTTGCTATTAGTTATAATTGAGCCCACGATATGAACAATATAACAAGTTATCCATAACTTTACCGTAAACCATGCTTTAATTTAAAATTGTTTGCATGTCTGACATAAGGCTGACTCGTACTACTTGTTTCCCTCCTAAAGACAATTCCAGTGACACGACGCTTGAATTCAATGAATTGGTACGCTTCTAACTTCTCATGGAGATGATGGTCGACGATTCCAACCATATGGAGCACGTTTTTCCATAAAACAACAGGTTTCACGCTTAAGAAGGGACACCGAGAGACGTATTGGCGGCAGAGCTCGTCCCGGGGCGGAATTAGAATTTCATAAACGGCGGCCGTTTAAGAAATTTAAATGAGACGATATCGGCTCCCCGGGACGAGCAGAGTGTTCAGATTCATCTCGTCTATTCTGATTTTACAGCCGCGATCTAATTTTACAGCGGCCCACACCCTCTACCTTCTTGTCTTTATATTACGTCGATACCAAGGCCCGGTTAGGATGCCGCCTTGACTGCGAACGACCGTAAACTCGATTCGTTTTTACAGCATCAACTTTCGAATTCGTTACACGCCCTTCTAAGTATAAAATGGAGTGGCGAAGGGCGTGGTCCAGGGATCTGAAGGCCATCCAATCGAAAGAATTACGTAAAAAGGGTCAGGAGTTCAGGAGTCGAACTAGGATTCATTTTTGAACTATCTTTTGCAGGATACATGGACAATATTTTCTAAGAAAAATAACGAGGAGATTTCAACGAGTATACTAACACAATCGACCGTAACATGAATATGTATGTTACTAGGATATTTTTTTGCATAGCAATTTTGCTAAAATTTTTAAGTATCGATAAGAGGGTTGGATTTTTCATATTTGCGAGGCAAGACACGCAGTGTGGGCTGGTTATGGTGTTCGTCGGTTATCGACACCGTCTCGGCGAAGTCAACAATGCCGATAGATTATGCGCGTCTCATTTGGCACGTCCGTTCTTCGCAATTAGCTCGCGCGTGGAGCCATTAGAGTTACATTTGCTCGCGACACAATTCACCCCCACCCCTCTCCTAGCCAGAACTCGCGTCTCCGTTGCGGAGGTGCGCCGATCGAGAATCTCGACGCATTGTGACGCGTCGGGGGCTTAATATAATGGAGCGCCGAGAAAGCAGTAATTACGAGGGTAATAGAGGTCTAGGAACGATTTACGGCCGAGCTACCGTCAGCCGCCCTTCTTCCCTTTCCGTCGAAAACGCGGAAGGGATTGCCGCGCTTCCGTCGCCGGCCGGCAGAGTCCGGGACTTCCTGTTGATTCGACGATTCACTGATTAAATTAAAGTATCCCCCGTCTCCTATCCCACTCATTGTTAATTAATGGGATCTCCGCGTTCGTTCGTGCAACCCTTTCAAAATTGATCCGACCCAGTCACATTCGTCATGGCGAGCTGAGGTACCTTTTTCAAAAATCGTTCGAACTCAAATAATTCTGCAGGTATAAAAAAATTATTTTGTGTTATGAAACTAGCTCTTCACTCTTCATTAGCAATTTTTTTTGTCGTTTTATTGAATGCTCAATCAGAGGCGAGCAGAGATTCAAAATACTTTTTCAGTGGAAGCAGAAAGGACCTTCGACTTTTGGCTCTCCTACGTGATGTCGGGACATTCTCGAGGAATTCTACTGAAGTAGTATGAAAGTAGAGGCTTTACGCTTTAAAATGAGAGTAAAATCATTATTGTGAGATTTTTTGTTCTGGAGATATGGCGGTTTCAATGTCAGGAATCTTTTCGACGAAAATCCAGCGTTCCTTTGATTTTGTACTGCTCAACCTTGAACAAAATCTGCTGCAGATGAACATCGGATTGGTTCGCTAAGGTTACGTTAAGCTTGCCGTATTGGTTAAGCTCTTTCCATTTCAACGTTGTGCATTCATGATTAATTGTCTTTGTCTGTTGCCTTGCTGTTGGCGTAAAAGATTTGCAACAGTGTGTCGCAGCTGTTGTTGCTGCAATTGATGAAGATCGTTATTCCGTGTTAGTAAATATTAACCCTCCACTACACGAGGGTTAATTCTCTTCGATGTACGATGTAGAGTCTGATAAATTCATTTTTTGTTTTCTGTTCTGCACATCTGTTCCGAGTTCGAAAAAAGTTCTTTTAACAATGGCAGCTATCCTTTTATTACGTGCCCTGGTTGCAACAGTTAATGGGAAAGTGAACGGTCGAGGCCAGCGACCACAGAAAATCCTATCATGCAAAAGCCAGATCGGTTTCCTTTGGAACCGCCAACGGTAGCAGCAGCAAAAGCGTGACGGTGAAAAAGGGGTGGAACAAGAATCGATGCCACCTCGAGTGGGTCGCAAAAAGGAAACAGCCGGCCAGAAGAAGGAACGGGGGACCGGATAAAAGCGGAGAAAACCGTATCGACTCGGGTCCGGACCAATAACTTCGGGTTCGTTGGATAGTGTGTGCGAGCGAACGCGAGGGACCCGTGGTCCATCGTGCCACTGAGTTTCGGCTACGAATTTCAAAATTTACGGCCGTCACGGCCGAGATCGAGTTTTGATGGACTATGAAATCGCGATTTGGCCAGTTCGCTGATTTCGATACCGATTCGATTCTCCCGGACACCAAGGTCGGGAAGAAATGCAATATGTGGTGCGTGGTGCACACCCCCTCTTCCCGTTAACTTCACACAAGTCTGATTTTAAGTTTCGATCTCGAAAAACGCCCACTCACAAATCCCTAAGGAACGATAGTCACGTCGCAACGCTCGGTTTATGGGTCCCTTCGGTGCCGGAGCATCGCGATTAATTTATTATAAGCCGTTCCGCAGAAAAATGGCGCGGCCGTGTTGCCGATATTTCGCGTCGCAGTGTCCAGAAAATCGCGAAAGGACGGCAGAGATCGGACGATCGACCGATGAAAATGAAAAGTCGAGGAACGTGCTGCTGTTTTCTCGTCGGATAGCAGCGTATACCCGGCACGGTGTGCTATCCGACACAAAAACGAAAACTTGTCTGCCGATGTCGCCGTTCTCGTCGCGAGCCCCCTCCTTTCCGCGTCCCCTCGCAAACATACACCCCTGGCCGTGCTCCGTGTACGTCCGACCATCCACCCACATTCTCCCCTTCTCCACCCCTTGTAGCCCGTCCAGAACGAAAAGCCTCGTTCGTTGCTGATTGCTCTGCTGCGACCCATATTTTGACATCGACGTTTTGACGGGGCGCGTTCGACTGCACCGGCGGATTGTCAGCCTGCTTTCCATTATTTTTATCTCACTTACGTGCGCGCTCCGGACCCGATTGGAATCGGACCAACCGGCGCGCCGGACCCGGCACTGTCGATTTTTCGAAAGGTATTTTTCGGCCGCGAACGCGAACGCGAGCGCGCGCGACAACGTGACGAATTTCGTTCTTCGGGGAATTTCGGAATTGCGACGCGCGGCCCGACCGCCGCGATATTAACGTACTATGTATGCAAATTCGGCCGGGCCGCTCTCTGCTTTGCGGTTTCGCCGAAAACGAACCGAACCGCGGCACAGTGTTTAGTGTTTTCGGATCGGCGCTGGGTCGCGCTTGGGAATTTTTCGGAACGAAAGTAATGCGGATATTGATTTTGGAGTTTCGGGGATGTGTTTGCGGATCCTTGGAGGATGTAGGGAATTTTTTACCTGGTAGAAATATTCACTTTGCTGGGAGCTGTAGCGATTTTAGTGGAGAGCTTCGTGGGGAAGATGGAAATCTTTGATTGATGTTGACTGACTATTTCTCGATTTTTTTTTTGTAATTATATTAACAGTTAATGAATATTTTACGGTAGTCCTCATTATGAAGAACAATTTTCGCCTGGAAACTTTTTTCCTATCCCTCATGGTTTGCGAGTTATAAAGCAAAAGTAAATAGGGGCGATTCCACCCTCTTGAAGTTATCCATATCCCCGAAGTTTCGTAATTTTTTAATTTCTGGGTTCGGGATCACACCTTGTCAGTACGTGCACTATTGTCTAAATAAAATAAAATACCAAAATAAACGAAGATAAGAGGAATTTGAAAGTGGAACCCTTCAAAAAATAAAAATACAGCATCCGCTTGAGGGAAAGGTTTCGAATTTATCCGAGAAGTCCGCCGGTTTTCTTCCTCGCAAAAATTGAGTTTTGGAGATATCGATTTCGTTGTATTTTATATGAGGAACAGACATCTGCGGAAGATATCGGACAAATTTCAAGCAAACCGGATGAACGGTTTTCGGAGTTGTCAAGAGGAACCTTTCCCAGAAAAATGAATTTAAAGATTCAACTGTAGCAACAATTTATGCTCACCGCGAGTTTCAGTGGATTGAAAATGTTTTAAGCTCGAGGCAGTTGGTCTTGCACAGTTCGAAGTTGCAAGGGAATTTGCTTTCCACAAATTCCGTCGTTAATTTTCCTTTGGAAAGGTCTTTTCCGCCTCGCGCGTCTCCGAGCGGTGGAAAATCCTTTGTCCGGGTTGGCTCGTTGCGTCCAAGACGGGACAGGAAGTGTCCGGTGCAGGGTTGCGGAGCCCTTAGCGCGGCAATATTGCTAAGACCGCAATTCCGTGCATCGAAGGACCCAGTGGCCGATTCCTCGAATACCTGCGGCACGATAAATCATGCGGTTCGGCCACGGTACGTGAGGTGTTTCGCACTGACTTCGGCTTTTATGCCAAATTGCCGCGAACCACAACTCTGGGAGCTGTTGTTGTTCCCCCCTGTCGTCCTCCAGTGCAGCATTTCTGTCTGAACTGCAGTAAAAAATATTTTCTGACTGAAATTGTACACTTGTCCTTCAATTTTTTATGATATTCTACTGGGAAGAATATTTGAGGTCTTATTGTGGATACTCGCGGTGCATTACGGTTATATCTTTTTATTACTGTCTTTTTATTATTACCGTATTATTATCACCATGTTTAAGGGCTCATATGACTGAATATGAGTGTGGTCTGAATATGACTGAACAGAAAACTGAGACTGGGACTTGTGTAACATTGTTGTGGTTTGATAATAAAATAACGTACAGGACAAATAGTTAATACACTGTGGTGTACGAGATTTCCGTTGGCAAAGAGAGCGTTTAAAATATACCCGCATTTCTACGAGATTTAATGTTTACCGTGAAATGCGCACCAAAGTACCATTATCATAATGAGTCTGGCCATAGCGGACGGTATCTACTTACTGTAATGTGAACGCTGATGCCTTTACAGCACACTTCGTACAATCTACCGCGTGAAGTTGAATGAAGTATACTGAAAATCGACAAGCAATAAACAGCGTCCTGTGTGCATTCGTAAGTAGAATATATTACGACTGGTCAGACGCGAGTAATCCAAACCAGGGAGATCGTATATTTACTCTTTATTTCTTCAAGCTGATCTATTAGGGCGTACGTAAGTGGATTCACTGTTAAACAAAATTTATTATACTGGCTACAAACATGCCACAAACATATAAAATTTGCAATGTTCGAATGTGACTCAATGAAACAATATTCAGTAAACTTGCATAACATCGAGAGAATCCGGAACCATCAGAGCAAACATAAATTGTGTTTTACTGTTAAAATCGTATTCAGTGCAAATAGATACTACTCTGTGATACGTGAGAGTATCCTCGACAAAAAGATTCTTAAAAATGGTCCCACATTCCAGCAAAATTTAATATCAACTGTGAAGTACACAGCAAAGTACCATTATGTTAATGAGTCTGGCCATAGCAGGCTGTATCTACTCACTGTACCGTAAGCGTTCATGTTATTGCAGCACAATTCGTCCAATCTACTGCGAAGTACACAAAAAGTCAACGGAGAATGAATTTCAACCTGTGCGCATCCACAGTAAGTGGAATACACAGCGGCGGGTCAAGCACTAGCAATCTAAACCAATGGAATCAACTTCAATCCTCTGTTATTTCATGTCAGTCTAATAGGAAGAATATTTAAAATAAATTACTATACTACTAATAAAATACTATACTACTTCTTAGACCATGAATCATACAACAAATATCAAGTTAGAAGTACACTAAAAATCGAGAAAGAATAGACTTCACTCTGTGTACATTCGCATCAAGTAGAAGAAACCGCGACTGGTCAGACGCAATAACCTGAAAAAGTTATCTCCGTGGGAGTTAATTGAATTTTCGAGTCAGCGCGTATAAGTACAATCGGCCGTGCAGAAATTATGCCAGACTTTGCCGAGCACTCGGGGCGCAATAACGAGAAATAAACGTTAGACGGAAACGGACGTGATGGCACAAAGGGGGATGAAGTGTGTCGAAGTGCTGAAAATTGCAAACGAAAAGATAGGAAGATTCTGATGAAGGGGAGGTCCCCGACGATCGAGCGGCTGTGTCTTTGAGGCGGTAATTTTCTCGGGCCGGCTTCTTTTGATCGCGACAGCTCAGCCGTGTTAATTGCTTTCGGCTGCAATCCGCCCGTCAACGCCGTACGGCCCCGCTTTTAAACTTCTCGGCCGCTTCGCGTCGCTTTATACGTCGCTACGTTCCACTGCCGGAATTTCTTCCGATGTACCCGGAAGCGTGTCTAGAGCGGACATTTCATTTTCCTTGCGTTTTCTGTCAACCAAGCGAACATCCTCCTCGCGCAGGTTTCACGATGCCGCGAATTTTCCCACGGTTTACCTTCGAATCGACTGTGGGATGCACCCGTGGCGAGTTTCGTCAAAAAGGCAGCCGCTTTCTCTGAAGTATTCCGATACTCGACAATTTTGTTATACGTAGTTCTTTTTCTATTCTGGCTTGTTTTTTTTTATTCCCCCGCATTGTAGTTGGTTTTATTAAACTTTTTAGTGGGTTCTGTTTGAGACGAGAATCAAAGAATTTTTTTAAAAAACGTTTTCATCATATTCGAATACTGAACAATTTTTTAGGGGTAGTTCTTGGTCTATTCTGGCTCACCCAGATTTTATCAGAAATCGAAAGGGTCGTGAAATTGATAACAGCACATAATAGTGTAGTTAAAATTCTGTAAACCTGTTGAATAAATTTTGATTAATCTTCATTTTATATATTTGTTTGAAAAATTCTCTCTCTTCGTTAATCTTTTGCGCACAGGTCACCCAGAAACGAGTACACCAAACGACCCTTTTTTTTAAAACAGCTCCGATCCGAAGACTCCATGAAACCCCGCAATTTATCGAAGTCGCGTTCACAGAGGCGGCTAAGTCTAGCGTCGCCCGAATCCGGTCTGACCGTAGCCCGTCGTTATCCCCTGCGCTCATCAGTGCTCAAACGACGAATCGCCTCGATCGTCGGGATATCAGGGCGAGAGAGAGAGAGAGAGAGAGAGAGAGAGAGAGAGAGAAAGAGAGAGAGGGTGGTTCATTGAGAGCCGAATGCTTTATGCCCGTAGCGAACCCGGCCATGTTTCTATCGTCTCGTTCGCTTTTGCGCTGGACCGCAATTTTAATTAAATCGCATCGCGGCGAGGGAATGAATTACAACTGAACTTTCATTTCAACATTTTCGTTCGTTCCCTCGCTATTTTTTCTTTTTTTGCTTATTTCCCTCACGGGGCCGCGGTCTGCTCTCTCCCCCCACCTTCGTCCACGAGAGATTCTTTTTCGGATAGAAATTAGGCCGGGTTCGTGAAGCAGCTCGGCGAGCCATCGAGCTGTACGCTCTAATTTCCCGGCTTCTGTCGATGAATAACGGCTCCTTTCTTCGCACGCGAGTGTTTCGCGATTATATAATTGCGGTCGGCGTGGGGTATAGATGCGAGGGGCGGAGGAGCGAGAGAAAGCGAGAGAGAAAGGTCCGCTGGAGTCGCGAGGCTTTTCAAAGAGTTGCGAACGAGCGCGTCGCAGCGTGTCGACGTTCCGCCGGGCGAGAATAATCATTTTCCGTGCCGCTACTTTACAGAAATAATTCCTTCGACGGGCGTCGTATAGAAATTTTCCCTTTGATCGTTCCCGCCCCGCCCCCCTCCCGGTGCCCCCTTTCTTCTCCGACTTTTTCTCCTCTTTTATTTTCTACAGCCTCGCCTCGGCGGTAATGCTCCCGCGCCCCCAGAAACAAGTTGTGTTCCCGTGTGTATACTCTTCTGTTCTTTTTTCTTTTTTTTTTGTTCAAGTGCGAGCAATTAAACTACTTTTTTAATTTTGTTTCGTCATGCTCTTGTTTCTTCCCCTTTTGCCGCCTGCTTTCTTTCTATTTGCTCTCTCCGTCCGTCTCTCTCTCTCTCTCTCTCTCTCTCTCTCTCTCTCTCTCTCTCTCTCTCTCTCTCTCTCTCTCTCCCTCTCGGTTTCTCCCGTGTTACGGCGACCCGCGCCCGGCCACAGTTTTCACTTTGTTATTTTACGCCAGATATCATAAATCTTCCGTCTAAAAAGTTTCCCTTGTATCCCCAATAATTTCCACGGCACCGGCGGAAGGGTGGAAAAGTTTTCCAGGGCAGTTTCGCCCCCTTAAACTCGCGTCTCTGCCAATAAAAAGGAACGCTCGACGGCTGCCACCCCTCCCGGTCCACCCTTCTCGCGCTCTAAACGCGCGAACTTTCGCGAAAATCGGACTTAGATATTTCTCGAGAAGCTCGTTAGAACGATCCCGTGGAAATAAGTGGTGAAAGTCAGTCATGTGTCAGCCGAGGACGGCCCGGCAGCGAAATCCCGGTTTCGCGCCGGTGACGGTGATAAAATAATTCGATTCTCGCAGCGTCTCACCGGAACACGGCGAATGTTACGTTCCCCCAGGCGTTAAGGGATTTTTTAAACAATTCTTAACGTCGGTTGTGGCGAAATTAAGGTTTTAGCTCGCCGGTGAATGTAGAAATGTTTTTAAGCTGTTTTTCTCAAGCTGATTGTTTCTCGAACAAACAAATGCGAATTAGCATTAAAAATTGAATATATTACAGTTCACATGAAAGTAGGAGCGGTTTATGTCATCGGTTTGTTGGTTGCCAATTTGTTTATAAAATGCTGACTATTGAATCTACAATCTTGAGGGGTACTTGCTGACATAGAACACGTTGCACATATGAATTTTTATCTCGGAAATTATTTCTCCGATCGACATAATTCTTTTCTTGTTCTAATCTAGCAGGTTGATTCCATCACAAGGTATTATTTTTATTCAAAAAATTAATGTTTTAACTTCACAAATCATAAACAAAGAAATAAGTTTCATAGTTGTCAGATTCTCTTTCAACTTGAAAAATGAATGTACATAATGTAATAATTGATATTTTAGCCACAAAATAAAATCTTAACATTAAAAATTGATCAATTGATTTTGTAGGCCGCAGTGTTTTCGGCATTTCCTCGCAGCTGGAAACACTGCTGAGCAAGAAGCCCGACAGCATCAAATTTGATCAATATTTCGCAAAGTTCCGTACAACTCGGTTCCCCTGAAGAATACGTAAGTAGATCAGAAACTAATGAACAAGTCGACCGACTGGAATTTTCATAATTTTGAATAATTTCGCAGGGTATCGTTTTCACTCGTTTCACTGTTCCGGGTAGGCGAAAGAACTTCAACTTCGCCAGGGGCTCGGTGCAGCTTCGTTTGTAACGGTGGAGCCGAGCGGTGCAGCCGTAGTGGAGCTCAATTAGGCAGTTTCCGGCGCCGTTTGCCACAGTTTATTTTGTTTATCGCGCCGATTCGTCGCTCGGAAGCCGTTCCGGACCGCGTAATGGCGGCCGCGCCGCAAAAGTCTCGCCGTCGAGCTGGAATTCCATTGGGCTGGCCCGTTTCTATCTCCATTATCGAGAAATCGCTCTGGCTCGCTAGCAATTCTTACCACCGGAATTCTTCACGTTACCCGATTCCCCCTCCCCGCCCCCATAAAGTTGTTTCCAACCTAACAACGCGAGAAACAAAACCCCTCCGGAATTCCCGGCGAAGATCCTGGCGTGTTTCTATGACAAACTCGCTACCCCTTGAGAATTAATTCCGAGAAGACGAGTAGACGTACCTTGCCGAAATTTAGCACATATGTTCGTGCATGTACGAAGTATCTGCACAAATTT
Organism: Halictus rubicundus; assembly: GCF_050948215.1. Lineage (NCBI taxonomy): Eukaryota > Metazoa > Arthropoda > Insecta > Hymenoptera > Halictidae > Halictus > Halictus rubicundus. Next base: position 14,824,355 of record NC_135153.1, on the reverse strand, counting down.
TTGTACGACATTCTATCAAGAATTGAGGGAGCAGTAATCGAAAAAGCGGTCTGACAAGGTGCATTGATTCCGTCGCTTCTGGGAATCCGAATGAAACGAGTGACGTGTCAATTTATTTGTCTCGAATGTAACTACTATTGTACTAACAATTAAGATGATTTCTTCAGTATTACTATTTTTCCAACACGCGAAAAATTTGTCGATAAAATACTTCTCAATTCCTAAATTTTTCAAATGTATTTCTCGTACGTCCAGGGTCCTACACAAATTCAAACTATTACTTCAAGTATTTGTAAATACGTATGAAAAGTTTCAGCTTGCTAAGTTCTGTGGCTTCCGTGGAATTAATTCTTTTTGGATTATTGGAACATTTGTCAATGTATTTAGAGCATTTATCGCAAGACCATGGTGTTACAAAAATTCACGGTATCACTGCATACATGTGGAAATATTTGTGAAACATTTCAGTTAAGTAGATTCGATGATTTCCCCAGAATTAATTTACAATGGAAGCCCTGAGGACGCGCATCTAGAACAACCCCTTAAGTCGCGATTACACGTAACGAGAAGAAGCGAAATAAATCTCGGTTGAAGGGAACAGACAGAGGGAAAGAGTGAGAGGGAGGGGGGGCGGGGAAAGAGGGAGGTAGAATAAAACAGGAAAAAATGAAACGTCGGCGTACGTTCCGCAAGAAACTTGTTCCCGTCCTTCCCAGAAACGAAGCAGATAAAAATATGGAAACGAAGAGAGCGCGTCGTCCGTTGCGTAAGCTGGAGTCCTGGCGAGAGACGACACGCCGGAGATTAATGTACGTGGTAACCAGTTTTGCACGGGACTCGACGTGTCTGTAATATAATATTCGTGATATTTCCCTGCGATGGACCGCCGGAGCTCACTCCCGCATCGAATATTCTATCAGGGAACATCTTCGCGTTACACGGGGAGAAGAATTGTTTCCCATTGATTTATTCCGGGGATCCTGTTGTCTCAACCGTCGAAATATTATCTCCGACCTGTCCGCAAGTTTTTTGCCACGTGTATAGCTTATTTGCTCCTGGTAATTTACCGTGTACCTCTGTTTAACCCTGCGCTCGCTGACGGCATAAAAGGTTCTGATATTTCAAGCTTTTCCGTCCAGTATTTTAATGTAATCCATTTTAGTAGCAGTTGGAACGTTTCAATACAGTAGTATTGCAGTAGAAACAATGATTTTATAGAAATTCATATTTTTAGGGGACAGATTTTTTTTTCAAGAAACTCTTTTCGTTTAGAAATAGTCTGTACAAAATAACTCCGCAGGTATTATATTTTTGTGACAGTTTTCCATACTGCGAATTTCGGAGCATTTCTGTGCATCGACAAACGTATAACAGTCTTTTGAAACTTGTACAATACAATTTTTAATGGAATTCGATAGATTTTGATATTATTCTTGGTTCTAGAATTTTATTCGATTTATGTTCCTTGAATTTCTCTCACTAAAGAATTTTCATTATATTCGAGGAATATATAACAATTCCTTCGTTGAAAATTGTGCGTTGGAAATGGATATGTGTAAAGATTTACACAGAGCCTCATTATCCGACATACAAATGAATACCTCCGTTAATTTATTTTGATAAATTTAATATAATTTTTAATAATAGTAGAAAATGTAACAAAGGAATTGTTCCATTTATGCTTCTACATACATAAAGAAAATTTTGTTCGCTGAATTAGAGATTTTATCTTTGGAATAAAATTCTCGTAGACTGTGGATTTTATGCTTCAACAGCATTCTTCTTCTTTCAAGACTCTGTGTGAAAAGCATTTTAAAAAATCTAATAAGACTGTGATCATCGTTACATAAATTCAACACCAAACATAACCTGTACATTCCATTTACTCTGTTTTTTTTTTACAAGGTAAAGTATTCGTGTTCACAATTACAAAGCGTTCAATTATATTCGTGTGTCTCATACCATATGTATATGCTGTCTCATACCATATTTTTTAATTCAAAACCACACTTTTTCGAGTTGACATAAAACAGTTGATAAAAGGGGAAAAGTTTAAAGGAAATGGTGGTAAACACTTCGAAGATTAAAAATAAACATACGTTAAATTTCTCGTTGAAAAGTAGATTAGAAAACGACATTTTTTGGATGACTTGATAGTTTAATTGTGTAGGGTTGAACGCTTCGAGGAGAATATTTTCGAAACGCTGTACTATCGCGTTAATTTGAAAGAAATCGATTTTTTCGACCGACTAAATGAAGCTCCGGCCTGGAACGTGGAAGCGACCCTATTCTGCGGTGAGCAATCACCGCAATCGGACCAGCGGCCGAAAATCACCTAGGGTGTCGGTAAGAGGGTGTCATACACAGGGTGAATCGGTCACCAATCACCCCGGAGCTACCCCGGGAAAGGGCAGAATTGATCAGATCATAGCCAGGTAGGTAGTTAGCCGGGGCAGGAGAGGCGCAGATGCGCTCCATTGCGGAATTTATGATTCGTAAGTGCATAACTCTGCCATTAGCCATGAAATAGTTTCCGGCTATCTGGCCAGCACCATGCGCAACGCGGTCGAAACGGATGCGGACCGAACGGGCCGCGCACACCTCTCGTATTTCCGTCCGGTTCACTTATCGGTACCGGCATTACTCGAATTATTAACTACCATCTATTATCTGGCCACACATCGTCGGCAGGCTGCGTTGTCTCGAGTGGCTCCAATGATTTTTACGAATAAATCGCGCAACTCGTCCCCCGTTCCGTTTCCATTTCGCATGCTTCCCTTTCGCGAAATTGACCAGAGAAACGCTGGTATATTTTTGCAAAGTAATTTCAGCGTGAGAAGTTCCGGGAAACACTTGTACAGACTCATTTTTAAATATTTGTGCGTGGAACTGTTGTAGAAACGTTGGGAATTTTTTTGGAGGAATTTTGAAGTCAATTTTTACGACAGATTCTGGAAGAAAATGGGGAGGGTATTTATATAATGTAATATAAGATCGAGAAAAATTTGTGATAATTTTAACAGGACAATGTTTGTAAGAAAGATCGTTGCGGGAAATGGTAAAACAATTCTTTTGAAATAATATTAGCCTGGGAGAATGTGATCATTTTTATGACATAATATTTGCCATGTAAATAATTTTGTGAAATAATATTGGCTTGAGAAAATTTTGTGATCATTTTTAATAGAGATCACCGTGCAGAACGGTGAAATAATTCTTTTGAAATAACACAACGGTGGAAAAGTCGTGGAGGGATTTCGGGATGATTTTTATGAAATGAAATTTACAGGAGAAACCGTTGGAAAAATCTGAGAGATAATTTTCATGGGATGATGCTTGGATGGGAAACTTGGATGAGAGCTAAATTTTTATTAATTTCCACAGAGATGATTGTATGAATAGAATTACAAGATCACTGAAGATTATTTTTTCTTTTTTGTGGTGAAAGTGGGTCGATAAGAGACGAGAAATATGTGTAACCGAAAAAGAAATCGATCACACGCATGAAACAGGATTTCTTACGGTATCCAGTGCCAGTTTCAAGCCCGAAGCTTGGCACAGGCCAGCTCAAAGTCCCGGTAGCGTTATTTGTTACGAAATTGTAGCGCATTGCTTTGATATTCACCGTTGCACCGTGGAACTGGCAGCACGTGACAATACCACACGCGAGCCCGTGAAAGGCGTGAGAGGGAATTTCGCATAGCACTTGCGTAGTGGTTAGTACTTACGGGTTCCTGTGAGTTCGATAACGGGTAGCAACACGAGACAGCCTCTGAAGCGACTGAGATTGCAGATTGTTTCTGAATAAATCATTATTTCTTTCGCTCAACTGCTACACAAACTGTTAAATAAAACTAGAAAAACCTTCAGTACTATTCTGTACACATCCACCTGTCAATACATTATTTTTTAAACACAATATATTGTTCATGTTTTCAAATTGGTGTACTCGAAAAACCATTACCTCCATTTTTCCACAATTTAAGGAGGTATAGTGCGAGGGATATTTTGTGGACATTTTCAAACAACCCTCAAACTATGAAAGGATTCCATCACCATGGATAATTTTCAAACCAACGATTCTTCAAACCACCCTTGAATTTAGTGGTGTATAGTGCAATAAAAAATTATTTTGGGAATTTTTAGGGCAAGAAAAATATCTCTAGAATTTGTCCACCCACCAATTCGACAAATAAAGATATACAGTGCAATGAACAACTTTTTGGAAATTTTTAGAGCAAGAAAAGTAGGTCTAGAATTCTTTCGACAAATTATCCCTTTAGTTCAAAATATACAGTGCAATAAATAATTTTCAGAGCCAAGGGAAAAATGGTTTAATTATCAATTTATCAATCTACTCTAAACTTGGACATTTCCATTGCAGAAGAAATTTTTAGAGGAAAAAAAGTAGCTCTAGGATATTTCTATCAATCAATTTGACAGACTGTCCTTTGAAACATATGCGGAGCAATAAATAATTTTTAACCCGTGAGCGTTCATAACTACCACTCTAAACAATTTCCTAGCTCAACCAAGGAAGCGATGTTCAAAGATATTTCAGTAATTAGTTCCCGGCAAGGTTCCGCACAATCCACCGTAGATACGACTGTTTTCCTATAAGAGGATAAGGGTGTGCTCGACGGAAGATGTTCGAGTGGCCTCTGTTCACCATCAAACGATCGAATAAACTGCGGTGAACGCAGGCAGCCAGTTCATCGTTGCGGCTCGCGTACCGGTGGGGATCAACGGTGTCATTGAATGCAGAGTAAATTTCATTTCGTCCACATTCAACGTAAATATTCGGAATTACTGGGAAACGATCCTGACCACGATGGGAAGCGCAGACGAACGGTGTCATTAAACAAGCGGCACGCGGCAATTTCAATTTAGGGGTTGCCGCCCTCGCGCACGAGCAGCGCCGACAACATTTTGTCACGATTTAACGACGATCAGGTCCGTCATCGACCCTCTCTAATCGGCTCGCATTTTTACCCGGTGGTGCCCGGGGGTTGGGGAGGAAAAAGGAGAAAGTCGACGATGTGCGGCGAGCTCTGCCGTGAAATCGCGACCAACGAATAGCAATAAGTCTTCGAAAGCGGTTTAACGCCGTTACCCGACCAACGACATCTCGAAAAAGTTGCGCAGCCGACTTCCGGATCCCTGTTAACGTCGCACACAACCGCCTTCTCCGCCCGCAACACTAACTTTTTCTTTATTTTCGCTGTGTCCTTCGATTACTATTTTTCCACCCGCTCGAAAGGTCTCTGAACTTTTTTGATGCGGTTCCTGCGAGTATTCGCAATGGATTCGTGGTTGCACGACGACTGGCTACTTGGCTGGTGCCAAGAATAGCTACTGTTTTTATTTTGACTTTTCAAAAAAATTTTTTGGCTGCACTGCGGTGATGTTTCAAACTCTAATGTCCATTATCTTGGCAACTTTAATGGATTTAAAGCATAGACTGGCGGAACTGTGCTATGGGTGCATTTTTCATACATATAAAAGGATCCTATATTTTTATGACTTTTGTACGCGTGCGCGGTGGAAATTTTATAATTAATGTTCGTTGATGACTATTACGAATTTTAATAATTTTGCTGCAAGTCTGTATGCATTTATTGCGCGTGCATATTTGGAAAATTCAGGATCGTATATTAACAAACGTTCATAAAAGTTCTGAAATTGTTCTCCAATTGCAGTTACTAAATAAATTTCGATTAAAATTTGGTAGATCAAGAGTAGCTCCTACTTCTATATCTATTTTTAAGATTTTTTCTGCATGCATTGCGGAGATTTTCTAGTTAATGTTCATTTACTAGATATTTTGTCCTGGAAATTGCTGGAATATAATAACTTTAATCAATTTCAAATATACTTTGGAAGGTTTGATTTGTGAAAAATTTTTCTGCGATCGCAATTACTACATGAAATTCCTTTTAAACAGAAATTTAAAAACTTTCTGCATCGTATAATACAGAGAATCAAATCGAATCCGTTGCAACTGCTAGACGTTACAATTTTTCAAAAAACAGCAATATAAAAATCTTCCACAATGTGATAAAGACAAGCAAAAAAAAAAGTGAAGCGATAACGAAAGATGCAGGATGAGCAAATCCATCAGGTAGATTCGATTAAAAATCCGCGAGCCAGCGACGACAACGGATGATGGATTTGTAATCTCTGTTTTATGGATGACGATGCGCCCGCTGTTATTAAGTGCTCGATTTGTTGACCTATAGTTAATATATCGCGGAGCGCACAAGCGGGTTGCTTTGCGTTGCATTCTTCGTTAAAAAATCAATAAAGCGTCTGCATATAAACGAGCTAATGATTTCGACGGAAAACAGATGGTCCGGGACCGATGTTGAAAATAACCTGTCGCCATTATGAAGCCGGCGGAGGCCCGACGAAGCGGCTGCCGTGAATCTTTTTTGCCTATCGCAAACGCCGCCTGATTAATATTGAACGTTGCTTCAGTTTACGGGCCCATTGTTTTCATTCAACGTTTCAGCGACGGTTCCTTTGTGCCACGGAGGAACGTCGAAATTCTGTGTGCCTCTCTCCCCCACTATTTTCTGCCCCCCTCCCCCTCCTCTGCTAGTTTCATGAAACTTTTCACGACAACGATCAGCTCGTAAAGTTCGTCGCGCAATAAAAGTATTTCCCTTCGTTTCGTATCAATGGCGCCTACCCCGACCCTACAAAACGCCAATCCGGATCTATGGCTTCATACGCGACAGAGAAAAAAATGTGGATATGGATATGTGTGTGTATGTGCTGTGTACGTACACGAAATATTTACGTTTATCGCGAGAGTATATGGGAAAGCGATGAAAAACGAGAACGTGCCAGGATTTTCCGGGGACCGTTTTTGCTGTACTTGCGGTAGTTCGTGGAAATAATGAAATAGCCCGCGTAGAATTCGATCACCTAATGCTTGGAGTCTAGAGATTGTGTTATGAAGAATTAAAATTCGGAACACCGCTGTGATCCTGGACGGATTTTGTGTGGTTGAAATTATTGGGACCAACTCGAGAGAGGCTGACCGGAAATTCTTCCGGAGTTGATCGGAATGATAAAAATTAATTTATGTGGAATTATAATCGGCACAGGTCAGCTACATTTATCTCTGCGCGAGATTTGAAGTCTATTGAAAATTTACGATCTTAGTTTTCAATTACATTGGATTAATATTCATGCAAACATTGTTCTTCTTTCTAGAAACTCTAGAAAATTGTACTGCAATAAAAGCGAAACATGGCTGCCACAAAAATTCAATGAACACGTAATTGAATGAACGTCTGGAAAAAAGGTCGTGTGTTACATATTTTCAGAAATGGACCATTCCGTGCAATGCATGCGAATGTTATATGCAAATTACTTTGGCGAAGCTTTTAGTACTGTACAATCGCATTAGAGGTTCTGCATTGCAACTAGAATGTTGCACTATCTGATACATTGCTACACAAAGCAACGAATTGCTTTTACATCTTCTTGTAAATTTCACCAAATGGTAACATACGCCCTTCAACTAGATACCCATTTAACTATCTATATCAAATACTAAAAGTCAAAAAACAAAATTCACAAAATGCAATAAAATTCTTGTCAAATGTCTTTTCTTTAAAAACCTGTTCAATACAGATCTCCTTTGAAACGAAGTTCAAAGAGTACCCCGTTCAACCCGGACCAACGAAATGATTAAAAACGATGCCCGATAGCCGTAGAGTCGGAAGAAAAATGTTCCTTCAGCGACACCGAATCGCCATTGAATCAGTGTCGCAATTACTCCCGGCAGGGATCCAATTAACCCCGAACAATAAGGTGTTAAACGGCAGGAGAGAGAGAGAGGAAAGAGAGGGGGGAGGTTGTCGGTTCGGTTGAACAGGCTCGGCCGAGCGTGGAGGAAACTTGGACGCGCGAGGCAAACGAATTCACCGATGAAAAAGATGAAGAAAAGCCTCGTCAGTAGCAAGTTGAAGCCCCCCGATTCCGCCCCCGCCACTCCAACGGGATTTATGATTGCCGTAGCCGGTCGTGAGATGCTTTACGTGACCAGGATTTCCGATGGTCCGTGTGTAATGGCAAAAACCACCCACGCCGCCGACGCCGTCCGGCGTTTCATACTGCGCAGGAGGAGTATACCATGAGAGCCATTCCATGTCAACTCTGAACTATATACCAGAAGTCACTCCCGTTGCCAGGCTTATTCCGTGTCAGATTTGTCAAAGAGGAAATGCTCGAACACCGTGGCGTCTGGCCACGGTCTACAGTCACTACTGAATCAATCGACGCCGGTTCAAGGTCGATTTACCATTTCCGCACTTTCTGTGCGCGACCTACAGCAAAATTCTAGAGCTTTAGGATATTGATTTCATTTTATTTGTTTTGAAAATTGATTGGTGGAAGGTACCAAAAAGTGTTTGCTTTCAGTTTAAATGACACATTCAAATCAGTTTGAATGAACGAAAGTATTTATTACTAGTTTGCGGGTGTTTATGCAAAAAATTACCCAAGTCTACTGTACGAAACACAGAATAAATTAGAATGAATTTCCTCCTTTAATTATTACCCCTACATTATTTAATTTTTTAAATATATTAATCAATTCAAATTTGACCATTTTTGTTATAAATTCATCAAACCCGCAGTCTATTTTAATTATTTACACGGACGAAACAGGAGCAGACCATCGAGAAGCAAAGGCAACAAAATAATGAAGAGGAATCGATTTTGCGAAGCTGGTTCAAAGCGAAGTTTCGTTACCCTGAAAGAATATCTTGGACGGAAAACAGGGACAAAGCAAGGTTTTGCCAAACAGTGCCGAGATAATCAAACAGCACCGTCGAACTGTGCGAAAATTAAATCGCAAAGCGACCGGGCTCTTGTAGCAAAGAGACCAACACCCTATCGATCAATGAGACCGCTTCGCTCGTTCACCTGATATCATCCGCTTTGACGATCACGCTGAAAACAGGAAATAACCCGGCCGGGTTATGAGACTAATTACTTGGACGAGCCTGCGGCGACTTCGATAATCGGTGACCATCGAAACGTGAAACTGCAAGGCGAGGATAGCACGGGAAAGGCTGGATGAGAAACTGTTGGTCAACGTGGCTCGATATGTCGGCTCATTTACCATCGTTTCGATGGCCATCGATGTTGATGAAAGAGCCAAGATATTTCATCTTCGCGGCTCCCTTGAACGCGCAGTCGACACCGTAATTTGTGAAATTTTCCGCTATAACTCCCATGACTGATACTATTAATTTGATCATAACATAGAGTAGAATATTATTTTCTCCGTTAATTGTAGTTTCAATATGGAATAGATAACAGAGGAGGTGAGAGATCCAATGGATAAGGAGCCAATAGAATTGGTAAGAATTCGATAAGGAAGAAATTGGTGTCTCAATACCATGCTCTATACGAACGCGAATCACGTTTCACGTTAGAGAAAAGTGGTCAAATATACTCTCAGTTTGTAGAGCACGCGATGGCTCTTCGATTAGCGCGGCCTGCTCTCGACAAATCGGCTGGAGTTCGAATCCCGGAAGCACCAAGAACTTTTTCACCGACGATTTTCACTGAATTCTATAATTCTGACGCGAGTTTGGTAGTCTGGTGATAAAAGTTGAATTTATAATCCACTCTAACTAGGGGAAATTTGGTATCGATCGAGTGAAAATCATTTTCATTGTATCCTCATTTCCCGAGTACTTTGCGATCTAGTAACTTTGTAACCAATTACCTTCCGTTCTTTCCTCGGTTATTCTCAATAACAACCATTGGTAATCATCATTGGATAACTGTTGGTAACTAACAAAATGAAGCTACTACTGGGGGTTTAATCCTCATGGATAATAACTTGGCTTTGTCGCACAAAGTCCCGGGGCTTTGTGGCTCCGGGGACATTGGTAACCAAAATTGTTCTTGGTTCTTTCCTAGTACTTAACAATCAACATACAATTGAAGCACTAGTATTAATCCTCAGCGACAATGGGACACCCGAATTGGATGGTTGGGAAAACCACGTTTCCTGAGTATCTTAGGTAGGCATTACCCCTGGTACTTAATAGTAACTGAATAAAACAGCATAGAGTTAGAAATAAAGTACCAATGTTAATCCTTCACTGATAACAAGGAGCTGTTGTTAACACCTCGATGGTTCCATGGAGTACATTAATAACTGAATAAATCATGGAGTATTCTAACGACTTACGAACGAAGTACCAGTGATAATCCCTGATGGTATAAAAACTTGTAGAACAATAAGAATCGACCCATTGTTGAAGAAGCACGTCGTCAAGGGTTGTACGACTGAGTAGCTATTTCCCACGGGTTTAGTGACCATAAACACGGACAGATTGAGTACAAACAGCACACAGCAGTCAAGTCTTGGAGAGAGAGAGAGAGCACGACGCCGGCTTTCCGGCCTGGTAAGATGCTACAAACAATGGTGCGACCGAGGATCTAGGGGTCATCTTTTACAGTCGATTTCGCAACGGCTGGTACACGGGAGTTTAACAGAGGGATTGAACGATGGAGACTGTGTCCTCCGATATCCCTGTTTATCCATCGTCGGCGGTATCTCTCTTTACGAGTTCCCCGCGGCTTACAACCGTGGAATTGCAAGGGAACGACACGACGGCCAAGCCCGGGCATCGAGTCGATGGGCAAATAAAAATATTATCAGACCCCGGGGAAATATACTCTAAATGCGCAACAGATGTGTCAATAATACTCGGATCCGATCCGAAACGAAGCGCGCCAGGGGTTCGCGGATCATTAAGAATCGCCGATGGGGCAATTTAAATTCGAACCGGGTAGCGAAACAAGCAACAATCCTGGCTGAAACACGGCGGAAATAAATCGAACCCACTCGACAGGTGGATCACCAATTAGACCGAGATAATGGCCATTTTCAAATGTCCGCTTACCGACCAAGAAAATGGAATATATTCGCGCAGGGACCCGGTGCTACTAATTTGTGGTCGATTCGGGTCAAGTGCATCCCGCGGACGGCGAGTTGTTTCGAACGAGAGGGGCTGTCTCTCGAATGCAAATATTCCGCAGAGCCGACCAAGTTGCCGGGTAATTCGGAATATAATGTTCTAGCTTACTTAAACGAGCAATCTAACGACAATAGGGAAAATCGAGGAGCATGCTCGGGTCGAAATTCATGCGACCCCGCGCGGTTCTGTCTCCGATAGTCTCTTGCGCGCAGCGACACAATAATTATCTGGAACGACTTTCTGCGTCCGACCGCCGAGAATTTAGTGACCGGCCGTGGTACGAGCTGCTGTCAAACGTTCAGGCGTTTAGGCTGCCGCTGTCTGACCTTCGAGATTTCTTGCCTGTGCGATGTCTGCCGGCTTCAAACCAGAACCGAATCGAATCGCGTCGGGCGCGACGTCCGTCGGTAGTGACTCGCTACGGTCAGACTGTTTGCACACAGCGGGCTCGCAGCGCGGATCGTTCGGCGCGCACCTGAGACTACCGTCTAAGCGGAAATTAATCGCTGCTGGATCGATAGCGCAGGTATACGGCGAGTCGGTTTAGCGAACACACTAATCCGGTCAAGCAATCTCTCTCCGATCTCTCTCACTGCCGGACCAATTGCATCCACACACATACACACAGTCCGACTACCTGTTCGGCCCGCTAGCCACCGCGGACATCCGTTAATCAGCGCCTAATTAAGTGCGTCAGCAAAGTCCATCGGTGCACGCTCGAGATAGATCTGTTTACCGTTGCCAGGATATGATACAAGATGCTTCTACACGGGCTCTGTTCTTGGCCGACCGATAACTACTTGGCACGTTGCCCCGTCACCACTATACCGCCGATGATCCCGCAAGCTTTGACGGATGATGACGTATTATCCGTGTGGTCCATTAGACTTTGGTTAATCATAACTACCCCCCAGTCCCAGCTTCTTCGAGGTCGGTTGCGTGGAACAGGTTTCTTTGTCTCTCGAATCTTCTTGGGGATGGCGTTCCACGTCAGTAGCTGATTTTATGCATTTATGGCAATAGTGGGTTTACGAAAAACAGTGAAAATTTTAGAGTCCACTGTTTCGCAGAGTTGATCAAGACCATTCTTATTTTGCATAAACATTCGCTGTGTACTAGTCGGAGATCGTTGGTTGGCTGATATTAATTACAAGTTGTTTGGCATGATTTTATTGTATTTGATTTTCTTGGAACAGTCGATTCCATTCGACTTTGTGTGTATTGTATATTGTAAACCATACACCGTAGGAAGAAGGAGTAAATAATTGCCTCTGTTGCAAGAGGATTTCTACAATTGATATGTGAAAGAGTTTTCTACTGTGTCTGATCATTACACTCTGTATCTACTTGTTATTAACACTGAATAGAATCTCCCCGTGGACGAAGTGATACATGTACGAAGTAATCGAGTTTATTTAGCGATTACGTACACAAGTACGATTCCAGTAATAACAATAAATCTAGTGTTATTTAAATTTTTCTGTTAGATCTGATAATAAATGTTTTCGCAGTTAGTTTTCCTGAACAGAACATTTTCATGCCCGGTTTAGTTACTCTCGTACAATTATTATTTGGTTGTGTGGCAAGTTGAACGACCTGAATTGACCTGTGTAATTATTGCGAAATAAATTGTGGACATTGTTTGTTTTCAGTTTGCTAAAATAGTTAAAGGCGTTGTAACAAACGCGTACGCGTAATCGTCGTAGGATTAGCCGGAATAATATTACTCGGCGTGTCGAGGGGTCGTCGCGAAAATAGGATGTGGACGGTCAGAGGCCTGGTTAATCGGTGGGTAATTAATTAATGTGTCGGCCGTCAGACCCTCTTCCAATATCACGCGGCCCATGATCGCTGCAAACCACTGATAACTGAAGCGACTCGCCAATGGACCTTGTATTCCGTGACCACGATGGAAGTTGATGTATTTTGATCGAGTTGCCTCTTCCACGATGTAATTTCCCAAATAGGGGAAAGTAATAATCGACGAAGAATTCTCCAGCCAATACTCGACTTATTTTCACCACTTTAATATATCAGAATAAATTAGTCAGTCAACTAATCAATATTCGCCAATCACTTAAAGTGCTCAAAATCAAACATTCTACAATTTATAAATTATACTTCGGACGTATAAATTTTTATACAGTATTTTATCAGTATTCACTGATCAATTTAATTTAAAAAATTAAAACAAAATTTTATTTGATTAATACTTTCATGGAGAAATGTGATAAAGAATATTTAGTTTTGTACTCTACATCATTTTAACGAGTTGAAACCAGTGTAACGATACTGTTAGATTCGTCTAATGTCTGCAGAGTTTTGAACAATGTATTCAGTCTTGTTATAAATGCATAAAGAATTTATCTAGATCATAAAAATCCCAAGTGAAAGAAATTAATTTTTAAAGACAGGAGTATCTCTTAGAAATATTTCTCAGTGGCGTTTACATTTTCGCCGAAAAATCGCGGAGAATTTATGTGCACACCGAAGAAATCGCAAACAGCAAAACAAATTTTCCACGCGGAAGCCCGTTCACACGGTTGCTTTTAAATACGCGAAATCCGTCGGCGAGATCCCTGTTTAGAATGCAGGGAAACCCGATTCCATTGTGCAGGTTAGTTCCGCGAGTGTGTGAGTACGGAATAATCAGCGGAACGCAAAGAAACCGTTGAATTCCAAGATTTCACGGTGTCGGCAATACATTCGCCGAAGCTTTTCCGGGCGACGACGACGACGACGACGACGACGACGACCGGTCGAAAAACTCCGCCGGTTATACACAGCCTTAATAGTTTCCTGAACGAGATTACGCGCTTGTAGACTGCGGGAGACCAGCTTAATCCCGTGCCGCCCCCGAAAGCTGTCTTTTAGTAGGTTGCTCGGGGGTTTTAGAAAGTTCTCAGAGCGACGAGGCGGGTACACAATGTAATTCGCGTCTGCACTTTGTCTTTACGGAAGTTTCGGTTCCACGTACCGTAAGCGGGGATAATGCGAGTGTACTTATTATTCGGTTCACGCGCGCGCACGCGTTCGCGCTCACTCTCTCCTCACTGTGTCTCTCCGTTGGTTCGTTCTCTCAGCTTCTCTCGGCCCCGAAATGAAGACCGGAACGGGCGCATTCAATCACGGGAAGAATAATCGGGCCTCGGGCTCTCGCGGTACAATTTATTCGTCGCTAAACGGCCGCGGTATTTGTCGGCCATTAGCGGACGATTTATCGCCGGTCTCGCGAATGAATTCCAAGGAAACGAGGAGGATTCATCTGAAAAACGTGCCGTTTAGAACCGCAACCGTCTAAACGGCCCCCGCTAAAATGGAGATGAGCACACGAGGAGCGAGCCCCGCGAGGATTCACGCTTGCTTTAAAAACCGTATTCCCCCCCTTCCCCATTCCAAAGGGGGGCATCACGCGACACACAATGTCCCGCGAATCATCTTCATTACTCCGCGAAAAATCATCCCCCAAACATACTAAGCTTTCTCCGGCGAGGCCAGCTGGAAACTGGAACGAAGGATATTCAACAGTCGCGGTGCTGCGTTATTTCTCCGGTACACGTGCGCCGGTGTTTACAGGAAGTAGAAACGGTGATTCATGGTCAGACGCGTTCGCCGCATAGCAGCAGCACTCGTACACATTGAATTTTGAAACTCGGTTTCGTCGGGAATGGGGAATCAACGGAGAATTTCATGAGTCGAGGAACAAGACCACGTACCGGACCATGCGAACGCATTTTTCATTGTTATTGGTCTTGGATCCACTGCTGCGGGGGTTCCGTATGTTCCAGTCGACTTTCTACAACACAAATCGTCTTTAGAGAGAACGTATGGGGCGTTTCATCATTTTTATATTTTTAATGCTCCACTGTAACGTCGTCTACGTGTTCGGGAACGGCGTGGTTCGCGAGTACTGTTTCCTGGAAACAATGGAACGCTTTGTGCGACTATTATTGTTGTTGGTGCTCAAACTGGGCATGCGTACTCCTACAGGTATTCAGAGTTTCTGTAGGTCTGATTTCCGCCACTATACGAGGGGTCGTAGTACGTTTTGCAGCACAAACACTGCTGTAGAAGACTGTATGTTTGAGCACATATTCGTGTCCTTGCATCCACTTTTAGACAACAACTGCAGTTTGAAAATTTTATTATTATGCTTTAAAAGTAAGTGTAATTACTTATAGGCACAGTAATTGGTACCCCATAGTGGACCCATAGTAATTGGGTCCCTTACCGTAGTCATCATCGTTGTGTCTCATTCACGTCACAAAACGTCTGAAACAACAATCACAATTTTCCACCACCACACATTTTCATCGCGCGTTTACACCAACAAACTTTTCCCACACTTTCACCCCTCCAACCCTCGAGTGGTCGCCACGAGGCAACGACCAGCGTGCCCCACAAATACCATTTTCTGAAGGACGAGAACCGAAACCATCGAGCAGTGTGAGCAGGTATATCACCCGGAAAGGTCACAAATTAAGTTCGGATCCCGTTTCGGCGCGACTCCCTGCTAACTGGCCCGTGTCCGGGCGTAAATTTCGATATATATCAAAGTCTTGGGGGTAAGCTGGAACACATCCGATCCCAGATTTATGTCTCGACGATGAGGGACTTTTAACGAAGGGGTGGCACGACTGGGGAGGGGGGAAGAGAAGAGAAGTGAAGAGGATCGATCGATCCTCTGGCCGGTCGAGAGAGTCGCGCGCGCTTCGTTGCTTCCGCGAGAGAGAGAGCTTTTCTCTCTCACACTTTGGTGGTGTGTGTGTGTCCCTCCCGTGGAATTCTCGCTGAAACATCCTGTTCCGTCCGAATGTAATCTGCTGATAGCGAAGTGATTTCTGCCGGCGACAGCTTATAAATTACACGTTCGCTCCGCGCGGAAGCGAGCAGAGAGAGTCGGGCGTTGGCGCGCGAACGCACTCCAAATTTCGAATGAGAGTCACACCACCGCGCGCCGCGGCGTATATCGCTCTTTTGCCGGAACGACAGCTTATGAATTACCATCCCCGCGATACACCATTATATGACCCGCGTTTCGCTATTTCGTTACCGTTAAAGTTGCGCCGGGCGACCACGCGCTAGCGTTTTGCCCGGAAGCTGTTCCAATTTCCCTTCCTCCCCTGTTATTGTCCACGGTATCTCGGGTCCGAGAAGGTTTCACGCGAATTTACACCTTCCGTGACCGGGAAACGCGTCGCATAAATTTATTCAATTAGAAAACTTGCTCTTTTCCATGCGCGCCCGCTGCGTCTTTGGTCATGGGACCAGCGAAAAAATGACAGACATTCTTTGTGGATGTCTGGTGGGCTTGAACTCGGGTCGTTCTACTGGTACGGATGCACGCTACTCGCTGCGCTAAAGAGATTCACTCTTATTCGCTTATTTCCCTTTTATACAACGTGCACCAAAGTAACAAGTTTCGGATATTGTTGAATTTGTTTTGTCTATTCTATTATTTTGTGTTTCCAATTTTTATGAGGAGAATATTCTGGTGCAGAAATTTGAAAAGATTGATTTCTGTTTATTTTCTTTTCTTTTCAAAGAAGTGGGTTACTTAGCGTAACGTGGCCTTGTCTCCGCATCGTCCGGAAATTTTTGTGAGTAACGTATCTAAGATATTGCTACTTGGTTTCGTTCTACACGTTCACCAATATTTTCGCCAGGTTCTCAATTTTTTCAGACAAATGAAAATTACCCGATGAGGACCATTTCGAGTTATTCTTGCCAAGAATAATTGATCGATGACTGCCAGTCACGCCTCTAATTCAGAGCAGCGTAAGCTGGCGAATCCTTCCGAATCCAGCGAAAATAATTGCAGATGGTGTCGGTGGTCCGAAAATTGCACCGGTCGGCCGAAAGTGTGTCCCCGGAGTTCATCCTTTCGCGTGCGCAGCGGATCGTGGACGCATCAGTCTTTCCTGCTCGGGCTTCAGGAAGGAGATGGTCGGTTAGCGGCCGGCGTAGTCGCACCTCGCAATTTCCTACACAACTTCCACAGTTCGTTCCAACTTCCGGGACACTTATAATTGGTTTCCTGCCGCGGGAGAGAGCAGACGAACCGGGGGAGGGGGGTCGCGACGAGCGGGCGGAGG
Organism: Halictus rubicundus; assembly: GCF_050948215.1. NCBI lineage: Eukaryota > Metazoa > Arthropoda > Insecta > Hymenoptera > Halictidae > Halictus > Halictus rubicundus. The sequence goes on along the minus strand of NC_135153.1, from coordinate 14,807,245 downwards.
AGCGAAAGGAACTTCGTGTACGAAATCGGGGAATTAGAGGCGAAAAGAGGGATAGCATGTGCATACACAGCTGGGCAGGGCGGTCCGGTTTCCGGCCTGCCATGCATTACCGAAGGAATACTGTCAGACAACCACTGAGAGAAACAGAGAGAGAGAGAGAGAGAGAGAGAGAGAGAGAGAGAGAGAGAACCCTGACTGTCCCGAACTTCCAAAATCACGGTCTCACCGTGTTGCACCCGGCGCTCTCGTTGTCTTTTGAGCTGATTCCCGAACAGCCGGCTGTTTCGACGCACGACTAATTAGTTCCCTAGCTTTTCACGAATGTTCTAATTAAGATCTCTATAAGCTTCGTTAGTTAGAAGCTCGTTCATTAACCCCGGCGGGAGCGCGAAGAAAATTGTTTCATACGAAACCCGGGCATATAGAGGAGATCGTCGCAAGGCAAGTCGTTATTATTGATTAAATTGTGGTTGTGTTATTTTATGCTTTTGACGGTTCCATAAGGCGGGATAACATTCTAAAGACTCCTTTCGTTCCGGTGGAAAATGTCTGATACGAATTCTGAAAAGTGAAAATCGTCGTGGACGAACTGCTTGTCGTTTTAAAACCGATACAATAAAAAAATCGAATTTTCTTGCACTTCGGTGCATTGTAGAAGATTGAATTTCGATGGCTGGCAAACAAAAAATACTTTTCAGCTGAAGACGTATAAAAATGATCAAACACTGAGAGTTGATTTCATCGTGTTACATCGTACATTGAACGATGCATTCCTTCATCGTTAATTAAAAACACTTTTGTAGTCGATTCAAGTATTCGCATAAAAGTCTGAACTCGATGAATTAATTTACTTTCAAGATGCATTGGTTCCGCGCACCGTGATCCTGGAATGTGGAATCGACAGTGTCGCCTATCCCCCACACAGAAATTCGAGGAGTACATTCTTGCATTGTGAGGGAGCGGTTCGAAGATGGCGTCGCATTAAGCGAGCGATCTATTTGAGCCGCTATCGATCCTCTTATATCGTGTTTCCGGCATCATTTTTTATCGGCTATGGGATTCGATCGAATTATGCGCTTCGATTTCGAATTCGAGTTCGCCTGTAAGTGCATGCAACTGAATGCCGTGCGTCTGAATGCTTCCCGAAGATGAAGAACGTATTACGTGCGCGTTGCATTTTCCAATTCCGAGGGAATACATTCGCCGGTGCTGAAATGAAAGATCTTTTTCCCGCCCCGAGGAATTTATTACGATGAATGCCGGGTGTTTATTATATCGCGGATCGGTTCGATGTATTGTACTGATCGAAGAAGGGAGCAAATAATCTTTAAACAAATATTCCCCGCGCATCATTCGCCTGCAATTTGCAGATTTCTGCAAGATTGAATTACAGGTCAATAAACAGTTTTCCGGGAGTTTTTTCGGGCTTGCAAATGCGCCGCGAAACCATTGAACAGTCTATTGCACAGTCGGAAATGAATAAAGTTCTATTTCCAACGAGTGGGTCCTGTAAATTGAAAATAAAACGGAACTGCGTTCGACGCATCGAAATGTGATATTTGTATTACATTTTGTTGAAAATATTATGGTTTCCAGCATGTAACTGTTGTTAAACGATGCCCTGAAACCATGAACGACAAAAATGTTCTTTCTCATATTCCAGACGAAATAAATAATATAGTAAAGTTCTCCTGTTTGATTAGCAATTTGTTACAAAAATAATACAGATAGTAAGTCTGAACTATTGTTAAATTAAAATCAATGTCCTGGTAGCAATTCTGAAACCACGTTTACAGTACTCAATGGAATGAGAATCTGTCCATTGGTAATATATTGTTCCACATATTTTTCCACGAAAAAATACAATTGCAGACCCTTTGACGGCCAAGTTGACGTCCGTTTTTAAATCAAATTCTTCCTTTTACCACGACAGCAAAATACACATTGTCATTAAATTATCTGCAGCATTTCGCTTTGAAAGGAATATTATTAAAACCAGAAGCCAGCATTCGCAGCAGCGAAAAGACTTCAAAGACGAATGGTATCGGTCGATTCTCGGCTTGACAGTGACAGGGCTCGGCCGATTTATGTTTGCAGGCCAAGAATCCGTAACAAGCAGCTCGATCAATCGGCAGACATGTGTCACACGATATGGGACACGAACACAGGATCACCTCCACGCCCAGCCCGTGTAAATCGAACTTAACGGTGCCTGTAAATCGTGTAAGTGTGCGTGCACCAGGAAACGATTGAAACGGAACGCGTTCCGGCGCAAACTATCAGCTAAGTGAAATGACGAGAAGAGCCTCCTGGCGAGAGAAACAGAGAGAGGGGGAGAGAGGGAAGGAGAGAATGTGAGGTGTGGGAGGTTGAAAATGCGGTGGAGGAAGGGCGAGGGCGAGGGTGAGCTGGCGAAATCCATGGCCGGCTGAATTAATCGTCCCGGAAATTCCTCGGTGTAATCGAATTAAAGGGAGCTGCCCGTTTGTGCAGCAAGAAATAGATTGGAGTTCCTCTGGACGGTTCTTCACCCCGGATCGTTTCGATTTTCTTCGCTAAACGCGACTCCACGCGTGGAATTAATAGCGACACTTTGTCCTCGCACGAGATACCCGTTCGGGACGGGATATGGGGCCTTTAACCCTTTCACCATTTAGTCGCGAATTCCTTTTTTTCCTGCCTCGTTCATGTATTTAGTACAACGCATAGAATTGCAGGTTGAAGAAAAAACGCGTCTCCCGTTTTCCATTTTCTATGCCTCCAAAACTATTTTCAGGAAAAGATGGACGATAGATCGTGAAAATAGAAGCTTCAAGCTTTAAAACGAGTCCAAGTTTATTGTCGTACGATTTTTTTGTACGAAGTTATGGTAGATCAAACATTGGCAAACATCGTCAAACCTGTCAGAGAAATTTCTTTAGCTTCGTCTTTCAGTAACAAGGAAGTTTCCATCCAAGAGTTTATTTAAATTTTACACAACATTTTCTGTTTGACGAACAATTGTTTTGTACGAAATTGTGGTAATTCAAACATCGGCAAACATCGTCAAACCTGTCAGAAAAATTTCTTTAGCCTCTTCTTTCAGTAACGAGGAAGTCTTCTTCCAAGACCTTATTTAAATTTTTCGCAACCTTTCCGGTTTGACAAACAAAAATATCATGAACAACAAAAGTGTCCAGGTAGTTTCGATCATGTGTCCAGACGTCGATATGTATCTGACGTTTTCAAGAACTGTCGTCTGCATGATCCAGGACGTGTGTACGAAATCCTGCTTTCAAACACCGATGGGGTGCTCCAAAACTGGGGATCGGCGGCAGAAAATCGTAAAACTGCGACGGCCATTCGAATCTTTGCTGAGCGGCGGTTGAATGTCGGCGATTCCGTCTCCTCTCGCGGAAATGTTTATTTTATAGCAAATTAAACGACGTGACCGAGTTAAGAAGCCATTTCGCAGCGGCAGAAAGGAGTGGTCAGCTGTAAAACTAATTTTTCGACGCGGCTGTGCTTTACGGCGTAGTTGAAATTCGCGGCACCGGCGACGTACGGAATTATTCCTTTATTATAGCCGGTTGCGAATGCTTCGGTCGCAGTTTCCATTTTCGATCTATGGTTTTCAAAGAATCCGGAAAAGGAAAACTTGAAAACTCTTTTAAATCTTGTACATTCATTACTGCAAATTTGGATGCTTGTATTTAGATAATAGTTTATAGAAAAACGAAATTAATCTATCAAAAATATGGGTGAACACTAAAAATTTAAGTTGTAATGGTTACAGAACTTTCCAAGGTTACTGCATTGTCAGACAAATACGTCATCGTGTACTCTCATCAATTCTCGTCTGAAACATTTTCTCGTGTCACCAATAATTTTCAAGTAACGGATCTTTGTCCAGAAGACGGGTCAGCAACGGCGGGAATAGGACTGGCGCGCGTCGTCGTAGATTTTCGAATGCCTCGCAGTCAAAAATGAACGTTCCGCCGCGAGATTTTTCGCTCGTTTTCGTCGGAACATCCTGTTGTTCGGGTTTCAAGCGTCGAAAGGGAAAAGTTCTCGGCTGTTTGCGATTCAACGAGCCGGCTCCTGTTGATTGTTTGAGAGCCTACACGTATCCGACACCGGCCCCGCCGTTTTCCAACTTTACGGGCAGCGTGTGCGGGCGATACTTTCCATATAAAATGCAGTTTATGTTGGGAAAAGTAACTTCGCACTTTGCTTTTACGGGGCGAAATAACAGGACACTCGCGTGCCCGAGTCCGGCTGCTTTAAATACCGATGGAATTTACGAGCGCGGAACGAGCCAGGCCCGCGAATTTACGAAACATTAATCTCCGCGCGCAGTTTCGTCCCTTTGGAGAGGGAGAGACGGTGTCACCTCGTCGGCCCGTTTAACGCGTTTACGCGTAGTTAGTACGTGCACTCCTTTCGGAACTGCAAGAGTATGCGGACGCAGTCGCGGAAATTACGCACACGGTACAACTTGATGGATTAGAAAATTGATTCTGTGTATCTTGGTTTCTAGAGATCAGGTCAGTAGAAATAGTGTGCATTGATCAGACACTGTAGGAAAATCAAATTACTCGTTTAATAAATGGTCTACCCCAGAACAGGAAATCATTCGTTTAAAGAAAAGGTCTAACCCACACTAGGTTAGTAGAAACAGTGTGAATTGATCAGACACTTTATGGGAATTAAATCATTAGTTTAATAAAAGATTTAATCGCACCATTTAAAATACAGCGGGGCACCTATTACAATTTCAAGATTAAGGCAGCCTGTCTATAATAATTTTAATTGTTTATGCATTTTCAATATTATTTAATATTTCTGGACAATCACGGTGGGATCTCGACACCACGCTGAAACAACGAATCAACTTAGAAAATGCCTCTGTGTGTGCTGATTTCGTCAGGTCGAAGTAAGTAGAAAGAGTGTGCAGTGATCAGACGTATTGGAAGAGTCAAGTTATTGATTTATTTAGCGAACGAAGTCCCATTTTCAAATTGAGGGGAGGTTCCCATTACGATTTTGTCCTATTTTCAGTAATCTTTGCACCATCTGTGATACGTATTGAATTGTTTGGAACCAGTTTGGCAGTCATCACTGGAACGACGAACAGAATTCGCCGAGATCCTCACAATAACCTGTACCCTGACGAGAGATCCATTCGGCGCTTATGGACGGGTTAATGTACCCGGGCCCGTCGTTCACTCGCTATGCAATATTCATCGGCGCATTAAAGCGTATCGCGCATTAAATCCCTGCGCGAGTGAATGGGCGAGGGCTCGTTCAGCCTCAAGAATTTCTTCGGTGAAAGACGCTTTCGGTCGCGGCGGTCTCCGGAGCGAATAGCTCGGTTTCGGCGGGGAAGTTCGGCAACGGCAAGAATGGCGGGCCACTTTCCGCGGCGGTTCGCGAAACCGAGACCCAGACCGGCGCTAGACGTCGCCGCGTCGTTCCGACGGCGAAAACTTTCGCGATTCCCGTGCCGGTGCTTTGTTTTGTAATTCATTAAAAGTCCCCTCTGCCACCCGAGCGTCGCGTGGCCGCGGGCCGTAGCAACCGTGGATTGAAATGATAAGTTGCCCAGAGCTAAAACGAGAGAGAGAGAGAGCGAGAGAAAATCGTAGAGAGTGAGAGAGAGAGAAGGAGAGAGTTCATCGATCCGCTAATTAGCGTGATTGTCCGCGCGATCGACGGGCAAGTAACGGCGAAGCGAGTTTAGGCATACCGAATTATCGGGATACGACGATGACCAATTATCCCGGCGAATTAATTAGCCCCCTACCCCATTTACAAACCCACGGCAAATAGACGGCCATTGTTGGCACAGCCGGAAGCTTTAATCCGGATTTATTCCGAACCGCCTCGTGTGGACGAGGCTTAAACCTTCGATCGAACGGCAAGATGCGCGTATAGCACGTGTAGAAATGGATTCGGTGATCCCGGCTTTAAAATTAGTCAATTCTATGGTAGATTCAGTCATTTAAAATTGTCACATGTTTCTAGGAACGTTTCAAATTGTAGAATTTTCGAAAGCAGACGTTGTCAACTACAACGTGTCCCATACATTCGTAACACACTGGCCAACGCTTTATCTATTTCACCATGTTACAAATTGCGTCCGCAACATCAGGATTGTTGGAGGATAGAGGATTTAGCTGTGGAAGATGAATCCCAATCCCGGAACGAAAGAACAGGGAAGGCTGCAAAGCATCCAGAGTTAAAATCCTTGTGCAGTCATCTGAACGAAAGCATTCCACTCGTGACAAACAGGACCGACTCTATCCGGATCCCATGAAAGAAAAAATCGTAAAGTTGCTCAGCTCGGTTCTTCGAGATAACAGTTGATAGACAATCAGGCTCGGGGACTCGCGTCAACGGGATGACGGTAGGGCGTTACACCTGGCGGGAGCTTAATCAGGGGAACTGGTTCGAGGAATCGGATAACGTGAAATCAAAGGGGACTTCGACCGGAGAGAATCCTTTTTTCGAAGATCCAATCTTCCGCTTCCGGCTGACGAAGTCCGAGATACACGAGGTTCGAGTTCGCGCGAGCACGAGCGCGCGTTTCACGTTCGCATCGAGTTCCGGGAACGCGATGACAAATGGAAAAAGAGAATCCCGCCTCGTTCGCTTCCTCGAGCAGCCGATCGGTTGACGGAGATTTAAACTCGGATGTATGTGCTCCACTTTTTACGAATCCCATGACGGTAATTGCCGTCCGGCCGGGTAGATCGAGTGGCTACGGTGTGATTTACTGTGCCCGTGGGATTCCGATGTCGTATCTTGGTTCGTTGCGAACCGAGCCACTTCCTCGGGCTTTGATGTGCCGCCACCACCACCCCCACCCCCACCCCTGTCTCCATGACTTGACCGGATGCTGACTAGGGACTCGATCTCTGGACCACCGGGTGTACCGTACCCTCTGTAAGCACGTTATCAGCGTCCGGCGGAGCGAATACTGGCTGGACTGCTGCTGGCTTTTTCTACTGTGATTCACTTGGCTCTCTGTGACATGCTCCAACTCGTTTGAACTTTATCGGTGCCACGGTATTCACTCCTTTGTAACTCCGTTGAACGTATGGCTAATCAAGAACTAGACCAAGATTCGCTTGAGAAGATCATTAAAGTAATGAGCACCTAATTCAAGTCTAATCTTGGGCACGACGAGAAATTAACGTGGTGGAACGGAATGCTGGGCCTGGTCTAACTCAGGGTTAATTTTGAGCAAGATAGAAGTTTCACCTAAGTCTAACTTTAGGCACAATACTGATCTACGTCATGCCTAACTTTCAAGCATAATACTGATCTAAGTCAGGCCTAACTTTCAGGCATAATACAGGTCTAAGTCAGTCCTCACTTTCAGGCATAATATTGATCTAAGTCAGGCCTAACTTTCAGGCATAATACAGGTCTAAGTCAGTCCTCACTTTCAGGCATAATATTGATCTAAGTCAGGCCTAACTTTCAGGCATAATACAGGTCTAAGTCAGTCCTCACTTTCAGGCATAATATTGATCTAAGTCAGGCATAACTTACAGGCATAATAATTTCGCTAACTTTAGGCATATTACTGGCCCTATCGTGGCGTAATTTTAGGCATGAAGTAGATCTGTCGTAATTATAAATGTAGGCGTGATGTAGACTTAATCTAGGGATAATTCTTTTAGTATACTACATCTAGCCCAACTCCCAATTAAAGTTGCATTAAAAACGTATTTGGAGGTTTACCGAAGTCCTGTCTAACACAAGGCTAACAATGGCCTAACCGAAACGCAACCCATATCTAATTCAAATCTAATCTAAGCCCATGAAGATTTGGACTTGGACGGGGTGTTTGTCCACAATCAATACCTGTGCGCAGTAATTGACTTAACCGTCCCTTTAGTGGATTGTACCTACTTGGAGCACGACTAATCTATTAGTAATAACTAGATTATGCAAATGGGACCGTTCTGCAAATTTCTAGACCCTTATAGACAACATATTAGCACCAATTTCTACTTGACAGAATCAAAACTTTCTTATCAATAATACACATCCAAACGAACATCTTCTTATACTTTATCAGTCAGTAAATTGCACGAAGACATTGAAATCCACTTTCCCGAAATAAGTAGGATTAAAAATCTATGATGATCCTCGGGGTAAGTTGTACCGAAATGCCGAAGATTGAGATCTGTACTATGTCTGGGACCAAACCGTATCCAACGCAGTGTTTGCACGAGTAATCAGAATACGAACAATTTGGTATTACGGTACACAAAGGTATTAACACGTCAGAGTCCCGTCATTATGAATGGTCTGCCGTCGGCAAGACGCTAATCGCTCGCAATTGGTCTGGTTTGAGACGGCAGGACGCGACCGCGGCTTCCACAACGCCGTCATTGTGTGCGTTTAATTAAGCACAGCTGTTTTGACACCGGAACAGATAGTTCCTGCGGCTTGCTATTCGAAGGCGGTTGATTTAACTGTAACATCTGCCGCATGTGCCGCGTAACGCGCCGATCCTGTCTGCTCTTCGTTGATTTAAAGTGCGCGCCACCGCGGTGCGCGGCTGCAAATGAAATTTCACAGGCACGAGAAAAATTCACGGCCCCCGCTGCCGTCATATTTTCACCGTCGATAGAAATTTCGAGGAAATCATTGAGCCATATTCTGGCCTCAATAACGCGCTGGTCACCCCCGAACGTTATTCTTCTCAGCCTCGCGACCCCCTGAACCCCTTGGCTTCTCATTTAAAAGGACTTGTAAAGGTGGCAGGCGACTCGGACTTTTCTGATTTTGTATTACATTATTTTCTACCATCATTACCTTCTCTCCTGTACTTCCTGTAATAATTGTACCTGCGTCATTAGAACAATTCTATTTATTTCGTGGTGTAACAATATTTTATAGGTAGCTCTAATTGTGTCCAATATAAACTACACGTGGTGTAAAGTCTATAATCATATTTAGTGGATTATTTCAGAAAATGTTGGTACCAGAAAGAAATGCTGATTTTTAATGCTGAATCTACCTGGTCAAAATTTTTTTAACAGATCCATTTGTTTAAAAATTACATCGTAATATATCAGCCCTATTTTCGACCTTAATTTTCGCCGCTCGAGTACAAAAATGGCCACCGAGAAAAACGCACGCAAGCATAAAAATCACAGTATCCGTTTTGGTAGCCCCGTAGTTGTGTCCTCTGGCAACAAGCCGAGAGCAACAATTTTTAATGAACCCACGTCTAAACGGAGTTTATCTACGACAGCCGAAAAAAGGCACGTCCACTTGAACAAGCGCGAGACTCTCGCGTAATTCACCGCCGAATTATTCTCGCAGGTCAGGTTCATTCTGGCTAAGGTGTCGCGTGCGGGGCACGAACACGATTCTCGAAATTATTGTTAAACTCCCCGCGACCGTCCGCTCTAATAATCAAGAAAGTTGCGTGGGTGCATTCTTGCGATGCACGTGTCAATGTGCGAGACGCTTGCACACGACCCCGCGAACTTGCAACTTAGCCGGCGGAGTTTCCAACGGGGGCGAAACCCGCGGGAAGAAAAAAGACAAAGCAAGAACGAGCAACAACGGGGGGATAAAAAAAACGAGCGGGAGAAAGAAAATAAAAAAAGAGAGACGCGCGCCGTGTCGAAACCGGTGTCGGTTGTTCCCCGGCGCAGCGTTAGAACAGGAAACCAGCGGGTCGCCGGCGATACGAACGGGGGGAGATATTCTGCCGTGTAACAAAGAAACTTCAGCTTGAATAAAAATGTACACGAGAAAGACAACTCCTTTCTCCTACTCGCCTCCGATGCTCGGCTTTTCGTTCGCCGGGCTGTTTGCTCGCGTGCTGTTTGGCCGAACTGCTTCAGTTGGATGATAAATATTGGATCAGATGCAAATTTACGACGAATTTTCGTCAAATTTATTTTTTAATTGTACTTCTCCGTCATCATTACATCCCCTTCTTAAGCACTAAAATTTTCTCGTTGGCCCTACAATTTTTTTGTGCATCCTATAACTTTTTGCTAGGTCCTACAGTGTCTTCATAAGCCGTAGAAATTATTTCATGGTCCTCACTACTTTTGTATAGCCTCTACAATTTCTTTTAATAATCATTTTACAACCCTTGCACGCACTACAATTTCTTCGTTGGCCCGGCAATATTTTTGTGTATCCCATAATTTTTTGCTAGGCCCTACAGTGTCTTCATGAGCTCTACAAATTTTTTCATGGTCCTCACAACTTCTTTTATAGACCCTACAAATTTTTAATGATTATTACAACCATTTCATACTCACTAGAAGTTTTTCGTTGGCCATACGATTGTTTGTCCTATAATATTTTGCTAGACCTCATAATGTCATCAAAGACTACAAATTTTTCCATGGTACTGGCAACATTTTCAGAATCCCCAGAATTTTCTTTGTGCGAGTATAGCTACCCTTTGTAATGTAACCATTACCAATGTGCCAGAAACACTGTAACCATTAACGACGGTGATGAATTTAATATAAATTTAATTACCTTACGCATGAACAAAGTTCAAGCTCAAGTTTCCGGGAACTACGAGCTATGTCTGCGGCATACATCCGAACGTTTCCGGCTCTTTTCCCGCGGTGTTTCCATTAAACAAGGCGGGAAATTTTGAAATCCGCGTCGATGCACGGGCGGCTCGTAAATTCGGTCGAATCTTCCGGCGCGTCGCGGCAAGTTTGTCCCTTGTTACGGCTGGGAACTGTGCTAATTAATGCTAAATGTGATCTATGTGCCTCGTAATATCCCGGCAAACTTTTCCCCGGATCGTGCGCGCTCGCGCCCGCGCCCGCGGAAAACATTGCGGAATTACGGCGGGTTAAAGAGACGCTAATTTAAATGAACTACTGTAGTGCGGCCAGGAAAAAAAGGAGGCGGTCCAGACTTGTTTTGCTCGGCTTTCTCCCACCCCCTTCACTCCACCTTTCACCCTCCCGTGCCCTTTCAATTTAATCACCGCTTTAATTCGACCAGTGGCAACTCCGTGTTCTGCGTGTTAATGCAACCCCTCTTTGCACGCCCTCGCGACATCGAATTGTTTCGAAAGGGACGTAAAACGCCATTGTATTATGCCTGCTGTATAGCGTTCCAGTCTCCTTTCCAATTCCCGTCTCGAAAAATAAGGAAATTGCCCTAGAGTCGGTCAACAACCCCCCGGGAGAACAAAACGAAAAATAGAATACTCTTACCCCTGAAGGAAACAACTCCTTTTAAAATCATTAAAATTTCATGACTAGACTGCGGATTTTTATACAAAACAAGCGTTGCATTAATTCCAAGGTACAGAAGCCACATAGACACGTGATTTGTTTCTCATAATAATTTGATAGAGTTGAAAACAGTGTAACAATATTTTTATAGTCTATAAATGTTTCTACTATTTTACTACTATTTCCACAAATATTAAATTATACAAATGCTTCCAAGTTGTCGGTATGGAATTTTTGTGTTAATGTATTAAGTGAAGCTAATTTTAGTAGGACCTGTGCAAGGAGGTTCAAAGAGTACTAATAATAACTAAATTACTTCGATTTCGTTGTATTTTTGAGATTGCCAAGCTGGTTAAGGGTTGAATCAGCCAATTTCTATTTCCTAAAAAATTGTGTAATAATAGTAACAATAATTTGCAGGGTACCCTACTGCGAGCGGTTTCGCTAGGGTCTAAACAAATTCGACTTCCAAAGCACGGAAAGGAAGGATCGCCCGGTGCAAAGGGTGACCGGGCGGGGGTTGAAATCTTCAAAAAGCTTCTTTTAAGTTCGCCCCTCCGTTTCGTAGAGCCGGAGTGGCCGTCTGAAGCGTCGTCTGATTAAAAGCCTCGCGCCAAATTAAATACAGGAATTCCGTCCTCCTCCACGTCGGGTCACCAAGCTCGCAGGAGCCGGCGAACCAATTGAATGAGGATCAGAAGAGGGAGGCCAGGAGGCGCGCGACGTTCCCGTGAAAGGACCTACTCGGATTAACTCGCGTGAAAATATTACGGTAATTTGCTTGCCGATTGTTCGACGGGTTACTGCGGATTTTTCGACCCCTTCTCCCACCTCCCGAGCCCTTCAACCCCTGCAGGGACCGTGTAATTTCCTGCGTTCCACCCTTCCTTCCATCGGGACGGTCGCGGATCAAATTTATTGGATCCGATTGTGAAGTATACCTTCATTTGGCTGGACGCCGTCCTTAGCCTGGACAATCGCGATAATTGCTAATTGAACCTGTCCTATGGAGATCATGCACCCGACCCGATGAAAGTTCGATTCGTACGTTCGCCGATATTGAACTTTAGCTTCTATTTGTTGATCACGTTTCTAGTCTCGTTTCCTTCATCAAAATAACTTCCAGTGTTTTATTATTTGCAAAGTTTTGTTAGGGCTTCATCATAGTGTTCGAGGCTTCCAGCTTTTTCCCATTTTAACCCTTAGATTGTAAACGTTTTTACAGTACCCTGAAACTATAAAAGTGGTTCTTAAAAAATCTGAAAAAATTCGTGCAATACCTTTGGACATCCTACATTGAGATTATCACAATACTTTTGACACATAATATGCTGAAAAATTTTATATTGCAAATAGTATGAAGAAAAATACCTGAAGTTAATTCTGTGGTCCCAAATATCTCGTAAGTGCTGGCCAGCACAGCTGTATTTTTAATCACTAGTTTTTCAAACCTGTTATCTTGTCATCATTACACATGATAGCGCGAGTTAAAGCGACAGCACGCGTCGTAGTTCTCCCAGTTTTATCGGAGCTGTTCGAAAAACACCATAATCCATTTGGACAACGCCCGACACGGCTCGCAAACGTTATACACTCGCCGGGTAGGTTCACCTAAAAAAGTTTCTAATCGGAACGCATTGAATCGATCCGCTCGAATATCCAGTTGTGTTTCACGCTTGTATGCTCCGCGTTTCCCATGGTTACGTGCGAAATGGTCAACCGGGTTCGCGAGGACATCTTTTGTTCCTTGAAACGGGAAATTAGTCTTCGATTTAAGAGGCTCGAGAAGCATTTCGTCGAAGCTGCCAACAGATGACAAAACTTGTCTAGCTCAACTCCCCTACCAGTTGTCTACATCGACGATCCACTCTGGCTAAGGGCACGCAAGAGCTTCTAAAAGGAGATTGCGTGCACTCTCGTGAGTACAGCATGCATTGAGCCTCGCCTCTAGCGTGAACAGTCCCATTTAACCGCCATACTATGCTCACCTAACATCAACAATCGCATTGCATCCTCAAAATTGCATCCGAAGCAAAGAAATATTAAAAAATTTCCACGATACATTATTTTATAAAAATTCGTAAAAGCGAATGACAAAATTGATTCACAAACCTTACATTATTCAGAGTTAAATCACAAATTAAAACACTTTCTATATCCAACTTCTACACATCCCCCATCTGTTTAACTCAATTTGTCCTCTTGCGTTATATTAGATCAGTAATTTAATATAATGAAAGACTTTAAATGTCTGTACAGGTTTTATTACAGAGTTGTATAAAATTAACTGGAAACTCTACATTCTGCAAAGTATATAAAATAAAACGTCCGTTGCATTATTGTACTAGCTCAATTCAGTCCTCTGTATCATGTTAACACAACAAAACGAATGAACATTTTTTCACAGAGACTGTAATATTAAATTCCCGTGTAATCGGGTGCAAGAACAGTACCACGTTATTCATACGTATAATATAATTTTCTCAGTGGACGTTAAAGAATGCGTTAAATTGACTGGGACGAGGCGAGCCCAGTATCAAATCAATGCAATAATTTTTCCCGGGAGCGTGAGCGTGGCATGGGCGGTTTCCTAACGTGAATCACGCTTTCCGCAGCCTCTCCTCGTTCCTAGAGCGAGAGAGAGAGAGAGAGAGAGAAAGGGAGAGAGAGAGAGAGAAAGAGAGAGAGAGAGAGAGAGAGAGAGAGAGAGAGAGAGAGAGTGAGTGAGACTGTGAACAATCGAGCGGAGGCTGCAGAGACAATGAGACGACGCGTACAAGTGCGTTCACGGTTTGTCGCATAATTTTCGAGGCAGTGCGCCCCAGTTGCCGGACAATTTTCCCGCGGCAATCACGGGAAGAGCCCCGATAGAACGGGCTCGTTCACCGTTCACCGTTCCCGGTTGAACGTCCATTAAGCACCGTGAAGTCTCTCGACCCCTCCGGTATGCCTGCATTATACAAAGACAAACATACTGGACAGAGAGAACGGCGCGGCAGCTGCGGAGTCCCGGGCTCCATCTGCGACACAAAGCTACAACCAACCGGGGATTGCACTCCGTTCGATCATCCAGTGACCGCGAGCGCTCTGCAAAAATGCGGTGTGGCGCTTGTCAATCGCGGCCGGAACCACCGAAACCCCTTTTCCAAACGCTCGCCACCGAACTGCGAAAAAAAAAGAGAATAGCACATCGTGCGAGCGTGCGGTACGGGGGGATGCTCGCTTTAATCCGAAATTGCACGCGGTCATGATTGCAGCCTTGACAAAAAACAAAATAGAAGGGAAAAAGCGGATACCAGAAACGCGTTGATATCGTATTTCACTGGGAAATATTCCCCGATATAGACCTATGCATCCTAGATGCTGCTGTAGAAAGCTTCCGGTTTGTTTACCTGACCCGAATAGGCTTCCCAAAAATGTTGACGATGGCTGGGTGTAGAAAATCGGTTAAGTGGATGTGTTGGGTGTATCGCTCCTTCGAGGTCTGCATCGTAAAACTTCGTTTCCTGGAGGAATTGATGTTCGTGTGACATATGGCTGACTCGTACTACTTATTTTCTACTGTAAGGGCGATTATACTGAGACTATCTTCGAATTCAATGATCTGGTAAGCTTCTAGCTTTTCATTGAGGTTATAGCCGATGAAACAAGCTATATAGGGCCCTTTATAAAATAACAGATTTCATTTTCTGATTTTATGACACTTTAAAATTTCTTTCTTTAATCCGGCGTCCCCGGACTGTTTTACTTTCTTCATTGTTTCAAGTTGCACCAACTCGCTTTTGCCGTAATTGCATAAAGTCCGCAGTGTATACATAATAGTCAAGAACCGCTCAAAATCTGATCTATAAATTTTCTCCAACGTTCTTACAGCTCCTCGATCACCCACTAATAAAGCAAATAAACTGGCAACGCTAGGGAACAAAGTAAGTACTAAAATCTCAAAGCGAAGACGAAGAAAATTCCAGCGTGGACTTACGAGTTGCGCAGAATCGATGAAAAATACAGCAACAGTGGACTTACGTGCGAAGCCGGGCTGGAGTGCCGATGTTTAAGGTGCAAGTAGCCGGGTAAATAAACGTCGTAGCGTAAGAGCCGGTTGGTAGCATGATTTCGCCGGAATTTCGCCGGGGCTGGGTTACAAACAATTCGTTCGAAAGAGGAGGGCAGGATCGCGGGCGCACAGGTAAGTTTCGCGTGCTCAGTTTTCTTAGAAGGTCGTTGCGCTCCGGGGGGCCGGCATTCTCGTTCTTAACTCGGCACTTCGGAACGCACGAACCCGTAAATTTCACTTGAAATCTCTTCCTTTGCCAGGGAGCCCGCCGGCAGCAAAAGACCCTCCACCTGTCTCGGGAACTTTCCCGGTTTAACTCGGTTTTTTGCGTGAATTCCAAGCGAAATCGCCACAATTTTTTTAACGAGGAATCGATGGGGGCCCAGTGTCCCCAATTTTCCCCTTATATCCCTGTTCGTCAACGTTCGCGATTTTCGAGCTAGACCAGAGAACAGCCGCGAAATTCATAGCTCACCGTTGCTCCGAGTTCGTGACCACGCGTAATTCAGGCTCGTCGTAGACACACGGCTCGCCACGCATGCAGGCCATTAAATAGACGCATTAGGGGAACTTCTCGACTCGCGAAAACTTCGCGAGTTTTGGCCACAGACTTCCGGGGCTCGTCTTAAGCGGAACTTAGGTGGCGCGTTGCAGTCGCTGCACTCGCTGACCCAGAATCCCATTCTCGCGGGCGCACAACAATCCCGAATCCGTTTCATTAAAACCTTGTAACAACCGGCTCCCGCGCTGCTCTGCATTAACCACTTGGGGCGTCCATTACGCGACTGTCTATGCTGTAATTTCATTCAACGATAATTCGTCCGCCGCACTAACATTAGAGACGCCTGACAGCCCTCAGGCTAGGGACCCTGGGCGAGTTTCGAGCTCTGTTGTTGTAGGAAGGGCTGTCGACCAGAATTATTTAATCTATGATTACTCTCTTTGTACACAATTTTTCTTAGGTTGCGCCAGATGTTCTTTACTTAAAACGCACGCTTGATGTTGTTACACAGCATGAACATGCACAAATAACGTGATTATATTTTTGTTAATGACTTGTACACAGAAGATACAAACAGGAGTTATTGTTATTATTTTTAAACACAATTGACCCCGTGACATGAAGATTGTATTGTTTCGTCGAGGTCTGCATCGTACTCCTTTCTTTTTTGCGGAATATATGTATGTCTGACATATGACTGACTCGTACTACTCGTGTCTGTCCGGAAAAGAAAATTCAAGGCCTGCACCCATCCTTTGATGTAAAGATGCAAGTAACTCGATGTTATATTACATTATATTTATATTTGTGTTTTACTCTTTCCTGAAATTCTTTGCGAACAATCAGTGCATAGGGATTCGAAGACAAAAGAGGATCTCTTTCACCCTCATTGTTTTACGGTGTAGATAATACTACGAACTTCCTGTTCGAAACATTGATTTTCCTGAGGAGCAGGACATAGGTAGATAATAAGTCTCGAGGAAAAATAAGGAATCCCTTTGCTAGGAACGAGAATAGTCTCTTCTTCAAGAAGTGGACCAAGCATGCTTGTTAAGAAGGTTTTGGCGGGACAGGATTCCAATAGGAACGGATTTCTAAAGAGAAAGAATGAACCCGCTCGTGAATTTTTCTGTTAGTTGAAGCAAGAGAATCTCCTAAAATAATATTAAAGCTTGTTGACCTCAAGATCAGGACTTCGTCAGCTGAGAAACGTAAAGACAAAAGAAGAAAGCTCTTTTCTGTTAAAGACAGTTTTTCAGTAATGTGCCCAAATTCCTACTAAAAAATTCCAAAATATTTTCTATCCTAGAAGATCTAACGAGAGGTCCAATTCTGATCTTCAATATGTAGCAACCATCGATACCAAAATTTTGATTCCTCAATTGACCGGTTGGAGGACCACCTAAACTATCTTTTGATCATTCGTTCCAGGAAAGGGTACACAGTTCCCGAGGTAGCAGCTCCTTAATCTCTAGGTTCTTAAAGGAGTCTGTGGTCCAGGAAGACCTGGGAGCCGGAGAGCTGAAGTATCATTGGAACAATGAATCCTTAAGTGTCCCTCACTCGCGGCGTAGACGGGTAAAAAAGCGCTCGATAACTCCGGCGTACTTTTATTAAGATCCTCCGGCTGAGTTTCCGTTACTTCCATTTAATGTGACCGTTTCAATGCTCCTCCACTTCCAAAGTGGCGCCGCGACTGTTTGCCTGGTTCTCGTTACTACGGCATTAATTATAGCGATCTCCGTGGTCCTAACCATGGGAGCTGTCGCTTCTCTTCACCCTCCGCGCCCTCTACGCTTCCTTAAACCAACCCCTACAACCCCCTACCTTCAACCCTTTTCGTTCTGTCCGCTTCTCTTTCGCAGGTTTGACAGGATACGAGAATCCCGTGTAATCCTTGGCCGTAAATCGGGATTAAAGTCACTGCCAACCTATGAGCAAGTAACCGGGCAACTCTGTGATCGTTTCCCACGAAGGTCGGCAACGATCCTGTCCAAGGGCCGACACTGATGTATTCGAATATTTTCTCAGATGCTCTTCCAGAGGGTTCTATCTCCGATTAACGGTATTATCACATCGGAATTCCTTCCTTGAACCTGCCAAGGGATTTACAAGTTCCAGACTCTGCATCCACAGGTGCTAAACCCTCGACGACTGACTCAGCCTACGCCTTTGCTTAGTGGATTGCCTGTCCTGGATGTTATGCAGGCAATTTCACCGGATCGAACTACTTCGGTGCAAGAAGCCCTCGTTTTTTAATTAATTAATGGTTCCATTTGTTACCCCGTTTCACGTCCACAGTGTTTACGATGAGAAAAAATGTCTGGCTTGATGGTAATGGATTTCTGCAAATGTTTTCGCTGAAACGGTTCTGCAGATTAAAATGTGGAGAGCTGTTTCCGTAAGTGCTTTCGAAAAATATGTTGTAGGGAAGTGAATGACAACATGAGTTATTAAGAATTTTACGGAAGCATTATTGTTGCTATCCAGAAAAGTGAATTAAATTGCTAAAAATCACTTAGAAGAGAAACAGAAAATAGTACGTACAAAAGTCTGATTTAAAAAAAAATTGTTTATAAATTGAAAGTGAGTCATTAACGTTATTTGTTGCAATAGCCGAGTGAGAAATGTGCTGTTTCATTAGCAGATAAACACTGGAGGAAACAGTCTCTTTTTCCAGCGAGCCAACTCGAACCGTAGCCAGCCTTTCAGATAATTAACATTCTCCCACAATGGTAGCTTAATTAATAAACTGATCTGGCAATTTCCGTCGAAGTTTTCCTTTTAGTTAATACCGCATTTAATTGCCGCCGCATTTTATGTTATTACGTTCCGCGGAGTAATTGGTACAAATGAAGAGGCATAAGTCTGTTAACAATATTACCGTCATCTTTTTAATTACCAGGCTTCGAGGGACTTTGGACAAGTATCTGGCTGCGAGCATTACATATAATTAATTGTTGAATCCCATTAGAAACTTTCGCGGGGGTTTCAATACCCCCGAACGAGCTTCCCGCGATTATTCCTCTCTCTCTCTCGCAGGCAGATGCAGTGGCACGTAAAAAATATGAAACCTTTCATGAAATTCAACCTTTATTAATTCATTTAGTTTTAGCGTCGACGAAAAATTATCACCAGTCGACGTAATATTCGTACCTATAAAAACGACATATAATCTGAGTATTTGTATTCGCATACACATTTTACTGATAGTACTGAATTTATTATTAATTCAGTAAAACATTTTAGGAATTTAAAAGACGTCTAGAAATCTTACAAAATTATTCCGAAAATCAAAAATATCTTGCAGACCTTTGTGCATTGGTCATTCATTTTAGCGTTGCAAAGACAAAGGCTACAGCAATTTATGTAACCAAAAATTTGCTCACAAAGTGGGATCAAACTCTCGAAAAATTTCCAGTAGATCATACAGTCCAGATTTCCCGTCTGGTCGCCGAAACGATTGACTCGCACTACTAGCGCCGGAAGAAAAGAATTCCAGCCGGCGCTGCTCGATCCGGGGAAGCACATAAATACCATCGTGGGGACGTACCGCGTCAGTTTCACCCCCGGGACGGTTGTCCTTTGTCCCAGGTCCCAAGGAAATCCATATTTCACCGGGGGATATCGTTCATCCGCCCCCGCGGGTGCTCGCGGGGTCGAAGTTCGCTCGGAAGCGGCGTGGAAATATCGACGCAGCGGCGAGACGAATCGTTTCTCGTCAAGCCCGATAAGTCCTGAACGATCGAGAGAAAGTGAGAGGCCGGCAACTAACGCGATCGCTCGGTCGCGCGCTTGTTTTCCGGGCCAGTGGATCTTAGACAAGCGTGATAGGGTATAAAAGCAAAACGTATCTCGATCTCTTGTGCTCTCTCCTAGATTAAATGTCGGCCCACCGACGCCCACCCCTGCCGTTTCCTACGGTATCCTACTTACCGCCCCGTGGCACCCTTATCTGCCCTGCGTACCGTGGACTTTGCGCCCTGTCGTCTCCTTCGTGTTCTCTTCCTCTTTCTCTCTCTCCCTCCCCCCCTCTCTCTCCGCCCTACGAATACCCAAGGCGCCTTTGACGCCGAGATCCTCCCACCCCGCAGCCTGTGCTCAGCTTTTTAAGGGTTCAATTATCCGTGGATTCCTCCTCTCGTCGTCGACGACGACGGCCAACAGACGTCGACACAGAGAAAAATGTTGCCAGCTACCCTTTTCGCGCGACGCCCTCGAGACGAGACATGCGTCCGCACGGAAATCGAGCCACCGACGCCGCGGGAAATTAGCCCACCGCCCTCTGATTAGCCTTAGCAAGCTTGATAATCCCCTCAGACACCCCTCTGATGACGGCCCTTTCACCCTTTCGACCCTCCTGCCCCACCTCTTCGAGGATCCTAACAGCTTTGTACCCTGGGACGAATTAAGTATTTGTTTCTGGGCTCTGACGGTGATCCTTTTTTATTTGGTTCGTGAAGGAGGGTGGTTTTATTTTAATGTGAGCGTTAGGGATACATAACATAATCTACATAAGGGTTAACCGGGGGAAAATAAGGGATACAGAACAATTTTCTATCCGCCTTCAAAATCTGAACAAATGTTTAAATCCTTCTAATACAACCCTTTTTTTACTATACGTAAAAAAACTCTATAAATTTTCATACTGAACATTCTGTAACTTTCACTCAAATTCAAAATTTGTTTCAAAATTTGTTAATCACCAACAGACAATGCTTTTCTATGTCCCCCGACGAAAATATTTTATATGTACATAAATTAAGAAATGCACACTTAAATTTGAATTGATGCAAGCTTCATAGATCAATTATGTCTGCAGAATGTCTGCGTTAAAGGATGAAGGATATGCTTTCACCTGCTTTCACCAAAGGCAACTCTGCGATCAATTCAAATTCCAGCCAGGAATTCTACCAAACACATTCTACAAGTTCTACTATGATTTGTAATCCGGTAGATTCAATAATACCGCACCGAAGACTAATCTGAACCCTAAAACAAACTTCGAATCATCGTTTCCCTACAAACTACATTCGGTTATACGGTTGTTAATAGATAATTGAAACACGAGGAAATATTGATTGTTGCTCAGGGGGTTCACTGTTTGTTCTGCCGTACAGCAATATGTCCAGACGAGACGAATAGAAATGAAGGGATTCGGTGAATAATTCGGGTGGATCGTGTCCCCAGATTTAATTCGTTCTCGTTTAAGCAGATTGCTTTAATCCTTTTTAAGTAGAGACAGAAGCAACAAGGGAGACCACGTGCGGCCTGATGATACATTTTCAACGAGTTTCCGTGGGCAAACGATCAGTATGCAATTATGCAGGCGGGGCGTGGATTGCTATAAGAAAAACGTTGAAACGTGATTTCTCGCGATTCTGAGAGCGGAAGAACGGGGGCTGCTAATTTTATTCAGTCTGGACCGTGGGCCGGTTTGACGGTTCAAAACGAGTCCGACAATTTTTTTTGTAAATGTAATTTGGTAGTAAAATATTTCTTTAGTCGACTAAGAAAATACGCTCTGCGTAATGCAAAGACAAATGATTTGTAGCAAGGTGAGCAATGTGTTTCTACGCAATCCAATCAAATTCACAAGTTACAGCACGTTTATTCTTCTTGTGACAATCAATTATAATTTGTAAAGTACATTATCAGCTAAAAGTGTATTCTACTGTCTAGGATAATTTCTATACATTATTACATGAAATTAATTAAAAGCGTTTCTTATGTGTAAGTAGAATAGGGCCGCTATGATCAGACAAGTAAAATCACTCAGTTGAATACAAATAATAGTATATTTACTTTCGGAAACATATCTCACTGAGAATTGATTAGAAAGGTCTTGTCCGCGTAAGTAGAACAGGACGTGATTGGTCGGACAAAAAAAAATTGTTTTCATTATTGATTACTCCACTGGAAATCTCGCACTGCCATCGTTACAATGAATATCTGCTTGAGTTTTCTTTGCAGTATTGGAATATAGTTATTCTTTTGTTGAAAATAATTATTTGAAGGCGCCTGACTGATCCACTTCCGCTTTGAATGGCTGTGCTGGGGCACGGCAACAAAAAGAGAATTAACGAGGGAAATTAATGGTCGTGTCGCTGAATATTTCTTTCTTAATCAAATTCAAAGGAGTCCGAACTGCGAGTGAATCCATTCGGCGCAATCTTATCCTGGCCTCGCAATAATAAGAGAGAGTACAGGGCGAGGGAGGACGGTCGCAGATGTGGTTTCGAAAGGACCCCATCCCGGGCGTGTTCTAATTAATATTATACACCTCAGCTGCGCGTTACATCTCCCAGAGAGGAAAGGGAACTAGGCAGAAGTGCTGGTAGAGGGGCGCGAAAGAGAGCCGGAATCGTGGAATTTAGAAAGACGGGGGTAACACGGCGACGGTGAAAAATGCGGCGCATCCGGGATTCGCGGTGAGTTCCCGACGGGAAATTTTCTCCCGCGAAAACTTTAATTACTTCCTAGGGATTCATTACTCGATGCTAATAGACACGTGTTCCGTTCTTTCCTCTACCAAGCCTCCCTTTTTATTTTAATTTTTAAAGTTCCGCGTCATGAATATTGCGCGTCACGTAGCAATTTTATGCGCGGATATGTTGCCTGCCGGACGATGATTTACAGTCCCGAAGTCAAACACCTATTTAAGAGAAACAGTTTCAATATTCAGGGCGAAAGTTTGCGAGTCGTGAGCACGTAAATGTTCCAGAGTGCCTTGAAGTGAAACAAGGCGATGATTATCAGACCTGTCAGTCGATGTTATGTTGTACGTGGTCTTGGAGATAATAGAATATAATCACTGACACGGTTTGCTAATCGATAATGTTTGAGTTGATGTAGATTAAGTAGAGGTAGATAGCTTTAGTCAGACACTTCGTTCTTCAGTTCAAGACACAGAATCATATTTCTGCTGAAATGTCGATAGCCTTGCCGGTAATTAGTGCCAATGTTTGTTACGTGGTATCCGTTACGTGAAATCGTTAGCCAATCCCGTATCGGACTCGTGTAATGAATACCTAATGAAAGGATGCTGTTAATCAGTCCAACAAAACGTTGCATAATACTATTCGCTCGAATAACTTAGAGGCATTAATTATGCACGAGTAGTAACACAATATTTACCGGCATGAATTAATTCGATGTCTAACAGTATGTGCTTATGATTTTTCGTTTTCGCAATTGAACGATGTGGCAGTGAAATCTAATTTGTTAAGCTTCGGAGGGACCAGTAAACCGCTTCTGTGCGTTTTACGACGAAGTACGCTCGGGGAAACTAGCATTTATAACTCATCACTGAGTGCTTTTGTAACAATTAACATCTTCCATTAACCTGATTGTAATAGACCAAAAGGATCTTCTGCATTAATAATATTGTTAATGGGACGTTGTGGAAGTTGTATTACAAATGCGGGAATGTTTCTCTTTGAAACATTACAATTGTGTACGTTCAATGATAATTGGCTGAACGTGTAAGTGGAAAGAGACCTTATTGATCGGGCATGCACTCCAATATGTCTCATAAGTGGAATACAACGTTATTACCCGACAAACACCCTTTGAAGTAAAACAAATACATATTGATAAAATAAAGGCAATCTAGAAAGTGGTAAGACATCATATTTATCAGACAGAATACCTCGGAACTTCGATCAGGACATTATAAACCAGACACGTTGCATAGCACGCGTGTTTGTCGCGAGTTATACCAGCTCTTATATTTTCTTGAATTCAATGAAACCGTTCCGCCTGACTCCTCTTGTTTCGCGGAGGGAATAAAATGAAGCGGCCCAGCATCCCGCAATCCGTTTATTAATTTCCGACTGTTCGACCGTGAAGTATTGTACACTCCGCATTTGCATACTTCGATAATCCGTTGGTCACTGAAGTGTGGAGTTATAGCGGCGTAACCGGTGCCTAGCAAACCGCAGGACCGATCGATCGATTTTCAATTAGCTTCAATTAGACCGCCGTGCCCATCGGAAATTTCGCATAGCGAGATTCCACGTGATGTACGTCTGTTCCACGGATTGACCGCGTCACGCCGCGCCGGCAAAACCGCCAGAAAAGAAACAACCGTTTCCCAGGCATCCCCGCGCGACTGCCTCGACTCGATCGACCGCAGGAAAATTCTCGATCGCGCGCCGCACCAGTTTTCATTTTTCCAATTTTCTTTGTCCGGCCACCGTGAAACCGTTCGATCGCGAATCTTAAGTGCAGAACAGTGTAATAGAATTCCCTCCTCCCTTCCCCCTTCCTCTCCTCTGTGAAATTTCGCGTTCGGAACTAGCGACTTGCCCTTTTATTATCACGTTCCGCCGTGGAATGCCTCCCATTCTGACGACGCCTTATGAATAACATTGTTCGTTCTGCCACTTTTGTGTACTAGATCCATTCCACCATAGCCACTGTTCTCGCACAATGTACGAATGAAAAATGCCACCAATGCCAGTCAATGCGCGGGATTTATTGGCGTGTCAATAACGTGTACAGGGTGGATGCACTACCACGTACCTTTCATAACGTATGACTGACCGATATGCTCTTGTTCTACTTGAAAATTCGTCTGAGAAGAAATCATGTCCCTTTATAGAGCCGTCTGGAGTGTTACAAAGGACCGCGCTAAAACAACGTCGTGTAAAGTGTCTTCCAAGCGGGGGCTGACCTGCGATGTCTTATTCCACTTGAATCTCTGACAAAGTGTTCTCAGAAGTACTGACACGTTCTAGAAAATACCATATGTTCTTTTTAGGAGCGTGTTTCTGAATATACTTTTATATTTTATGTCAGATCTATAGTGCATTGTTCTACTTAGAAATCGACGTTTTATAAGATGACAAATGCTTGGATAAAATTTTATAAAATCTGTTGCAAGTATTGGCTGGTCTGCAGTGTCTTATTCTACTAAAAAATCAAGTTTAGATGCCACAGCATTTCAAGGGAAAATGTTACAATAGTTGGATATAAGTTCATGAAATATTATGAAGGAACGTCTGACCCAAAATATCTTATTCTACTTGCGGTTCCCTCGCAATACAGCGAGAAGAAGGCTTAATGGGAATATTATTCGCAGGAACAGCGGTGCTTGTGCGTTGCAACGGAGTACACTCGGAACGATAGTAGCAACGATAGTGGATTCTCCTAAGTCCCATCAGCATTCATTTTGCGCGCGGTACTGCCGAGTCAAAGCTAAAAGTTGGTCCCCACGGTGGGGCCAAAGCAACGCGGACAATTATGTCAAACAAACTTTCAGGGCTGGAGAGTAAGGGCGGGGTGGGGCGCTGGTAGAAACGATCAAATAATTACACATTCAGAACTCGTCCCGTTGATGGTCAGACGAAAGTGGCCGTTCGTTAAGAGGCAGAAGTTTGTTGATTGCTCAAAATTTGACGGTTCGGGCAATCAGCATTATATTGAAGGGACAATGGATTCCAGGGGGAGGCAAGAGGTCGGGAGATGCCGAGGCCAGGCGGACGGTAGTTATTCCTAGTTCGATGGAGGGTCGACCGAAGTGGCGTACTGACTGCAGTTTAGATAATGGCAGGCCAAGTTCATTAGCATGGTCTGGTCTAGAGGGTCCTATCACTGTTCTCGCCAAAGCCTCTACCTCCCACCCATCAGCTTATACAGAGACCCATCCTATCCACGGCAATAACGAGCCGGTTGTCATCGAATATCCCTGCCAGTTTTCTCGTCTCTGCATCAAACTTCCCTCTTCAAGACTGTGTGCTTGCGTTCGTCTGCCGGGTTATTGCTATATTCAGATTAATGCGCCCTTATCGAAGGTAGACCTGTTTTAACGACATCTTACCAGTAAGCCATCTCCGAAATTACTTTCATTTCACTGATGTCATTGTGACCCTATTTGGAATACGTCAGTTCTTAAAATTTACTTTAGACTTAAAAGAAAGGAGAAACGGGAGAATAAAGTTTGCAGTGTCTGATCAACACTGCAACCTATCCAGTTACACTTGCACTAAATTTTCGCAAGGAAGAATTTATAGAGAATCAGAAATGCAGATTGTTACCGCTTCCTCAGAGAATAAAATGTGAACAAACGAATTTCTTACTAGGATTTAATAGAATGTCTGACAACACCTGTCTGATTCCACTTACAGCGCATTAGGCAACGAGATAATACATTCGAATTTTCCGAGGAGAGAGCTCAGGCAGTGGTGCTGGGGACGTGATAACTTACGTGCACTCGTGTCAAGTGTCTGGCCACTAACATCTCGTTCTACTAGACGTCTGATGCACTGCGAGTAACCGTGCTAGGAACACAGACACACGATGTCGCGGCGCTAACATGACTGAACCGAAGTCTTGAGGAGCGTTCACGTTTATTGTCCCGCCAGTTACGTCTTATTCCGGGCGCGGAGCTTTTAGCGCAAGCTGCCTTCTCACGGCCCGACGATTGCGCAATCTGGAATTCTGTTGTGGTCCGGGTTCATCGAAACCGCGTGCGACACTAAAGAATGATTCCGCTTGCGCGGAGAACGGAGAGGGAATGGCAGGGAGGCAGGTTAACGAAAGACACTTATCGTCTTTACGAGGCTCGCCTGCCGAGCTTTTACGGTCGCCTTTACTCTCAGATGCATCCTAGCGGCGCGCACTTAGAGCCTCTCCCGCTATTACGTCGTACTGTGACATGATTGTCCGCCACGTGTGCATTATTGGGGAGGAACAATAGCGCAGCCGAACACAGTCGAATAATTGAAACTCTAGGGGAGAGAGAGAGAGAGAGAGAGAGAGAGAAGTCTGTTATACTCCCCCGGAAGCCTTTTAATAACCCCGTGGTGATACAGTTTTCTCCGGAGAAATTTCTCGACGGAGCAAAAAGTATTCGGCGTCGGTTTGTACAGCGTTTTCGTCACCTGCGCGCACGTTTGCTCCTGCCAAACACTGATCAAACACTGATCACGTAAAGCTCCGCTAAATACTCGCTCGTTCATGAAAGCTTCACGGTCGGTGTCGGTCGTTCAAGGCAGGCAAAAGCTTCTGTCAACGTGGATTGGTCAGTCAAAGGAGAACCGTTACGTGCGTTCTTAAACGGAATACTGAAGGGTTTGCTGAATGAGGCTGGCAAAGCTTCATTCCGGGACTCGTCGCTTTCAACTGGAACACTGGCCCGACTGAATGACCGGGCACCCGATTGAAACTGCCCGCCGGTGAATGCGTTTAGAATGAATTAACCGTGCCAGGATCAATGATTTTTTTTCGGCTTGCCGGGACATTATGCGCGCCGGCGGCAGGTTCTATCGACGGCGATGATTAGTTCGGCGAGAGCATCGATCGGGGAACAAGCGAACGCCGCGCGCGGATCGTATCATAAACATGCCCGCGAAATATAAATAGGTCGGTCGGGAGCGATGCTATTCGTCGAGGCGATAAAACATTTCGGCTAATTTCAGTTAATTGGGAGCACCATTGAAACCGACCGCGAGGTCGCGCGGCAACGGGACTTATCCAGATAAATTTCGCGGGCGTTCTACCCGCGCATCGGCGCACAAACTCAACGATTTGCATTTCCGCCGATCGATCCGCTCGATTCGTAAGGGGGGTGCGGCGAAGAGAGAGGGCAGAGCATTGACGGCTTCGAAACATTATGGATTACCGTGAAATTACCACCGATCAAACAGGAAATTCGTCTAACGGGATTAACTGCCCCGGCCGCTGCTGCTGCTGCTGCTTCGCAAGCGTACACGCGCGAGCAACGAGACGGCGAGGCTCACGGAGCGGCGAGGAGCACGCTCCGCGATTTGGTTTGTTTAGCGCGAAATTAGGCTCTCGCCGGTACTCGCAAAATTGACACTCCGGCACACGATTCACTCCCCGGCCACGGGAACACTGGAACCGTGGCGAATGGTAATGACGATGCCGCCTACTGGACAAGATTATCATGATTCCGGGGATTTCCATCTGCGCTGCACGCTTGTCCGCCGGAATATAAATATGCATTACCCCGGAAACAATCAATGTCGGTGTAACGGAACGACGTGGGACAGGGACGCGATGCAAAAATTTGGCGAATTAAGTGGAGTTCGCGCTGCCGAATCGGTCTGGGATCGGGCAGACGGGAAACTGGGTTAGTCGTTGACCTGCGCTACTTAAAATGTCAGAGCTTATTAGCTGGTCCAGGCTTTTTCGGCGAAACAAAAATTTTTCTGTGACAGAAAGTCGTGGGAAGCAGGATTTAAAAGGAAATTTCAGGATGGAATAATATGTTCTAACTTTCTTTTGAAGCTTGTATGGGATTGTGTTTTAAGCAATTTTTTTATCATTGCATAGAAATTGCAATCTTGTTGCTACATTAATTTTACTACAAAGAGGAGCACAACTCAGATGTAAAAATAATTCATAGGATAGAATCGTTATCGTGCAGCAGAAAAGGACAGAGTCTGATCAGACGTGAATCATTGATCTCTACTACTTGGAACTGGTTAAGAGTCGTGAAAGACTAAAAGTAGCCTAGATTAGCGGTAAAAGCAATAATTCATTGAACGAAGTGAAACCGCACAGCTTTTAGTCGGGCGCATAGAACCGTCTGAATAATTGATCTACACTACTGATATTCCAATAGCAAAAAAACTTTCAATCTTTCTATTTCGCACAGACGATTCGCAGCTTAATCAGACCTAGCTGCAGCATGAATTATTGATGCATGTTACCAGAAATTCGAACGAGAACGTACCAGAACCTTTCAAAAAATACCGCACAGTGATTCATCGCGTTACCCAGATATCCCGTCGATTTTTCGTACCTCGCGGCGAGGCGTTCGCCGGGAATTACCTCGGCAATTATTGGACGTAACGTAACACGGCTCGCGTTCAGAGACAAACTTCCGCCGGAACGATTAGTTAGCATCGTTGCAATTGATCCATAACGCTCGGCGGATTATAGAACGTAGACGGTTCGCGCGATATCGATCGCTCGGCGATTTAATCGATTCGCCGAAATCCATTATCGCGTTCAACGCCTCTCCCGAAGTACCCATTCTTCGGGTGGCGGATTGTGGCGGTATTGATGCGAAAGTCTACCGTAATTCGATTGTTTGCGTTAAGCGGCTCGTCTCGTCTCGTCGACAGGCGTGCGCGCTATCTCCCCCGTTCATTGGAGTTTTCCGCGAGACGGTTGCCTCTGTGCCGCGTTGAATAGCAACTTGATACGATGTTCCGACGCAGCCAGCTGCCTGCCTAGCTGGCTGGCTGCTTGCTTGCCCGTACGCCTCCTCTCCCGGCTCTCGAGAGTTTCGCGGTAGGATGCGGGCTTTGATCTACCGGCATCGATATCACACGCCGCCCCCGCTTCCGTCTGAGTGCACTTTTCGGACGGACGGCGGATGGGGGACGAGCAGGAAATAAGCGATCGACGACAGCCGCGAGACGAACCCGGAAAAGAGAGAGAGAGAGACAGTCACGTGGAAAGGGTAATTCAAGATGCGCCCCTGAAGAACTAGCAACGCCGTCAGCGCACAGCGCAGTGTCCGGACTCTTATGGGAGTTGGCAGAAAGTTAATAATTTCTAAACTAATCTATTTTCGACCTGAGACCCCAAATACTTTTTGTTTTTACGATGATAAGTAGGAATTCTTTATTGAATACAAAACGTTTTGCCGATTTTTTTTTTAAATATATCGAGTTTTATATTTGCAATATAATGTTTTACTATTATTCACTACGTTATATTGCTAATGTTAACGGCAACATTTTTTTTTAGGTTTCGTACTTCTAAAATTAGACTTTATAGTATTGTCTCGAACAGTGTGCGTCGTCGTGGTCGTCCTCGGTTTACCGACGCGCAATTGCCGATCGAAGCCCGACGAACACGCGAGCCTGTCAAACTGCGAGGCAACTGGGAAATCGTCTTATACGGCTCCAACGCCTCGTTAATTGAAACTTGATGAGTCACCGGGTAATTGAACTCGTAACCACCTCGCGACGGTAAGAACTGCGGGGGCTGCACGCGAGGCGGCGGAGCTAGTTGCGCGCCAGTCGATATTAGGCGAGACGCGTGCGTCTGATACACGATCGAGTCATACTACTTGCCGGAACTGGCGTCTCGCCATACTCGCCTTTTCCGAGGAACCCGAGGCACTGGGTAGCTGAATTGGTCGATTCGAAGGATGATATATTGACCTGCACCACTTAGAAACACTCGTCACGCGATGCCGGCGCTTTGGTGGTAAATAATTTAGTGTTGGTGAGAATGCGAAGCACAAATCAATTGTATCTGTCGATGCTTTCGCAGACAATTTTGGTGGACAATATATGGGCTTGCATCACTAGAAAACATTCATTAAGCAATACAAAGTTCAGACAATAAATAAATCGTTGTAGTTAGACAAATCCAGATTAATTGAACTCGTCAATGCTTTGCCAGACAATTTGATTTAAATTACAAATTCTAGGAGTACAGCTGAATACTAAAAGCAGTTAGTAATTGAAAATAGTTAATGGTCAGACAGTAGAGTGTACAGGGTGTAGCGGAAACTGTAGTACATTTTTTTGTTTGGCGCCTCGTTTTCGAGGAAATCGAGTTTAAAGATTCGTTGTATTCGCGTGCTTAGAACGGGCAGACGAGTATATTCTTTTTCAATTATTTTCGGAAGTGGTACCATAGTTTATTACTCGGCTCACGCGATCACCTGTCTTCTATCGTTCGTATCGAGAGGGGCAGAAAGTTCAGATTTTCTTTAAGCGCCGTTCGTTTCCGATCGAAGTACGGCGAGTCGTGCGGAACGAGCATCTCGTTTAAAGTTTACGCTAAGCGGTGGGAATCTTCAGCGTCTCGCCCCGAAGTTGTCAGAAGTGTGGGCGACGACGACGACGGCGCACAGAACTCGGACGGAAAATGATACGCGGCGAACTTTCGATTAGATTAACTGGCGTTGTTTCGCTCGGTTAAGCGTCTCCGTTGGCAAGAAGTCTTATTAGCGAGCCTGTCGCGACTCGATAGCACAGCAAATTCGTCTAATCGAGCATCGAGGTGGCCACTGAATTTATTGATGAATCTCGCTATAAGGACGACGACACTCGTAGATCCTGCGAGATAGTTTTGAATTTTTCAACACGAGCCCCGGATTTGCATATTTTTGACCGAAGATGCAGCCTTTAATGAGATTCCCGTGACGCGGGAGCGCCGCTGAAAGCGTGTGCGCGGAGTTAGTTAATAAATTCTCAAGTTGCTGCTTCGAGTGGCGTCCCGTTTTTGAAATTCTTATTTCTAAGTGGAGTTCGGTCTTTCCGCGACGGTTGCGTTGGAGCGCGGTCTTGTATAAATAACCGTTTCATGTGGGGCAACGTTAGCTTCAAGCGCTAAGAGCAGTCTGCGGAATCGGACAGCATTGCTGCGCCATTTGTAGCGTGAAATATCGACCGACGCCGCTTAGTTTTAACGTAATTTATTTTTTAGATTGTACGGAGGGAGAATCTCGATTCAGAGCAATGAGAAATACGTGATGAGGGAACGGGGCTGCACAACTGTTGAGCTTTAGTACTTAGAAAGCGTGCGGTGGGTGCAAACAGTCGTCAGACTGAATAATACTCAACTATTTTCTATTCTTTATATTACATACTATATACAGTTTCGACTCTACTGTCATATTAATAAAGAATGATAGTATCTACGGGCGATATAAACTACTGGTGATGGTCTGTATCTGGCCAGACAAAACTGTCCTTCAAAGCGTTGACTTGTACTACTTGTCGAGATTAAACTACTTCTGTGAACTTCTAGCACTCGTAACAATTATTTACATCATATAGAGATAACAAGAAATGGTCTGGCATTAGAGAGCCTCAACCATTGACCCATACTACTTAAAAATTGTATATCATTACAGACATTAATTAGACCTATTTAAAGCTTGACTTACTGACTTGTACTACTATGAATTCACATTGCGTCCTGAAGATAGAAGTTCCTGGCGATAAAATAATGGCAACAATCCGTCGTGCGAAGCACCGACTCATATCACTTTGAATTAAGTTATGCGCCGAAATCTTTAGAATGCTGGATTATTTTGGGCACATATAGACAGACGCTTAGTAAGTGGTTTCAGGTGAAATTAGGCGAACCCGAGGGAGCGTGCGTCGCAATAAACACCAAGGCGTTCCGTGGCAGCTTGACAAAGCGCAGAATCAATCGCCGGCCACCGGACCAGTCGGAATTCCATGTGTGCACGGCACAAAGCGACGCAGGAGTCACCGGCGTCGGTACACGGGCCGAGATATAGGCGCAGATTAACGAAGTATTAAGAGCGGAGTACTCTGCGTAAGCCAGGGATATGCACGATGGCGCATACAGATGTGATGCAAATTAGCGTTTAGTATAAGCCGTGCTAACCCTGCTCGCTCGCATGCTGTCGCCTCCTCCGCAAGCCTTTCACGATATCTATGACTGTTAAGCCAATGGTCGAACCTTCGTGGGACCCTGTGAACCCGCAAGTTGCCCTGCGGGTTCGACGAGTAAATTGAAAATTGATTTGCGGCCGTCCGCAGTCTGCTGCGACATAGATAACGATTCGCGGAAACATTCAGCCGGCGAATTAAATGAACCAGATGGTTATTCGGCCATTTTGTGTCGTCGATACCGATTCGGGAAGTCTTTAAGAAGCGTTTGGATTCGTGGATCCGCTTAAGTGGCGTAACGATCAAAATACTATATTTTAAGTCGCTATCGACGTCGACGCCGCCTCCAGAACGATCTTAATGGGTATTTAATGCGCGATACCGCACGGACCCAGCACGATTCGAGCAAATTAATGTTAATGCAGCCACGCTAATGGCGTGGTTATCATATGAATATGTGTCACCGGGACTGGGTCAGGCCCGATTCCTCACCTATAGTATATAATACCGGCGGTGCCAGTACATAGGGATTACTGTTGGAATGGGATTGCATTTGCGTAACACAGACGCATGTCAGAAAGGGCCGGACGTGCCACTTCTGCAACGGTATTCGACTACAAAGGAGATTGCAACCTGATAATCGCGCCGGTGATTTATACTAATAATCTCGGGGCTATCGTGAACGTTGACCCTTTGCCATGAGAACTTGCCACCGGACAATCCACCCGTGAATCGGTGAATAGCAACAAGCTTGCGATCATTGTACCCGATATGTACGATTCGTTAGTTCGTGGAAATTCTCAAATCTCTCGTAAACGAGGAATTTTATTTTTTGACGTAATCTGTCGTATTGCACAATTTTTAACGAGGTAACTGTGTAAGAGAAATATATTGATCATGCCAAACTCGATTTGCTGCAGAGGAAATGAATTATTCTTGCGTTCGTTCGGGTATAAATATTCAGTAACTTCATTAAGTCCTCTGATAATTTACAGAATTAGTAATCACATATTTTATGTTGGTCATAATTTTCCTGCTAAGGAGAATAAGAGAATTCCATGAATAATGAAGTGAAAGGTTGAGATTCGGTCAAATTCACGTCAGCAATTAGTTTAACATAATGAGCCTTGTTGTATAATGAAACAAGCAGTACAAATAAGAGAATTTATCGTGACACGTTTGTTTTATCGTTGCAGAAATTATCGGTAGGTACGTGAAAATGAATTATCGTTGAATTGCTTCGATCGGTCATTAATTTTCAATAACTTCGTTAAATTTCCTGATGCATAATTAACGGAAATAATAACAGAACAATATATCCTGTGTTAATTCCAATCTTCGTGAAAGAAAAATTGAATAAAGCAATTTTTCCGATACTGAAGCTACTATATTGAATTTTATATTAACACCCAACGAACATCGACAGACACTAGTACGTGTTGCCTTATGATATTACGAAAATTTAAATTATTTAGATTTTGCACACGACGAATTTCCATGTAAGTGTCTTCATAATTTCAATAATCGAACAATAAGAAAACAGCCAATTTGACTATGGTAGGCTCGGTGTTAAATAATTTGTTTCTCCTATCGTTTGGTGAATATTTCTAGTTATATTGCTAGAAAAAATTCAGGACCAAGTAGTAGGATCTACGACGAGCTTCGAAGGACTCGGAAGCAGGATTCTGAGACTGCCATAACCGTTGTTACAGGAATGCTCGACAACGGGGGCGAAGCAAGACAAATTTTCGCACTGGAAGAGGCCGTAGGTGAAGATTGCAATTTAGAATGCAGGAAATTTTTCCAGCAGGCGCGAACGGCCTGTTCGGGATTCAGGAATTCCGTCGACGAACGAGTCCCCGTAGAAACAGCCCTGTGTGCCAGCGCATAAGCGTACGCGCTACGTGAAATTACACGACACGAGCAAACCCCGTGTGTCCCGGCGCACAGAGGCCGTAAACAGCCGGCTTTGATCTTTTTCCTCGCTTTAGCTTACTTTTCTTTGCGCCGGCGCTCGCCAAGACGAATCGACTTTGAGGGAAGCTTGCGAACGACCGGGGATCAGACGTGCCGAAAAGCATATTTCGCGAGAATGCGCTCTCCCAAGGCGACGGGGAACCGCCGCTTTTCTGTCCGCGCTGATCGTTCTCCGTGCAGCACCATTTCCGGGCGAAAAGGAGCCCGAGAACGCAGTTTCATTGCTGGAAATACTGGATTGACGGCGAACGCGGGCGACAAATATCTTTAATTGCCGCTGGAAACGATGCTGAAATTTTCTGACGTCTAGAAATAGCGGTAGTAACCAGTGGAGAAACTTTAAGTAGTCGGAGTCAATAATAATCACGCTGTTGCGTCCTATAAAATAGGTGTTCCACTCGTGGAATACTCGACTTATGGCACACCAGGGCGGTAAATATTTTCAATTACTTTTACTAATAAACCCGTAACTGCTAGATATGTGTTGACAGCGCCTGGAAAAATATGAAGTAGTGCGAATGCTGAGTTTATAGCAAATCAGAGCCATAAATACGTTTCACTATTCTTGACAATGGTGCTGTAATGGTGTGATTCGGATCTACAGGGGAAATGAGATCAAGTCAACGGTATCTCTGAAAACTCGTTTAAAATACGAAATAAAGTCCTGCATTATCCTCGTGCCTAACAAATGCGCAAAGAGGGAAGAGCAAAAAGAGGTACGACGGTTTTTCTCCGAATAATACGCGGCACAAATAAATGTTTTGCATCTGAAATAAAAGTCACGAGATTAAAGTGATATCTTTATGGAGGCCGCAATTTTTTAGTCAGACAAATGGGACCGACTATCGCCGGAAGATTAGTACCGGGCGACATTAAGGCGGAAAAACGCGCAAAGAGCGGAAATGAAAATGTTATGGAGACTTTGTTGAAAGGGATAAGCACCGGCTAATGATACTGAAAAATTCAAAACCGTCCAGTTTACAAGCGGAAATTCGTTTTCAACTGAGATTTGTGCGAGCGCGCGCGCGTGTGTAATTTGAATAATTAAATATATCTAATTTATTCTGCCGGGCGAGTTTGCGGTCGCATTATCTCGCGAGTGTTTTAATGCGCTCGGCACGCGGATTTTTCTTGCTTGTTTGCATGCGCCGAGGAAGAGGAGAACAAAATACGAAACGGCGCCGCATGTGACGAGTGGGAAAGTGCTGTTTAAGACGAGTCGCTGGGAGCACTCGGTGAGAGTGGCGAAAAACGCGGGAAACACTGACGGGTCGTGTTATGAAAACTGCAGCAACAGCGCCCGACAGGGGCAGAACAATCAACGGCCCATATTTCCGGTTCGGCCGGAAACTCTATCGCTAATTATATCTAGGATGATAAGGAGAAATACCGCGTTCTCAGCCGCGAAACTTCAAAACTGGATTAATGGACTAAATATAGTTCGCCCTGCCCTCGGTCGGGATTAATTAAACAACGCGGGATCCCGCTGTAAGATTAACAAGATCAGCGCCGTCTCATCTGACACCGCGAGTTACAAAAATTACCCAGAAATTATGCAAACTAATGGAAATTTCGTCGTCCGCCGCCCCAATTCCGTGTCTTACTACTTGCCTCGCGAAATTACCGTTCATAATCACTTTAAAATTCATTCCTGGGTCCATTTGTATTTGCCATACGTTCTCGGATCACCTGCAACACGTATTCATTAAAGTATAAATTACAAAACGCTACAGCAAATTTAAAAAATTTAATAATTCAATATAGTACATTTTATACGTGGGTGTAAAGACACCATCAAACTTATTTATCAAACTTATTCATCACACGTTTCTGGACTTTATCCACTGTCGGTCCGATAAATCTTTAGTTTTACTACGTTCTAGAAAATGAAATTATATAATTTTCTGAATGGGATGTCGACGCAGGTGAATACGTGGGATCTAAAAGCGATTAGGGGAACCAGCGAGCAAGGAACATACGTCGAGTCGGTCGCGTTATTTCGCAGGACGAAAGGGGACACTGACACAATTCTTTTTCAACCCCTGACCCATACAAGATAGGACAAAAGAGTCGGGGTCGATGGGTTCCATGGTGGCATAAGACGCGAGCACTGCGGTACGTAAGTAACTTGGTTATGAGCCATCCATTACCTTGTTCAACTCCACTGGCGATACTCTTACCCCCTGTTGGCCTAGACCATTGCATCCTCAACTTCCAACCCCCGCGTCACATAACTCCGTGAACCCCTAAGTGCACCGCCGCAGAGGTCCCGCATACACTGTTTACAGAGTTACCCTTCCACGGTGTCAAAGCATCCCCTTGTCGACGATGGCCACTGGTGTCAGACACAACATGAGACGTTCGACAATAGGGGATGGGACCGGCTCCACCCCTAAATGAAGCAATTTATGAACGACGTCGAAAAGGATATGCTTGCACGCCTCGTAAATTCCATTCTGATCTTCTCTGACGCCAAGGGCTGCCCGTGGCACGGAAACCTTTGTTCGACCCTCTTCCACCCTTTGAATCTATTGACCTAAATCGCACTCTATTTATCGCCATATTCTGTATCATAAAAATATGCGAATTAAGTTGAATATTACTTTATATACACTACATAAAAGTATGACTAGAATGTCATGTTCGAAGTGGAAATAATTTATTATAAAATTTATACCAGGATTTATTATTATATACTACAAAATTAACGAGTTTTGTCGCAGACTTCTGCAAAACGTTTGTATCCTGTAAAGAGATGCGTTGAATTATCTAAGGATGAAAGCCTGAGAGGGATTTACGAAGTAGAACGAGTCAGATATAGTCAGACGCACCGGATTCCGTATTAATGGTCCTATAGTCAACGGCGGGGCATTCAAACTTCCTAGACCGACATTGTAACGTAAAATATTTACAGGGCGCCCGGGGGAATCGAACGAATTGCATTCCTGGGGGTATGTAAACTCAAGTAGAATAATCCAGGTCGAGGTCAAACGGGCTTGCTGGACAATAATTGAGCCATAAATCAGAATACCACGCTAATCGTCTTCTAAAACATTATATCGGGTCCATCTTCAATGAATTTGTAACTCCTAGGCCAGCTGGAAATACGTATCTCAAGACCCATCAAAGTTTAACATCACTGGTCGCCCTTATCATTGACTCCAACTACTTACATTTTTAAATCCGGAAACTCTCAAGGCATTCCATTACGAATCAATTAAATAGCACTGTATTATGTTTCAGGTGATCAAATATCATCTCGCCGGTCCAATTTCAACGCACTTTCTCAATCGAAAGTTCCATAATAATACGTTTAACGCTACCAATCTTGCGATTAAAAAATGAATGGGCAAGCAAGGAAAACGCGTTCACAGTGTGTCCACGATCGTTGAATTTTTCAGTGAAAGCCAGGTTGAAGTTCGCGACGCTGTTAATTGCCGATCGTTGATCATTGAAAGCACTGGTGGAAATCTTTTATCGGGCATGGAGTTTTAATGTTCCTCGATACGAATTAAAGGTGCTTTCAATGGCTGTTAATTCTCGATCGTGGCAAATTGGCTCTTTCATTTTGCAACGTAAATTGCGGTCTTCCTCGAGGGTTGTTAATAGTCAAACGAAAGTTTAATTACTTTCGGCTTAAACTTTATTACTAAATAATGGAGTCTGCATCCATCTCGCCGGAGTTGTTTAAACCGAAAGAGACAAGAGACGGAAAGAGAGAGAGAGAGAGATCGAATTCTCCTTGTTCGCGATCCATTCCGCGGCAAGTTCGCCGCAATATGTCTCCGCGGGTCGGAAAGTTTGTCACGCGGAACAGGAATCGCTCTGCGTGACCGAAGTTACAGTATTGAGACAGACCCCGACGATTTTTCCCGACTATTAAACGAAGCGGACTATGCACGTACCATTTCCCATTAAATACTGTTCGCGTCGCGCGACCAGCGTTCATGGGGACCTCTGTGTTCGTTTAGTGACTGCAGCCTTGCGAAATTACCTGGCCTTTGATCCCGAATTTTCCTCGATGCTGGTGCAATGCTACAACACGCGATGCACCATTGAAAGTCGGGGAACTCCATGAATGTAAATGTTTCTTATACGTGATTCAATCTGGACCTTAAACCGTTTGAACCTATCGTACCGTGTACGGTACAGTTCGTTAAAAACAAGCTTTACTGGCATACTCAGTAAAGGCGAGTGTAAGTAAGAAGGCAAGGTGTAAGCAATATTATTTCTAGTTCATTGTGTTTTTCACCGTTCCAACAAATTTTTTAATGTTCCTTTCTTATAATTCTCTATCCACTGGCTAAACAATTTTTTAAATGAGACAGGAACTAAATTATCTAGATTAATTGCTGATTTTATGCATTTATGGTTAAAATGAGTGAGTGCCATTTAGAACAGTGGACGGATTGAAATAATTCCAGAATACCACTTCTTTCAACTTGTTAAAATTGTTAGGGAAGTAGTCGAATGTCTATCCGGCACCTATACCTTGCAATTGACATAGAAAATTTGTGTCTAATTCTAAAGAAGTTCACGTTTATGCAACGAAATTTGATCTTCTTCACAGACTGGCCGTAATTTAAAATTTTTCTTCAGACAGGTCCCCGAAAAAATTCGTTTAAAAATAATGGTGCCACCTACGCGCAGTCAACGCCGCAGCGCTAAAGGAATTCTTTCCGTTCGAGCGATTGCAGCATATTTAAAGTATCCAGTGTATCCAGGATTGGTTAAAGTTGGCTGTCCGCGGGAATTCGTGCAAGCAGTATTCCGCGCAAAAACAGCGCCTCGTTCGCGAGAATAAATCGCAGAAGTGGGCCGTTTGAATGCGCGAAAATTTCATGTTTGAATAGCGAGCCTCGAAAAACTGAAATAACTTTTATCCGACAGGTTACCTCGGCGAATCCTTCTTGTCTACGCAACGGTCTCGTGCGAGCCTAGTGGAGAACCAAAACTGCTGTTGACAATTTCCGGTGATCGGATGATTCATTTTTTTCTCGTTCGTTCCTCGGTCATTCAATTTTCCGTTGGAACCTGTTTTCCTGACCGAAACTGCCGCGTTACCCGAAAGCGACCAGTCATTCTGTTTGGAACAATATTGACGATGATTACGAACGTTTCGCGGAATTTTCGGTGACGCGACGCTCGGTCCGCGATACTTGAACTGCGTATCGATACTTCGGGAATAATTAAATCAGCTGCTGATTAATTGCCTCGAGTTGTCAAACAGCGAAATAATTCCGTGCAGATGGAAAGAATGTATGTTTCGGGTGTCGTTCGATTTTTGGGAACAATTGAAACCGTTTGATGTGGAGCGAAATATTTTTGAATGCTGGGTTTTGATCTTTAAAATCGTTTTATTGAGAAGCATTGATTGGTTTCGGAAAACGAGGATATTCGATTGCGTCGTTAATTTCGAAAAATAATTCAGGACCCGTGACGTAATTTTTTATTTGTGGAAACAATTTGGAAGAACCTGTAACTGTCTCTGAGTGAAGAAGATATTTTATTAAAGTGTCATTTGGGTTTTAAAGGTAACTCTGAAACATGGACGTCAGTAGTCTGACAAGTTAAAATATTTTTAGGGGATGGTTGGGTGAGTTCGGATGTGTGATTATCTCTAAACGACAAGAATATTTATCAGAGTCGTAATTTAATTTTTAAAAATTGCCCTAAGTTCTATGACATGAAATTAACTACTTTTGAGGGCTGAGGGGGCAAGTTTCGATTTCCAAAAATGGATGAGAATGTAAGAGGAACTGTTTTCGGAAGGGAAGGATATTTGACTAAGTTGTGATTCATCGATTCGCTTCCAATTCATTTCTTCTCCATCTCGTTCGTTCGTGGTCGCAGCCACGCCACCCAGCCCCTCGCAATTTGTCAGGCTATTAGCTGTAAAAGAGACACCCCGGCGAGAATGGAGAACAGTCTCATTTATATTTAGGAGGGCCGGCAGTTTTCTGCCTCGTAAAGCGGGAATCGGTTCGGGGGGTGAGAAACGTCTTGCTCGGTGAATGCAATTAGGGGATGCAACCCCCTCTCACACCTCTGTCGCACGTAAGATGGTAACAAAGAGCGATCGTCTCATTGAAATATTCTTCGGGCGTGGAGAAGCTATCCCACGAAATCTATCCTGGTTAATTTTTTACCACCGAGAACGAGTCGAGGTTGCGGTAAATAAACGCCGATAGTTAAATGGGTTTCTTGTTGGCTCTGAGAAATAGGGGTGGTAAATCGTTGGACCAATTTCCTCGTGAATTTTTTGCTATACAAGTTCTTCGTTGTCGCAATCGTGAAGATCGCATTATTGTTTATAATTTTCCAACATCAAGAGAATTAATATTTTATTATGATGGTAAATTTACTGTCAGGGTTGCATATTAAATAACAGCTTTCAAAATACCCCTTTGCAGACGTGAAATTTTTCATTGTTCTCTTCCTTCTCTCTATCCATGTGTTTGTCATTTCTATTTGAATTTTCAGTTGCAATTACATGGGATAAAAATAAATTACGCACGGAAAACAAACCATATTTATTGTGTCTGGTTTCCCTAATTTTCGTTCGAATTTTTCGAGGATGCCGTGTAATTAAATAAGATACTTCAATAAATATTATTTTTATGTATTAAATTTGTTGCTCTTGATTTTAATTAATTTTCGTCCATCTCCGTTTTGTTCATACGGCATCAACGCTTTATTCAAATTTTCTATCAAAAAGCAGTTCTCAAAGTAATTAAATATGAAGCACACCAGGGAGGTGCTTATATTTTTAATAAATTTGCTTCTCCTAATTGTAATTAATGTTCCCTCCGTTCCATCTTGTTTCTTTTTCCCACGCGTCTCATTTAAATTTCCAACTAAACAATTGAATATCAAGTACATGATGAGACGATGCTTACATTTATTAAATCTAGTTACCTGCATTTTCAGTTAATTGCTTCCCGTTCCCTTTTCCTACTGCTTGTTATCAAAAATCGTTTAATAAATATCGAATGCATGAGCTGGAGAAAAATGATTCACATTTATTAAATTCTGTCCCAATCTTGATGAGGGGGGTGGTCGGTTACTCTGGGGCAGGTGGATAATCTCTCGTGGATCTTAATAAGACGATCGTGCGACATCGGCTTCGTTCGGGGGCAGAAAATTAGGGGCGGAAGAGTGTGAGTGGTAGGAAACCGTGGAATTAGGGTGGATGGGAAAGGGTACGAAAAAGGGAAGAACGACAGAAAAGGGGATCCTGTGGTCGCAAAAATTGTGGCTCTGGTGAGGGGTTGAACGAGACGGGAGTAGATGAAGGACGGGGATGAAAGAGGAGGGACGTGGAAGTTCCGAAGAATCGGGGGAGGTGACGGAAAATTAGAATAAGCAAGATAAGTGGATTAAACGTTAGAGGGGAATCGAAAGTAAACGAGAAAAGGAGTGAGAGGGTGACATGGGATGAGTAGGGGGGTGGAATATGATATAAAGATAGATTCGTTGGACAAAAAGTGGGAAAGCGATGGTGGATTAGAAAAAGCAGGCAGACAGTAAGCAAAAAAAGTAGAGGGGGTTGAAAAGGCACTGGTAGAACAGAGGGGATGTGCTGTGCCATATGGAGCGCAATGGGTGGTGAATGGGGCAAAGGTGGCCAGGTAGTTCAAATTTCCACCGATACCGGATAGTGAGTGAAAACATGCGCGAGGGTTGAAACGGATGGATGAAATAGTGTGCGAGCGACGGTTAGCGTGTATCACAAAGGGCAGAGATGGAACGCGACGGAAAGTTGAAGTAAAGCAAGAAAGAGGGCAAAAGTGGTCGCTGCGAAGGTGGATGAGGGTTGGGAAGGGTTCTCAGGGGTGGCAGTGCAAGGTAGACAGTGGAAAGGGCTCTCAACAGGACAGAGGAAAATCGAAAACAGCAGGAAGTTAACGGAATTGGAAAAGCGTGGAGAGGAAGCGAAAGGGGATGGAAAATATTGGAAGAAAGAGGCTGGGAGGAGACGGGAAAGGTCAAAAGTCGTCACAAAGAGCGGAATGTCCTTCAGAGAAGGGTGGAAAAGTGACGGAACTACGAGGAGGAGGAAAATATAGGGGAGAGAAGGGTTAGGGAAAACAGTGGTACAGGTCGAGCATTTCTCGGACGAACGGAACCGGGGACTTTTAGCCTGTTAATTTTATGCAGACGGGAGCCTCCAGCCTGGGTTCGATTCGACACGGGTTCAGGCCACCAGAGGGTGGAATTGTACGGGAAAGGGTGAGCTGCGCAGAAAATGGCTCTGACCGCTAATCCAATCGGCTTTCGCGAGAATTAAGGCAGCTCTTTTCCGGCGTCGCGCGTGGATCCAATTTGGCACTTACGTAATTAACGCTGTCTACGACGCGAACCGACAATTAACTTACTCGAATAATTAACGCAACGTAGGCTGGAGTGACGTCGATACTAGAAGGGCTGCTTTAGCCGATCATCAAGACATTGGCGACAAAAAATTCCGATGCATTAAGGGGCTGTTCTAGTTTGGCGCGGGAGTTTCATCTTTCGGAATTTTTTCTGTGCTACTGAAATAGGTGTGATGCATAAGGTTTTTTTCTAACGGCTTAATTGCAGTTTTAGCAATTTTCACAAATTTTTTCATTGGGAAAACGCAGGTGTGAAGTGTTTGTACGACGGCACGAAGATCGCTGCTTCAGACAGTCGATATTTTTCTATGGTTTTATGTAGCGGGAAGCTACCCACGAAATTTTTCACGATTTTCCGATTTGTTTAATCAGAGGAGTCAGGATCAGATGGAAAAATCGGAAGATCTATCCGCGTTCCGCACCGCATCGCCGGGCGGCGCGAAATTCCACGGAATTATTTGGGATTACGAGACGAACTTTTAATTGTATTGCGTTTCCCAGTGGAATGTTTAATCAGCGCCCGGGAAAGCGCGGTAC
This sequence comes from Halictus rubicundus, assembly GCF_050948215.1. Taxonomy (NCBI): domain Eukaryota; kingdom Metazoa; phylum Arthropoda; class Insecta; order Hymenoptera; family Halictidae; genus Halictus; species Halictus rubicundus. Next base: position 14,764,208 of record NC_135153.1, on the reverse strand, counting down.
ACTGGAGCACTTTTCATCGAAGCCCGCAGCTTTTGGTAATGCGCTTAGCGGAAAGTAATCAGAAAGCACGGGGCGAGCTCGCGCCGGATTTTTCGTTCTGCGTTTGAAACCGGACACTGCGAGTGTCAGTCGACACACGGGTCGCCGTGCGTTTCCGAATTTGTCACCATGTTTCAGCCCCCGGCACTGGCAGCAGCAGATAGATGCTTATTAGAGCTCGCATAATGAGAAGAAACATCCGGCGAACGGGCCGGGAATATTAAAGCCATCGTAATTTCGTTTTAACTTCCGCGCGTGCGTCGACTTGTACTACTTGTAGCATTGGCATTAAAATGATAATTCTGAGAAGCTAGTTTTAATGCGGTTTAGTTATTAGGGTGAACGAAAACATTCATAGTGTGCGGTATAAATGCCTAAAACTGCACTCCAGCCTCATAATGAATATTAGTCGCTGCAACTTAAAATGGCTGAAGTTAGAAGTGCAGGCTAAACAGTTGAAAATTTTCTAATATGAATTGTTTTTTGACAATTTATCACGGAATCTATGTTCTAGTTAATCTAACCAATTCTGGTTAGATTGTTTTAGAGCAAATTATTTATTAATGTACAAAACTAGAGAGAAGTAACTTTAACAATACGTAGACACTCTTAAGAGTGTATCATTGTCTGATATATGTTTATTTCTACTACTTAAAAATAGTAAAATTGTATACCCAAACTGAGCTGTCGAAATTTTTATAATTTATGTTATTCGTAGAATATTGTACACACAATGTATCGAATAAAAAAGTACTTAAATAATTAAGAAAGCTACTTGTATAGTTTAAAAAATTATGCATTGATTATTACGTCCAATTAGCATCAAATTAGGCAGACCCACGGTAGAGCAGAGCACGAAAATCCCCTTGAGCCGTTTCCGATGTTCATCGATCCTCACCTTATGCACTTACTTATGAATCATACTAACGGTAATTAGGTTCGAATTGGCTGGTACAATGGCCAAGATTATTTCTGATAATCTGAAGTGGCTGCGGATACCAACGAGCTTAAAGCTAAAGGGAGCAACTGAATCCCGCTCACACAATGGAGATTATTCGACACTCGATCGTACATATTGCAGGGCTTGCGAGGGTTGAGGGGTTGGGGGGTAATTCGCTTCCCGATAAGACAGAAACTTCCTGACAAGTTGCCGATACGCCGTATCCGATGGTGATCCAGTTCAACGGGTCAGAGAAAGGGTGATGCTTTTTGTTTGGGGAGCGGATGTATGTTGCGAGGGAGGAGAGAAAGACAAGGGTAGGAAGTCAAACAAGAGAAAGTGTCTTTCGAACTTACCCCGCAAGCAGCCGATGCTTTTTCCCGTCCAGTATATCGATGTCAGTGGACACGGCTGGACCGTGTGGAATTAATGTCGGGAACAGGATCTATTTGGACCACGTTCATCCACAGATATTTCATCCGGAGATATTTTTCACAACGTTAACAAAATGTACACGTAATTTTTTGGACGTCGAAGACCATCCTCGGGGATTGAAAATTACTCTGTTGTATTCCTGACGCGAAACAAGTTTTCAGAAGCTTAAAACATTTTATACACTTGCGAGATTAATTTCGAAAATTCGGAGTATACAACAATAAAACTATGAACACTACGTCTCACCTCATCCTCTCCCAGTCTCGTCGGACTCTCCTCATTGGACGAAGTATAGCGCGTAATTCCAGAAGTGCTTCAACATCCATGATCCCGTCTAATTCTCCTCGGAACTAGCGAGAACCGCATCACGCAGGATCATGAACATCGGTCGACGATTCAGCGTGCGGAAAATCGTTGAAAAATCTGGTCACTCCAGGAAAACCCATATCATCCTCGTGATATAACATCCGACAACACCGTATGCGGTAAAAAAAAAAAAACTCGATTGTTTCATATTTCTGTGGTTTGGGGGCTGGGTAGCCGGGGTAGATTTCGTTGTGAGCCCCGTACCGGGCTTAGCCGGGGAGCTTTCCGGTCCGTAAAATCCCAGGCATCGGGCTCGACCAGGTTATTCTCGCGAATCGACGCTCCTGGATCGAAACGCGTCGGCTTCGGCCAGGTGGGAACAAAAAGCCCCCGTTAAATTTTACGGGAAACGACGGGGGCGCGGTCGATCGTCGTTTTCGAGGCGTCTTGGACGCGGCCGTGCGGATCCGAGAATTTTTTTCGGGCTCGTTAGTGCCATCATATTTTAACACATTCTCGACCGGATGCAATGAAATGTGGTTTTTATCGGAATTGTAAAAATTTTGGGAAGGTCCCAGTTACTGTTAACACTGAGCACTCCAATGGCGAATCTGAGGAGCCACTAAATATTGCTATACCATTATTCCAAATATTGTTTACTGTATTAAATTTGTCCCTACTTAATAAATTACTAATCATTTCAGAAATGCACGAGGTTTTGTATCAGTTTCATATGTATACAATGAAAAAAATCATATACAGTAACCCGGGATTGATGGCACAACCGTGGAGGGGGTGATTCTACATGAGAAAAATATGTCCAAAATATGGAATGAATGTTTTCCATTTCACGCCTTCTATTCGAGAAAATCGAGATTGAAAATCCGGCAAACACGCGGGCTATTGAATAGGGACCATCTGACGTGTCTGATCATGACCTGCTGATTCTACTTCTTACAACTGCACAGACTCGAAAACAAAGCCTCGACCGAAAAAAATTTATTTCGTGTTTTCGACAAATTTTCGCATGTAGAATCCCTCCTCTATGGTTGTATCATCAATACTGGGACACCCTGTAGAATGGAAAAATCAGCGGTCTAGCGATCAGTGAACATCGGAAACAGTAAGCAACCTGATACAACTGATAAAGCACGTTGACAAAAGAATTGGGACACTGTCCTGTAAGTGGGTAAGGTGCGTTCTGATAAGAGGACTGTGTTTGGCCACTTACCCTAGAGAAAGATTCTCATCAGCCGACGAAGAATTTCTAATAGCCCGGTAACCCGCCGCGAGGATATTTTCTGTCGCTTCCAGACACCTTCTACTCTCCCGTCGTCCTCCCACGCAGCCTCGACACCCCCCGTCGCTGCCCCCTCTATTTCCCGGCATTGTTCTTGATTTACGACCCCCCCGGCGATTCTTCTTTCGGTCGCTAATTAACGAGGGGGTCCGACTGAATCCGCGACTGTAACTCAGGGAAATTTAGCGGCCGCGAGATAACGCCACTCTTCCAGTGTGTGTACGAACAAAGGGAGACCGGCTCGGCCGGCATTCTTGCATTCAAACACGATGATAAAGAAATCTTAATTACGCGGCGGCGGCGGCGGCGACGGCGGCGACCGCCGCGTCGCCGGTATTGTGCATTCCCCGGTGAAAACGCGTTTAGGTATCTCCCCGAAGCATGAACGCGTGCTACCCCGGATCGGGTGATACTTAGGAATTTATGTACAGCTGTGGAGACAAGGCTGCACTGTCGATTGCCTCGAGCAAACGAGCGTAATGAGCGGGTGAACTGGATGGGCGCGTGAGTTGTTTGAATTATGTGTGTCCCCTTCTGTTGTTTTAATATGTTTGTGCTCGAGTGTGTGGACATCTTTTGTATCTTGGTGTTCGGATGCTGGAACCTTTGGTTTCGGTATCCTTATATTTATTTTAATAGGAACCGTAATAGAACGACTTCAATATAAATGATGTAGTAAAATGTGAATTCATGTTTCTCAGCGTTAAAATACTTTAGAAATAATACGAGAAATTATGCGTCTAGAAAATTTTTCTTCTGAGAAAAATAAATTGAAGAATTTCATCAGCTCGAGCGTATTTAAAGAAATTCATCTGATTCGCGAAATATCTGACGAGACTTTATAATCGAATAGGAAAATATTTAAGGGAGAACAAAATCGACTTTGCGGAATAATTTTTCGCAGAGCAGAAAAATGTTTGATAAAAATCATCCGCGGTTGAAGTTCCGAAGACTTTGTGCAGCCTTCCTCTTTCGACATTTATTCCCGGGTCCGCTGAGTCCGCAAAAAGAAATCGTGCGCGTATATACCCGTTCTCGAACGTGCTACACACCGCATACATGAATTTCAACGGCGAGGCGGACCCGGTGCGCGCGCACGGGCGTAAAATATACAATCTTTATTTATGTACCGGGAGTTGTTTTAATGAGTCGTGTTTAATCTTAGTTTCGGTGCGAGCAAACACCGGGCCCGTATATGTTTGTGATTTAAACGCCGCGGTTGATTAACGAACCGAGCCGCCTAGGGACGCCTAAATAAATTCGAAACTGGAGCATTAGCGGAATGAAAAAGGCGTGGAGACACCCCCGTTTCATTCTGTCGTCATTATCGTCAGAAGTAATTTCTATCGGCCCGTGAAACATTATCGAGACAGGTGGAGATTTTAATTGAAAATAATCGGAAACAAGATTGCCGCGCTGCATCAACCAATTATACAGAACCGATCGCATCAATCGGCTGCTGACCCAGTTCTCCTGTCGATCAACACTCGGGGAAACTCGTTTCCACCGTCATTTTTCAATTCTCCAGGATAATACTTTCCGAGTCCCCGGTTACGATGCGCCGAATTCGATTCGATCACTGAAACGAACTCGATTCCGAGCGTAATCAGGATTCCATTTTTGCTCTCGGCCGGAATTCGAAACTTTAATGAAGTATAGGGACGTTCTATCCCATAACTACGAAATTGCCGCCTTGTCCCATGGAACCACGTAGATTACGTTCTTCTATACGAACTCCATCTCAACTCGGTCCTTAGACACTCCACTTTCCAAGACTGGAATTACAATTTTTCAACGACGTTACATATCTAGACTTATACGGTTCAGCAAACTTACAAATTACAGCACCACAGGACCGACCAAAGCCTCTTTATTTTTGCAAGCTAATATAGTAAAGGTTACATAGTTTCATTTAAAATTAACTTCACAATTTTAAATTTAACAAACCATTGCCTCGCAAAAACCCAGACCTAGCAACCTACCTACCCAACTCCCACTTTACACCTAGACGCCTAACAGTCTGACTACCTAGTCATCGAATGACCTAACCGTCCTACGCTTAACACACGACGAACTGATAGCGTAACGCTCCGGAACCCACACCTAATCACATACCAGTCCAAACACCTAACTAACCACCTAACAGCCTAGAGACCTAATTACATGGCAGCCTAGCCCATGACACCTAACAACCCAGCTGCCTAATGGCCTAACCAGCGAATCAGCTGACCATTTTATCTCCCAATAGCCTATTTTTTGGTCAAATATCGGGTAGCTAAAATATTGGTATATTAATTTTTATCGATGGAGCAACCCCTAGTCCAATATTGTATCCTGCTACCTCGCGTGTGACAAGGATTGTCGTCGGATGGAAGTGATAAGCTTTAGGTGCCGGAGCACCGACACCCACTTTCCAGTTAACAAAATGCCGAGCGTATAGGTCGGTGAAGCCCTTCGTTGAATTTACTTCGGTTTCGTTTCTCCCGGGTCGCAGTTAATTAAGCGGCACAACCATAATGCGCAGAAATGATGTGGGCAAATAGCCGGCGAATGTTTGCTCGAAACACATAACCGTCCAAGTAACTACGTCGCTGAAGCGTTACTTATATAACGCGAGATTGATGACTGCTTCGGGATTCCATCTGGCCTGTTGCTTAATTACGGAAAGTTGCCGGGGCCGTTCTCTGGTTCTGCTACCTACCAGACGCCGCCGTTTACTCGCCTCGAAAGCCATCGAACAAGGAATTTCTACGGGGTTTTCGAACTATCTTTCGCGTCATTTAATTAACGCGCGCGTACGAACGCTGCGCCGCCGCGCCAGCCCCCGCCGCTGGAAATTGTTTAATGTAGTTCACAGCACCGGAACTACCGTGACGCGTGCGCCTCCCACCGGAAAGCAACGTTACATGTTCTTTGATCTAAATATGCAGCGATATTTCATTACAATTATTATCATGGGTTTTCTGAACTATTAATGACTCGGCGAGAACTTCCCGCCGCTTTGATGTGACATTTTCGATGGAAATTGGTGAAACATTGATTATTCAGTTAGGGTAGATGTAATTGGTTTGGATTTTATGGGTTCGAGTAGTGGAAATGAATGTGGGTCACTCGAACACTTGGAATAACACATGTGTAGTGTTTTAGCCATGAATATATTCACTCTTTAAACAGCTGAATGTGTTTTTCGGACACTTACCAGTGAAATTGTGTGAATTAAAGATTGGCAGATCTGGGTCCCGAAATTTAAGTGATACAAGGAAAGATTTATCGGACAGGCAGTCGATAGAGCCATTGAATAATGTCTGTTCTATTATTCTATCGCACATACACATTTTGCAAAGAATCCTAACAGTAAATTCACGAGTTTGACATGATCAATTAAATCTTCCCATTGCAGTGGTACAAATCCTCATGATTCAGACAAGAATATGAAAGCTGGCATGAACAATGATACCCCCGCAAGTCTACCGTACCCACTAACCGTATTAACTCATCTTGCAAACAATCCTAAGTTCCCGGGTAGGAAGTGATCAATTCAGTCTCCACAGCACAAGTAGTACAAGTACAAATTACCATAAATCGGACAAGTTGAATGGAGACACGTATAGCATATTCCCAACCACTATATCGTCCTCATCGGCCATCAGGACACCTGCCAATCCCAATATCCTTTCGATAATTGAATCCAGAATCTGATATGATCGAATTAGTACCCACACTGAAGTAGAACAACCTACCATAAGTCAGACAAGTCAAAAGAACAAACGAATACTATATTCCCTACAACACTATCGTGAGAACTAGCCATCAGAACACTTGTCAACGTCAATATCCTCCGGACAGGCGTAGTATCCCGCCAGAAAAACAAGTAATTAGGCAGCTATTCGGCTCGAAGCTATGCTGGAGGAAATAAAAAAACATAATCGTAGGAAATCGGGTAGGCCACGGTCCTTTCTCCGATTCGATCGACCATAGCCGTCGGCGGTTGTGTATCCGAGTTCCGTTGCCCGGGAAATTAAATTTCCCATGGCGCGAGCGCGGCACGAGCGTCGACGCGACAGCCAGTCCGATGGACGGCTGCATTGCAGTCGGCGGTTTGGCAATCCAGCTGCGGTCGGATCGATGTGTATTTCTCCGGCGAGGGCAGGAGAGAACTGCACGACCCTTCGCTTCCGGTGGTTCTGCCTCTTCTTTCGCGAGGGTTCCGCGCAAATAACGCGCGCGTCGGTTGGCACCCTGGGCGCGATTGCTAATTGCGTTGTCACCGGACCCCGGTGCAAGAGGGGAGATGCCGCGACGGTGAAATTAACGCCCTCCGGTCTGTTGCTCCCGCCGTTGTCACTGAATCAACAATTTGGCGACGGACACCTTTGTCGGCTAAAGCGACGGATAATTTCGGCGCTTCTTGCGAACTGGGTCGAGCTCCGCCAGTTCCGAGAGAGACTTGGCTCCGCTACCCCGGCGAGATACGAACTGCACTCCGACTTGGACACCTTGTTTGTCAACGGGGAAGTTCGATCGAGTAGGCTGGCGGCGATACAGATGCACCAGAGGACTACTGATTAGCTCGATTTTGGTCCGAGTCCACGATACCCCAGAATTACCATGATTGGGAAAGTTTAATCGCTGGCGATTTCAACGTTTTTAATGATCACCTATATGTATTACAATTTTAATTGCTCTCGATTTAAGTAGCATAGGTCAATATGTATGAGGCGAGCAGGTGACAGAAAAATAACTTAACGTGTTCTCTATAATTCTATCGCGCCTCTAAAGCATTGGAATTTATTCTAGAAATTGCCTAATTAATTAGTTCATGAATGAAGAATCGTCAATTTCGTTTTCTGCATTTCAGTAGAATGAATCAAAATTTATCGGTCGGGACTGTAGTAGAATGAGTATGATGTGTATGATGATACTTATTAAAATAAATTAATTACAGTACCCATTCATTTGGCATTATCAACTCATATCAATTTCTGACCAGTATGGAAACCTTCGACTGGTGTCAGGAGACAATACTACAAGATACTTGAATTTTCAATACCGGGAACCAGATCGCAACGCCCTCTTGTTTCGAGCTGCGCCATCAAGCCGCGAAATATCGAACATAAGGGTAAATTTGCAAAGGTAACAAAGAAAGAAATGCATCGACTCGTCGATAGCACAGATTCCACCCCGAGCATGCAAGCGAACCCCCACAGAGGGCGGCAGAAGTCTGTATACAGTTACAGGGGTGAGCTTGTGAAAAAACGATGCGTGGGAGGGCGCCAGATTGAATTCAATACTCGAACCTTACCATACCGATGATAACAATACACAATAGTAAAATAACAACATAATAGTCTTCTTCAAAATCAGACAATGTGACACACTTGTCTGACTATAACCCGCTAAATCTACTTAAATCGAATTTCCAAATCTCGTAAAATTTGAATGCACGACCCATGACGCCCGCAGTGCATTTATTGTAAAATTACCTGACAGATATGAGCCTGGACAGCGTTAATTACCGAAAGTGGCAAGGTTAACAGGAAGTACTTAAAACGGACTGTCAGCGTGGTCATAATGAGTGCCGGTGGCGGTCTGCAGCTGGCACTGTGGCGAGCGATGAAAAAAGTCGGTGGCAGTTAATCCAATGAACCCGGTGGCTGAGGGATTAATGAACTATACCAGAGTTTTATGGTCGCGGTGTGCCTACCTTACAACGAATTAAATTAAAAACGCCCACCCCCGCTGCGCTCGTCCCGTGTCGCCGGGCCATCGACTATCTTCTAATTCAATTACGAAAGTGGCACGGATGAAGAACGGCGGCCCGGTGTCGCATTAAAATAACTGTTCAGCCCTCGGCCGCTGTCGATAATTACGTTTCAGCTGGTGTATTATGCAATACGGTCGCAGCACACCCCCGCGCGCGGGCGCTCTCGATGAAATCCGGGGGGATAATTTGATTTGCGCCGTCGGTAGGGCTGGGGAAAAAAGGGCGGGCCTGCGTTCCTTCTGCAGGAAATTGCTCTGACGGTTTCTGTCGTCGGACCCCGACCCTCCAGAGGAGACCCGTCGACCCTGAACTTTCGCGACATTTGTCTCTCGAGATTTTTATTAACGATTCCGGGGTCGAATCTACGGCGCCAACGACGCAGCCACTTTACCGTCGTTCGGTAACTGAGCGTGTCCGGGAGCTTGTTCCCCAACGCTGAACCCATCAGAGTTAAATTACCGGTTCAACAGAATTTTTGTTAGTCAAATTCAATTATTCTATAAAGATGCTTTCGTGAGGAATGGTTGAATAGAGGTATCACCATTCAAACTTACACAACATACCTATACGATGATCCTTCTGAAAGCAAAGTTTGACGATAAAAGAGGTGCCCTCTTTTGCACAAGTAGAAAGCATACAAAATAAATTTTTTTCAACGTGCAACAATATTCGAGATATCAGTCGTTCATCACGATTCGAACAAACATCTCGTAAGCAAAGTACACCGCGTTAATCGCTTAGTAAAGAGAAGCTCGAAGGGGGTGGTTTTCCTTTTTTGTCGCGGAATCTCGAGCGGGGAGACTGTCGCTGTGACGGAACTTTAATTATCCAACGGCCAGTCTAGAGTGGATTACGCTCTGCGCGAAGTCTCGGGCCAAGAAAAATTATCTGTTCGTATTTCCATGAATTTCTTCTCCGCCACAGAGTAGGAAAAAGTCATCGCTGGCTAGCTACGGCAGAAAAGAGAGACCGGGCACCGTGGACTGGAGAAGCCATCTGGGAATATAAAGCGTCGGGACGAAACAAAGCTCGTTATTTTTTAACTGCGGAGACCGAACAAATTGCAGGCACGGCATGATGAAGCACAACGGACACTGAGAAATGCGCACGGCGAGCACACGTTCTTTCAACTCGCCCCTCGCTGCGCTGCTGCTTTCTTTGTCAATTAATTATGTCCTTTTGGTTTTGCCGGGCGAATGAATCTCTTAGTCGGGAAATTTCGTACTTGAGAGACAACATATAGAGTCCGCAACGTCCAGAGTCCAGAGGACACACGGTTGAAATCTAGAGCCATAGACTATTGCGTTGGCATCCAGAGTTCCGATTCCATGGATTTGGAACACAATGTCCTTGGGATTGGAGTCCACAGTTCAGTGACTAAAGTCGGAATGGAATACAGGGTCCAAAGTCCACAGAACTGGAGTCTGGAGTCCATAGTGCAAGAAGTGAGGATCCACAGTCCAACGTAAAAATTAGGATAGAAGCTTGGAAGCTCCCGAAGTGCAGAATCCAGAAAGAAAATTCGCAGTCTTGTATAGAAGCGCGAGGACTCCGAATATCATTCTGGCGAGCACGAAAATCCGCCGTTCGTTAGTTTGGTCAAATTGGAAGAAGCGCTTGTTGTCGAGTGGCTACTATTTGTAAAACCGCTACTTAATTAACTATCGAAACAAGGGTTTTCTTTGTCTGAAGCATACACACAGTACACACACCGTGGCAGCCTGAAGTGGACGTGTCGCAACCTACACGTCCAGTGTTCTGCGAAGCTCCGGCGTCATCCAATTACATCAGGGGATAGAACTTGAGCGGTACTATTATTAGGCCTGACGGGTAAGCTTAAAAAGGGTTCGCGAGTCGCCAGTCGCTGCTAACGAGACACCCGTCGTCGGCTAGGAACGTTTCGTCGGACGGGATTGGCTTTCAACGCGGGCCGTAACGGGTATCAGTTTCCCGGCCAAGTTCGATAACTGACATCAGCGATTCGATCCCTTGTTGGTTACTTTCGGCTAAGAGCCACTGGCCGTCGGTGTATAAGATTGCCGGTGTCCGGGCCCGTGTTCGATTCCTGATAGATTGCTCCTCTCCGGCGGCGAGATTACGCTCGTGACTCTGTCAGGGGGCCAACCGGAAGTGATCGTAAGACGACGGTTGATGGGCCAAGTTTTTTTTAGAACAACCGATAGCGCCTGCGTGTCCTCGAGCGATGATGAAACACGGAACACACCTCAACAGATAAATTCCTAAGAAAAAGCACTGTTCCCTTCGTCGTCGACATAATCATTTATCGTGTCTACTCTCGTCGTTGTTAATTAGAAAATCGTCAACGTAGAACCGTCTAAATTGTCGCGGTGAAAGTAGCGGGGCGAACAGGAACGCGATCAAAGCAACCAACAGCTAAAAGCACCAGTAAAGATCTGTCGCAAACCGCGTTTTGACTTGGCAGTCTGTGAACCGAATAATTCGATTTCTGAGAGGAATTCACTTCACTAATGCAATTAACGTGATCAACCTGTTGGAACAGCTGCATCTGCAAGCTCCAGTCCGCAGCGCTGTTCTGTCTCTGCTGCATGAGCTTTTTACGGCGCTGTGGTAATTTGTAAGCAAGCAACAACGATCGACTGCGAGTCTAGTTTCATATTCGCCGGAAAATCAAAGAAATTTCCACTGAATCTTGCACGAACGCTTTGTTCACCTTATGGTTGAGTTGGACTACTTCTTGGATTTCTACGAGATTTCCTGGAAGAAAATGTGCAAATCATTTTGAATTCGTTGTAAGGGATGATCGAAATAATTAAATGGTACCGCTGTTATAGCTGACTGGACCTAGATGTTGGTCTGACTTATTGCCGACTTGATCTACTCAACAAGATAGAAAATTCACTATTATTATAACGAAACAAGTTGTTTTCTTCATAACGCCTATGCTATAGATTCGTCTGACTAATCGAGGTTTTGTTCTACTTAAGAAGCAAATTCAGGACATTTTTATTTATAAATCACCCGAGATTGTTCTCTTGCCTGTCGATCCGACGGAAGGGTTGGACAATGGACCATTAACCCCACGCGTGCAGTCGGTTGTAGGTGAGCTGGTATGCTGGCCTGACTACTGCGAGTATTTCCTCCCCCCTAACATTCTTTCGAAATGTATTCGGGACGTGACTAGTATCAAATTGCTGGACACGAAGGAGCCTGAATCACAGCGTTTCGGCACGAACCGTCCCCATTGTGCGGATGGCAGGAGAAAATCACCAGGCCGAGGGGGAGGAAAAATTAATACCAATGATTATCAGGCTTACCCAACAGTTGTAATGCATGATACAACCGTCGGGCATCGCACGGAACGGAATTTATCGCGGGGAAAGAAGCGTCGGAGGTCCCCGCTTTGTGCGGGAACGCGATTACGCAGACACCCGTGACCAGACGAACGGCCGAGTGAAAGCTATTAACCGGCGTGGCCGTTTGAAAAGCGGCTGAAGGGTCTTCGATCGCCTCCCCGTTAATTACAATCGAACGGGGCTGTTTTATTTCGCGGCGGTTTTTCGGCCCTCGAGCCCGCGTTCACGCCGAACCCGTGAATCGCGCTGCCGCCGTCGCGCCGCGCTGATTAATTTGTTAATTATCTACACCGGCCGATAATTGCTATAATTACCGGCGTGCTTGACGACGGTAATAAACGTGAATCATTTCCCCGTCGTACGCTGCGAGATTGATACCGAAGATATGTAAATGAATAGAGCATAATTAATTCAATGCTTAATTTATCGTGCCGGATAAGAAAGCTCGGATATTACGCGGTAATTAATGGGGCTCGTTGAACGAACTTTACGACGTTTTCGCACATACTTCGAACGATGTTCTCCCATAGATTTTCTACGGGATCGTGTTTACCTGGAGGCTGTGCTAGAACGTTTTCGGAATTCAGGATTCCGGTGAACGTTGAGGATACCAACGTGAATTATAAAGCAAACTATTAACAGTATTGTATTTCGCTGATTCATCTTGACCCCGGGATTGACATTCTTCCACTAACAGCCGGCCGAAATCTGGGTCTCCTCGATGTATGTCCATTACTTATTTCATAAGATGCTTAGGGCGATGCGGCGGGGTCTTACGTCAAACTTGGAGTTTTCTCGGCATCCGGTGGTTCCATTAACTCTGATGCGCGACAATCTTAACATCACGGAACTTTTAGTCGGCGAGGAATCTTCTAAATTAAGTTCCTCGTGGCCGAGGGAAGAAGTCGCCGGTGGAATGCAGTCTCTTAAGCCTGGCCTGCGGTACAGTTTCTCCGCGCAAACACGGTAAATAGCCAATGAAACTGGAGTAGTCGGTTAAATGGAATAAAGCGTCCACTCGGTGCCGCGGTGAAATGAGATTCCACGGAATGGTAACCTCTCGCAGCGTCTATGCAACGGTGCCATTCCCTGACAGTGGTGTACGACACCACGGATCAGACAACAGCCACGGATCCCGGTAATCATACGAGCATTGTACAAAAAAACACGTAGAATGAGAAAAAACTTGGTCCAACACTGAGACTCAATAGTTTCAGACCGTATTAAACAAGAAACAATTCTATGAGCGTCATAAATGTGACAAATGCTACACCTCAGTAGATTAATCGGTCTTTATCCAGGCAACACACAGAAAATAGAAAAGTATATCTTCCGTAATGAACTCCATAATTTCTGCTTTGAAGGGCGAACAGTGCTATGAGGGATATAAATGTGATAAACACTACACCTCAGTAGATTACTCGATCACTTGTCAGACAAGGCAGTAAAAATATCATTACAACGATCTGACTTTCCTGCCCGATATGCTAAAAATAGTGAACGATAATGGTTTCATTCTTTACTACTTGTACAAGACAGTAAACATTACAGTGTTTTCTAAGAACTAAGTAGAATAATCATGCATTAGTCAGTCAAAATAGTAAACACAAAAGCTCGCGAATAAACACACGAGATTTCCGCTGAAGCAAGAAGATAGCGTACTTTAATCTACCATTAGGCAGACGTAAATATAAAAAGGTACTTCGAAGCGGCGCGGCGAGTAGCGCTCCCGGAGCATTAGTCAGACGAAGCTCGGCAAGATGTAACGCGCATTGTAGTGGCTGGTAGGAGGCGCTCGCAGTTATCCAAGACATCTAACTTATTCAAGCGGATGAAGATTTCAGTAGTTCTCCCCGCCATTACTCAGACCAGACTTTATCTCCTCTAATAAACACCGTAGGTGCTTGGTAGAAAGGGACTGTCAGGCGAGAGAGGGAGGTATCTAATTCGGGGGGGAGCCGACGGCGACGCCTCAATTCGCAAAACCTTCGATCCTATCAGCGGCTTTTTATTTGTCGGGAATGCCGCGCAGGAAGCAATAAGTCACGTCGCAACCATCCCTGCTCGCGACCGGATCATGAGGGTGGCGGAGGGGTGCGAAGGAGGGGATGTTCTTAGGAACACGCAGAGAGACACGGCGGCCGGGGTTCGATCCTCGTTCGTAAGACGCCATTCTCTCGATTACTTGGTGCGTCAGCGTGACATTTAATCTCGCGCGAGAGCTATTGACATTTCGATGGCGAACCGTAGGCTGTCGGCGGGGGGAGGGGGTGTCTGGTATTTGCGTTTCCGGCGAACATCCCGCGTCCGCTTTCGAGAGGATCGGCCCCGGCAGAGCGGGCGCAGACAATGAATCGCGCGAATCACTTCCGAGTATTTAATTATTCAGTTCACGTGTCGCCAAACAGGCCGCGGAGTTTACAGCAATCTCCGCGATCGTTTTTCACCCCCGCGCGACCAACCGCCGTGCAATCGTAGTTATCAATTGGTCGGGCCCGGGGTTACGCGTATTATTGTTCGATTTTACGCTCGGCGGGGGAATTATGCCGGCCTGAAATATGGTTCGTGGCACCCCCGGCAACCAAAGGCCGAGTTTATTTCGCTGGAAAGAATGGAAGTAATTGCTCGACGGAGTTACCGGTTCGCTCGCTCGGGGGGAATGAATCGTTGTTGCTGAGCTCGCCCACCGGGCGGCAGAGAGCACGCAATTTAAGTGGATGAACCGAACCGTGCAACGGCCGCGACACGCTCGATAGTGTTACCGCCCGACGCGATTCGAAGGGATTCCTGGACGAGAGGCGACTCTTAAGTAGAACAAGTCAAGCATGCGTCGGACACGGAAGTATTCAGCTACCGTCGACGCTCGAAGGGAACGAAACTTGTTCGATCGCGAATTCCTCGGGCCCTGTAGGGCGCACAAAGAACCCTGGCGTCGTTGACATTTACAAAAGACTCTTTGTCGAATGCCTGACTCGCCGAGAGGAAAATTTCAGACAGAAATCGATTCAATTCTAACTATTCTCATTTTAAACTTCATACATACTTGCTTGGCTGCGAGCTCGTCGACTCTCAAATTTTCGAAAACCGTTACTGTCTAAAGGAAGTCGAACGTAAAGTGTCTGAGAAATTCACTGGGAACTTCGAGTGGAAAATGTAGAATGTAAAACATGCTAGTTTCCATCGTTCTCTTTTTCATTTTCCTCACAGTGCCAAATTCGACGATTTCTCATTGCCTTTTATAATCGACAACTAAATGTATAAAAAATAGGCATCAGTAGCTAAAAGTATCTGCAATAAAACCCAAAAACGCCCATTAAATTATCCCCCACAGTTTGCTCGTAATTAATTCCGAAAGATGCGCTGGGTCAGTCTACATCGTCGCGCAAGTAGTATAAGTCAAGCATACAGGCGTATCCAAATTTCGCAAGGATCGGCATTCGCGAGTGGGACACGTTCAACGGTACGGTTTTCGAGTCCCACGGGGTCACCGAATGCTTCGTCGACATTCGGTGGAAGGTTTCCCGCTGAATGACTGACCGGTCAAGAGGAAAGTTCGCGATCCACGGTCTGGGGGTCATAAGCGAAAATCACGGTTGGAGCCAGCCGAAACGAGCCCCTTTTACAGTTCCACGCTCGCCTGGCGGCGGTACGTGCATGCACGTAGCTCTACAGGTTCCTGATTAATCGAACCGTGGAATAGAACACTCGAGACGAGCAGTGAACACCGAACCTGTTCGAATGGAGCCTGTTTCGCGGACTTCATCTCTGGCGGGTTCGGCGTTGGGCGGGCTTAATTTTTCACGCCATCGGTACAGCTGTCCTCATTTTCATCTTAAGTGGTCTAGACTCCAGACACCGGCGGCAAGCACGGAACTGGGAATTAAAGTGAAAAAATCGTGAAAACCGCGGCTCCGACGAATACAGCGAACACCCTCTATTCCTCTCTGGTCCTCTCCACCGCGTTTCTGTGAAGAATTCTGGTCGATTCGCGTTTTTCAAGGCACAGCCGGTCGGAATACGGAGCAGTGGGGGTTGCTGTTCACCGACTGCTGGTAATGAATTTCATGAGAACCGTCCCGCGAGTCACGTTCATCGTGAGGAGCTCTCAGAGCCGCGGAGAGAGATCGCAGCCGTTCCGTGATTGGGATTTGTGCGATCGGAATTCTGGCCGGGATTTAATTTCTTCGCCGAGTCAACATTCCTTTCTCGCGACGTTACTTACGCCTTCGATTCTTCTTCCTTCGGCGTCTTTCGCCACCGCACTCTCAGAACCGAGCGCCGCTCTCGAATTACGCTGGCTCCACCAATTTATGGGACTCGCCGGAATACTTTTGGGAGATCGGTCCGGCGCGGCGCGGCGGCGGTTCGAGAACCGGCGCCGTTGTAATTGGATCGCTGGCCTTCTTCCGTTCGTGAATCACTGTGCATAGAGTCAGCTAGATTTAACAATGTTTATTATTTCTGAAATGGCTAACTGTGGGCACACGCCTACGTACAAACTTTTATTCTATAAAAATTGTTCGCAGGGTCTAGCAGGAATCGTTAATTGTTGCTTGCTGAAACTGCAGGATTAACTGCGGGAACACAGTGGTTTCATTCACTGGTGATTCTGAAACGTTTCGTAGACTTCTGAAGGTAGAATCGAATTGTTGCGGAACATTGTCATAGACAACCATTTTGGAACATTACTACGAACAATTATGGAAACATGGTATCTGACTTTTCAATTCATTGAAAGAAATTAAGTGGATCTTAAATTATCCGTCAGAATTTCCAGGTAACTGTAGACGAAGTTCTTTCAATTGCCATTCGGTGGGATTGATCCTGTTTATTAAATAAATGTATTTCAAACGGAAAATATAAAGCTTCCACCAAGTGCTGGGGCAGTAAAATGTCAAAGAACTCGTGGTGAATCGTTATTCCCTGTAAATGGTTCAAATACTACTGAAGCCGTTCCTTACGTTCTGCCCTGTAAACAACCTTATAACGGCATGCATTTATATAGGTAGAAAATATTTGTGGGTTACTTAACGATCTTACTAACGTGTACCTGATAGAGTAGCTCTCGTTAGAAAGTACACAGTGTATACGGAATTGAAATCAACGTCAATGGCTCCGCGGAACAACAGTAAACTTTCTGATCGGCGATGCCGTTGAATTCGTAATCCATCGGGGAATTCGCTTTTGTAGATGGAGGTCATTACCGCGTTGCTTTCTCCCTGGCGAGTATTGGTTTCTGGGTCTGACAGGAGGGCGTCGCCCTACAATCACCTCGATGCAATTAACGGAATCAAAAACGGGCAGTGAACAATTGTAAGAGTCGAAACTTCCGGGACGTTTGATGAACGAAGATCGAGAGAGCGGCACAGACCGTGGCGAAATTGCTCGATGAGTCTTCGAATGTCGGGAATGAAAACTGCCGTGCGTAATTACGAGCTCGGGGCGAGCTCAAAGGCCATGGAAATCTCTCGCGAACGGAAAGAACCGGTCGAAGTTCGTTGCGCTGCTCTGCCAGGGGGAAAAGGGACGCGGCACCGAACACCGGCGAGAGAAAGTTCCCGGGGAAGAAGATAGAAATCCATAAACTCGGGATTTTCCACGACACGTGTTAAAGGAGTGGACGGTATCCCTTTATCATCAAAAGGAAAAGGAAGAGGGCGGAGGGTAGCAAAATGTTTGTTCTTCCCGCTGCGCACTTGCGGGAACGAACGGCAATACCACTCCTTTAAGGTTCGTTGCGCAAAAGAAACGAACGTCGGGGGAACAGCTGCCGCAAAACTAATGTAATTGAAAGATCTTCCACGGTAATTATTTCCCGCAACGTTTCACTGGACCACTGGAGCTCGGATTCTACAAGAAGGAAAATTGTTTTTTCAAGAGAACCAATACTTTCGTTCGAGCGTCCTTCGATATTTCCGGCTTCGCTTCTGAGAGGCGATTTTGAAAGAATACATAGTACTGGTCCGTGTTTGGTCAGACACTTAATAAATAATACGTCGGTAAACTGTAGATGTTAAATGCTGTAGCTTCGGACGTGCAGGCAGATGATTCTTTAATGTTAACATGAAACCGAGATGTAAAATGACAATGATATATGTCAATATATGGTCAGACGTAAGCTGTACACTATTTTGCTAAATAATTTTTACAAGATGTAAAAGTAAGCGGTATATGTCAATCTATGATCAGCCAAAATTTGTACCCCATTTTGCTAAATATTTAGTGAATTCACAGAAGTTTATAAAATCAATCAAATGAATGAAAGTGGGATAGCAGTAGTAGGGGTTCGTGTATGGAGTGACGCAACTTGTACTTTATTTCGTTATGTTCCGGAAATTATTATCAAATATTCTCACCGGCAGATACGCAGGTAAGTTTGTGCAACGAGGGAAGGTATAGACGTTCAGTAGGAGCGGTCAGCGTGTAGTCGGACGTAGGAACTTTCCTAAACGATCATGCAAGAGTTACCGATTCGTGCTGAGCAAATTGAAGCTCGGTTGCGTTATTGTGTACAAATAGGTGTACACAGAAACTACAAGACACTGCTAAGCATTTCATTAACAAACTCGCAACCGTATCACCATGCGCCGAGGCCATGTATTCGTTAACGCAAAGGCAAGAGGATTGTTGACATTACCGGTACCCCCTGACGCAGACAATGGAATCAAAACTTTTGACCTAATTAAAGAGATTCTGATGACTCGGAAGGTCTGCCGGTATATAAAGGCCGCGAAAGCTCACTTAATTACCGGTCTTCCTGAAACCATCCGACAGGAAAGACCTGCTTCCCTAATAACCGCTTACCCAATGGCTCGTTTCAACTTTCCTCTCTCATTCCTCGCCCGCCTCGACAGCCTTGTCCTACGCGAATCCCTGTCCCTCTTTACTCGATTCTCCTCTTTACAATTGTTTCCCCAACGCTCGCTTGATATTAAACAATACTTAAAATGCTCGGTGCCAACGGGCGTGACTTGACACTGCGAAAATGAGTGCCTTAAGTCGGGAAATGTTGCCCTTTTCATGTAACGACAAAACGACTCCTCCACGACTACAAACACAATTGAATTTCTTTTATAGTTCTTATTAAGTCTGACCATAACCTGATTTTTTTACTGTAAAAGCTGATACATAAAAACAACTTCTGTTATTCTTCTGATATTCGATTAAAATTGTTGATCTTCAAAAAGCAGAAAAGAATGTCTCTATTAGATTTTCTACTGTGTCTGACCATAGCCTGACCTTTCTACTGTAACTCATAGTAGACGGTGTTCTTATTTTCACATCAACGCACAGTGATTACTAGACCGCAGATCTTTGTGAAAATTCTAAATTTCATGGCTAATTTTATAAAATCCAGGATGAGGAACAAATTCAATTTATCAACTAAAAAATTCCTTATGGTTCCCATGTAAAATTCCTAAGAAAAATGTTTGTCACGATACATGTTTTCTTGTATTTAAAAAGTGCTTGCCAATCCCAAAAAACGAATAAAGAAAATCAAATTTCTGCTAGAACCTCTCCTACGTCTGACCATGGCTTGCTATTTCTACTTGCAGTAACAGTGCTCGATAACATACATGTTCTTTTTCACCAACGTGAAATTGTGATAGAATCTGTACAATACACCCGACGACGCGTACATAATTAAGACTAGAGCTAATTGGCTCGGCTGAGACGAGGACTACAATCTAATTAGCTCACTTCTGCAAGTAGAGTCCTGACTTTTTCGTTTGGGTTTTTCTCGGAAGAGCCGGTGTTTCTCGAAGGCTGCGTGGAAGAGGCGTCTTTAACGATACAGGGAAAAGGAGCTACAGTTCTCGAAAGACGTCTCCACTGTAATCATTCCGCAAACTTCGGCGTGTCTTTGATGATCCGGGGCCCTCGAATGGCTCGACGGTCAAACGTAAACCGGAGGAACGATAGAAAAAGCCGAAGTTCCCACAGACAGGAGAGCCCAGTCGCGGCGTGCAACGTTCTTCGGGAACACGCACACACAGAGAGAAAGAAGGAGAGAGAGAGAGGGAAAGACAGAGAGAGAGAGAGAAAAAGAGAGAGATTCCTGGGCCAGAGCGGTTTCCAAGGCTCGCGTCCCTTGAACGCCGGCCTTGCTCTCCGGCAAAGCGAAGAATTGTCGTGGAAGTTCGCCCATGGTCTTCCGACGAGTGACGCCGTCTCAAAGCCTCTCTGAACTTTGCTTTCTCCGCGCTCTTTACATCTGTATGTATGGGATAAGCACTCGTTATTGCACCGAGCACTTACCGTCTGAGAGTAATTGCAGAATCCTCTGTGCGGCGTCGGGCGGCGGTCGCTTTTCACCGCTAATGAAAGGCACGGATCGCAAAGGTGCGTGCACAGGTCGCGGTGCGCGTCAGCAGACAGAAAACTCCGCACAGTCAGCCGGATCCGGCTCAAACGAACCCTACGAGAAAGTATCAATTGAATTGGTGACCCAGAAAACATAATAAACCACCATATGCTCTAAATTCAGTCTTTTCAAATTTTTGCACTTACTGTTCGATGTTCACGTTTCAATAAAGCGAGACTACCAAACTGAATCAAATAGGCTCCCGAAGAAAAATAATTAGAATCTTGTAAGCTCTAAGTCCATTTTTTTTTGTTAAATTTTATTCTGTGTTGTACATTATTGTCAACTCATAGGAAAAGGATTCCGATAGAAGGTGAAAATTGAAGTAGAAAATTGTGCATGAGAGTTCACGGTTTTCTACCTTTCTTCTTTGAACAATTAGTTAGTAGCGATTAACGCAGACATTCCCGGTGACATTTTGTCGCTAATGAGATTCAGTAGAATTTTCAGTCTAACATGCACATCTTGAACCTCTTAGCTGTTCCTCCGAATGCAATTACATCTTAGGAACATTGTCGCTTTAAGGGGAGCTTTTTCTGTGGCAGAAAGGTATTTAATCGCTATCCCAGGATAATCCGTGTAATTACGGAGCAGTTTGCATAAGAAATCCTTCAGCGAAGGCGATTCTGAGCAGCTACAACGCCCGGGTAGCTCAGATATGAATCATCGATTTTAGTATCTCGCATTTAGGTGTGGACACTATAATTGATTCAGTTCACTGGACCGTAAAATATTGCTGTATAAATCTGCGAATCACCGAATTGCATTATCGCGAGCTCTCTTGTGTGTTCCTACTGCATAAAGTTAATCAAAACGAAAATTCGAACAACGAGGCTACCTGAAATTGTTCAATTGTAAGTTAGGCTCCAAATTAAGAGACAAAGACTTACCTGTGAAAAAGGGCTAGTTGAAATTTAAAACAGCAGAAAAATTAAAAGAATTTGAAAGTGTCAATATAGTATTTCCAATTCAAAATTATTAAAAAAAGAATGAAATTTCTGTTTGACTCCTGCTTGATTGAATTGACGACGACAATTTTTATTTTGCAACGAAAATACATAAATAATTTAACTGTAGACCCTAATGTTACTGAACACTAAAATTAAAGATTCAGATAGAATCTGTATGACGTCATGAATAAAGACTGGGTGAGGGTCCCGATTAAAGTGTGACGAGTCCAACCAACCCAAATCGCAAATATAAGCTACGTCCTTCATTGAAAGTGAACTTGAAGATTCACATAAATTTAGACTTAAAGTAAATGTTGCAGGCGGGTACCGAGACACAAATAGCAAATCACTGAAGAGAAGCTGTAAATTCAGGTAGCGCAATATCTTACTGAAGAGTACGATTAGGTCTGGCAGGGGCAAGAGCCGAAGGTAGTTCTCGCTCGTCGTCGTGGGAGATGTATCAGGAACTCAGCGCCGGTTGTACCTTCGGGGGAGGAGCCCCAGAAAATTCTATCACGAGTGTCCCCGATGATTCGGTCTGGCTTAGAGGGCGGTTCATCAGGGAAGCCCGCGAATTTTCCATCGCGCCGGGCTGGCCTCCCAGGAATCCTCGTACGGTTATCTGCGCAACTACTTGCCGGGAAGTCGAGCGTGTGCCGGATATACAAAGTTTGACGTTCGCGGATGCGCTAATGGTTCGGCTGAAACGAGTCTCTCGCGACGATAACGCCGTTTCGCTTCGCTTCGTCTCGCCCACCCGCGTCTCTCGCCTCGCCGTGCCTCGTCTTGCCTCGCCTCGCGCCGGATCATATCTCGCTGAAGGATCTCTCAGGATACGACACCCAGCGCGCCTTAAGTAAGTGCTCCGCGTGCTGGAAACTCGGCAGGAAGCTGCGCCGCGTGCACACGCGCTCGCCCATCGTCTTGAGGGATGAGCGGAACTTGAGCCCTCTGATGCGCCCATCGGGCAGATTCGATTACCACACCGCACCACCAGCTGCCCTCGACTTCCATCTGGACTGTGCTGCATTTTCCCTTCACCGTTGTCCAGGAAATCCCAACGATTTTTTAAATCTTCTTCAAGGTCATTTAAAGGTCATCGATGGTTTTCCAATTGGCACCGTATAGTTCCAACGTCATAGTGTAGTTTAAAGTATGTATGTATGTAGTATGACTTTCAAATGTCCTTGGACTAAAAAATGTAAGATAAAGCAATGATATCCTCGAGAATGTGCAATCATTTTATTCTGAAGTGACACAAGCATTTAAGCGTTCTGCGAGGGAACGAATTGTCCTTTGAATCGTTGAAAGCAACGCGAAACGGAATTCTAGAACAAGTTGAACGAACCGAGGTCAATAAGGCGACGGGATTACTAAGTATAAGAATATTTCACGCGGCAGCGGTAATCAGAGGGAACCGTCTAGCGGCGACGACGTCTGCCGCAATTTCCCGGCGAGAGTAACGATCAGATCAGGAAATCTGTCGCGCGGGATCTCGGCCGGTTTACGATCTCCTAAAAGGAAGATACAGCGGGCTCCATCACCGCAGCCGTTCCCCCCGAGCAGCGGCGAAGTTTTCAAGTCGTTCCCGCGATGTTAATTAAGTTGCCAGGCAACTCGTTCGTTTCGAATGCGGCAATGGCGATGGCGAGCTGCGCCGGCTGCTCTCGCCGTTATCGTTCGCCGTTACAACGACCGCGTGCTCGCGTTTGCGGTCCCGCGATCTTCGAACAATCCGGCTAATGCGTTTCCGGGAACTCTGCTGCGTTGTACACAAAGACGCCGTCCTGGCCGAAGGATACGTCTCTCGAAACAGCTCCGGATTCGCAGCTGGCAAACAGCTGGAACGACTGCACACGCTTTTCGGAATTTTCGCGGATATCCAAGCGAAATTTGTTTCAACTCGAGCCGTCGGGCGATCGAGCTTTGATTCGTCGGAGAGTAAAGCTGGAAAGCATCCTTCAGGATCGCGGTGCCTTTGAAAAGCCTCTAACCCGCGTAATAGCTGCTGGAGCGGGTACATCAGATAGCGGTGTCCGAGACCGTTCCCAAGGAAAAGCCCCGCACAAACGATGGTCCTAAGTGCTCAGCTTGGGTTATTTTCGGCGGAACGGCTCGCTATTAGCGCCAAATATCCTCCCCTGCCACACCCCCCAAACACCGTGATACGCGTCTTGGCCCGACGGTGGCCAGGCTGAGATAACTGGAATTAAGTAGATAACAGGTGTATTATTCCGCCAGCCAAGGGATTAAGGAAGATCGATGCGGCGGGAGAACGTTTCGGAACGATTTTTCCTCAGGATGACAATTAGAGCTCGTTAGGCGAACGGTTCCGAATCGAATGGGCCGATCCATCGGCCGCAATCTAAGTTCGCCGGGGACTGTCTTCTTGAGCGTCGGCGGCGCGTTCCCATTTGCATCTCAAGGAAAGTTTCCAGAAGCACTTAACCACCGGCCGACGTTTCTCGCCTTTGAGAGATTCTACGCTCCCGCATAGAAATCACCGGTAGTCTCTGTGACTGCGTTCGATCGGACCGCGGATTTTCTGGCTTTAATAACCTGCTAAGTGGTCGGCCGGCAGACGCCGAGCGAGATCGATCCCTTTGCCAGACCGTTATTGCGTCACCGGGTCTTGATTGAAAGGCCGGACTTTGCATAAGACTCGCCCGCAAGACGATATCCTCCGCCGGCTGGAAGAGGTCTAATGAGAGGAAAGTGATTACCGGGTCGTTTAAATGTATATTGACGCTTCGTCGCTTTCTGGTCCCTGCGGTCCCCGAGAAACATCTGAGGAATACCCTGAGTGCCTGAGACGTCGACGAAGATACTCACCGTGCTTTAGTCCTTTTAAGTCTTCGTAGCAAGACAGTGGAAAATGGTAGACGTTTCTTATGAACGCGTGTACAGGTATGAATATACCTGAAGGATATATGGTACTTGGAGGACCTGTCGTGCACGGGACACATCATGCATACAAGGTGCGGTCGAGTAACATGTACAGGCGTAAATATAAATTGAAAAAAAAAGGAATAACATTTTTCGTTAGACGCCATGATTTAAAACTCGAGAAAATTGAGTTTAAAGACCCGTTGGGTTCGCGTGCTTTAGTATATGCAGGAAGTAGAATTGGTCGGTCATGATCAGACGCGTCAGATGGTTCCTATTGAATAGCACGCGTGTTCGCTGCATTTTCAAGCCCAATTTTTTCGGAAACGAAGCTTCGGATGAAAACATTTTGTTCTAGATATGTTTTCTATTTTCTTATAAAGAAATCGCCTCGTGCCAACTTGTACGTTTTATTCGGCCGTGTATAACAGTCTTATAAATGACGAACAGGAGCGGCTGTAAAATTCACATTCGTACAATCAATAAATTTGTCATTCGTTGATGGAATATGTTGATTATAACGGTGCCAACCTTGTTCAAGAAATTTTATTTTTCACTTGTGTTCGTTTACAGTTGAAAATCGGACACTTTGCATGCAACGAACTGACAATTCAGACAATTACAAAATATCCCCAAAATAAACGAACGAAACAGTCGCTTCGAGTACGTACTAGTGAAACTGGTCGATCATTCGGTCGAACGTTCGATCCATTTTTCATCCGAACAAGCAACCAACCCATCAAGCACCAAGATGTCCACGAAACGTCCTCTTAGCCGAGTGCCCGAGCAAATCGAGTAACCCGAATTCGTTCTAAGAAACTCGCGAGCCATTCGTCTTTCAATCTGCATGCCGGAGAAAAAAAAATCCTGCAGATTGAACGATCGAACTCGGCCCTGCCGAGGAGCGATTCAACCGGCAAACTTTCCCCGCGACTCTCCGTGATCGATCGCCACTGAAAAGGAAAGAGAGAGCCGAAGGGAGGGGGTGGGGGAGAGTGTGAGTGGGAGAGAGAGAGAGAGGAAAAAAGTGAGAAGGACGCAGCTATCTGCGAAACGTCTCGTTCACTCGCGTCCCGGTTGTCAATAGGAAGTTTGCGTTCATTGTATGCTCGGGGTATTCAATTGAACAAACCGATTCTGCTGGCGTCGCTCGACGGCGAAACCGTTTTCCAATGTATCGAGCCGTTCCCCTTAATTTGTACCCTTTTTATCCGGCCCGGTGTCGATTGGTCTTACGCGGAGCCCGTTTCAGAGAGACCGGTTCACTGATGGACGAGAGAGAGAGAGAGAAAGAGAGAGAGTGAATAGTGGAGAGAGTGGGATCCGCGCGCGACCGATTCCCAGGATAGAAGTGGTTTCGATCATCGAGAGGGAAGCAGCGGCCCCGGCTTTTCCCCCGATTATTTTCCAACGACCGTTCGAGCACCAAATGCGTCGTGAAAATATAATAGGGAACAACGGCCAGTGTCAATGTTTGTCCGTTTTTTATTTGCCCCGCGACTGGCCGCGTTTCGTGCGCCGCAGACCAGGAATTTGCTCGAACCTCCGTTCACTGCTGGTTTCGCCGACTTAACTTTCGATTTTTACCTCCATTTGCTCAATGGAACGCTTATGAAACATCCTGCTCTCCGTCCGACTATTTTTCATTCCGTCCTGCGCTCCGTCCCACAAATTAGTAACCTCTTCTTAACACTCGTTCGCCCCTCCTGTCAATTTAACTCATTTCTCAGTAATTCTGAGCAAGACAATCATTTCGAAAATTTTTCTCGTGTACGAATTCATCATAGAATTGGAGATTGAAACTTCCTCTTCACAACGACCTCCTAAAAGTTGATGTGCGATTTTTTTTTGCCGATTTATTGAGCCTTAAACGAAATGTATACCGACTTTAAAAATTATACAGGTAGTCAGCGGATTATATGCATTTATGACAGAAATGAGTAGATGTAATTTAAAACAGTAGAAATATTAGAGGAATTAAAAAACACTGTTATATTATTTTCAACCTATTGAACATGTTAAGCAAGAATATAAATTTCCAGTTTACTCCAATTTGTTGCAATTCGGAAAATTTTTATTTTGTGTAAAGATCCGCTGTCTACAAGTAAGGTACACCATAAGGTGTTCGCAAAACTTCACGAATACTTCAAAAAACAGCCAAAAAGATCCGTAGATCAATTTTTAAGGTGTATTTGCAAATTTGTATATTTTAAAAATCGTTTCACGAACAATGAGATGATCCAATTACACGCACCTGGTATGAAATTATACATTTTCACGACCAAATGGGACATATTAATGTATCACCTGTTACCGAACTTGTTGAGGGCCCGAGAAGGGACGATCACGAATTAGAAAATAAGTTCGAAGCGCAGAGTGCCAGTTTCTTTTGTTGTCGGAGCGGACTGTGTTACTCTGATCGGAAACACTTCGTTTAGGCGAAGCGGGGGCGGGATCGCCGATAGAATCCGAGCGTAACCTCGTTAAAGAATCCCTCGTCTCGTCAGTGTCTCTGGTAGCGGCGCATTTCTCCTTTCTACGATCGAGTACAGGCCCGTCCGAAGAAGTTCCCGAGCGATCCGAAGCCCTCGGAACGTCGCTTCCGTTCAACAAGTTCCGGCGAGCGTCTCGTTGCGACGTATCCGCGGCGATCCGGTGTTCCGCGGCCACTCGAGCAAAACTTTCTCAATTAGAACGCGTGTCGGACGCCGTCCGTTGTCCCCGTTGTGCTAATTAAAACGGAAACAAGAATCTTTCCACCGGGCCGAGCTGTGCTCGCGTCAAACGAAGGTGATGCACCGGTCCGGCAGCTCGAAAATGATCGACTTATTTCCTCTTAGACAACGCAGCACTCACAATGCTAAAATGGGGTCCCTGAATTTTTGAAGATTCAACATTATTTCCTTTTTTAAATAGAAAAAACATTTAAACGATTTAAAAATACTGTGGCATTATTTTCTGATCATGAAAGATATGTAGCTCTTCTATCTCGCAATAAATGCATACAATTTTTATTTTTATACTCAACCTTCAAAAAGATATTATTAAATTTTCGGTCCGGTGTTGCTTGTTAGTGTACAGGCCGTGGCTAAACTCATTTATAATAGTAAGCAAAATTAATTGTTTGTAGACGCCCTTAACTTGACTAGTCGATACAGTCCTAATTTGAAATCGCCTTATTTTCAAGGGCGCATGTGGTCAAGTATAGCGACTGGAATTTTGACTTTTGCTGCAGAAAAAAAATTCCACAGACATTGTTGAAATATGAACAAAAGAGCAGGCGAAAGTCGTGGTACGAAAGTTCCCGTAGTTTCCCGGCGAAAAAATGCCAAAGTAAGCGTAAAGTGTCAAGAACCGAGCAGCCCCTTAATCGCGAGCGACGCAGCTGGAGCCCGGCCGAGTC
Organism: Halictus rubicundus; assembly: GCF_050948215.1. Taxonomy (NCBI): domain Eukaryota; kingdom Metazoa; phylum Arthropoda; class Insecta; order Hymenoptera; family Halictidae; genus Halictus; species Halictus rubicundus. The sequence goes on along the minus strand of NC_135153.1, from coordinate 14,736,485 downwards.
TCCGCGCTCTCAGCTTTTTTCCCAGCTGCCTGGGAGCTGGTGGGGTCTGACGGATAAAAGCGCAGGAAGAACCGAGTCGAACGAATTGGATGCTCGTCACGTCGAGGGCCCCGGTGACATGCTACAACTATCGAGATGTCTCCCGTCGGAAAAAAACGTATCGGTGACGTGTACGAAAGCGTCGCGCGCGTTCTTCTTGCGTGGCGTGCGGCCGTGTGACGGGCGCCGTTGCGAACGAGCAATCCGAATGGAAGGAGAGCTGTAAACCGGCGGATTGGTTTATGAACTGTCCTCTTGAACGGCCATGTTTTTTCTCGCGACGGGTCGCGAAAGGTATGGCACGCTGAATCTGCGAATTCGCGGAACGAGAAACCTGCCGTGGGTTTTTCGCTAATCTTTAACACGTTAAGTGCCAAATATCAAGCCCAGAAATTCTTACAAACTCAGAGTAGTTTAATTAATGAAACCAAAACTAGAAATTTAAAATGTATTACAGGGGATGCTGTCTTAAGCCTTTCGAATTCGAAAGACTCCAATAGAATACGGTTTATCTGGGTATCTTATAGTAAAAATGAATTTCTAAACCCAGTCATATGTGACTGACGTGGCAGTTAACGTGTTAACTAAACTGCAAGATTATGAAGGTCACGTATAGCTGTAACGATGGCATCGAACGAGTCACTAAAAATTCACAGTCTTCATATTTTCCTCGCACCGCAAGGTCGTTTGCCCAGCGAAATCTATTTCCCGGAAGTCTGACGGTTTCGCGCGATTTTCCCGGCAGTGTTGAAACGTCGTTTGGAAAACAATGGGGCAACAGTAATAAAAATGGCGGTTATTCAGGCCAGGATTTTACGGCTTCCACGACCCGTGCAAGTTGAATAGCTCCCCCTCGGTAGATATTCCGTTTCAAAGATCGGCCAGACCGGTTCTCCTTGTGTAATCCGGCTGCGCGAAAATTAGCAACCAGATGAAAGGGGCCGGGGGGAGGGTTCCGGCGAGAATTGAATCGATATCACACACCGTATTGCGCCGAGTGACACCGTACGCCTGTCAAAGGTTGCTTTTGGCAGATTGCACGTTACGGATTTCGTCAAAGACCTTTTTCAGCCACTTGGCCCGGCGCCGCCCGACGGCCACACCGCCCCCGTAAATATTCAGTTGCTTTGCATACAATATTGCCCGGTGATAATGACTCGCGTGACTCCGACGACATTAATCAATATTCAAGCATTTTCCCCACCCTTTTTTTCCTGAAACGAAAGCCCCCTCCCCGCCACCTGATTAATTATTCACGCAATTTTCGAACGACCCTTTTCTCTCGTCCACGATTCAAGCCCTTTATTTAAACCATATAAGATTCGCTTGAGTATGCATAACTTTGGAGGAATCATGCTTAGTTAGCGAGTGTCCCCTTAGTAAATTTTCTTCTCGAAACACCTGTAACGTTCTTATAAAATTGCTCTGCATATAAAGGGGCTGTGGGTCCAAGTAATACTCGAGCGAAAGATAAAGTGGAAATTTTTATTATTTAGAGAAATGGACGTTACAGAAGAACGATCATCAAATTCATCCATCATTTTTAATAGTTTTTTGTCACTATAATGAGATCTCTGAGTTCGAGGGCTACCGGGACCGTGATTTTAAAGATATTATGAAATTTTAGTCATTCATATTAAAAATCGACATCTGACATTGTCTTCCCCAAAGTTTCTGTCAAGAATTGTGAAGCAGTCTTTTCGAATTCTTTTCGAAATTTTTTGTTTCTCCAAAATTGAAGCGAGTTGCTCTCTATACTAATATTATACAAAATTTCTTTAGTCAATATTTAGTCTATTTTGTTTTAAAGTACCACAAAATTGATTTACGCTTTCACATATTCCCATACTAATAATACCCATGCGAATGTCGTTTGTACAATTATTTCAGTGGGCCGTATATGAAGTAACACGATTGGTAGTACCAACGCCGCGGTGATAGTACCATTGGCAAGCCATGTTGCAGAATTAGGCCAATAATTTCGTGTCGATCCCGTTCGTTTACAGAGGCCGAGGCAACAGTCGGAGGCGCCTTCATCCCGGAACGCGCTGCACCGTCGAAATGACTTCATCATCCTTCTGTTTCCCGTGTTTGTACAGAAATGAGTTGAAATGTTGAAATGACTTCCTTTCCTGCTGCTCGGAAATTGAATTAAAAAGCTCGGCGAGTTCGCGTACTTTTAAATACGCGGCCGTTGCCGCCGCGTCTGGCCATTGCCCACCTTTTCTCCTTGCAGCGAGCGCAGCTTCGGAATGAAATTTCTTTGCAGCTCTTTGAGCGCGGAACAGTGAACGTTAAAAATTCATCAATATTGTCAGCTATTATTCCTCTTAATTCCAAGCAATTGTAACGCCCCTCGCAATCTTCACAAATGATTTTCTCCACGGTGCATGCGAAAACAAATATGCAATAGCTGGGAACTGGCGTTTCGGTTCATTAAAGGATTTATTGGGATTTTTCATTTTCTGAAAATCTTTTAAAATTGACGTAGGCGTTTGAGGAACGCATCACGCATTTCCTATAATTGTTACCTCACAAACCATAATTTTTGAAATCCAATGTATTTTTAATTTTCGATCGTGGCAACAGTCAACATACGCTTTTCAAAACATTCTCGACAAAAAAATATGTAACTCGTGTAATTTTGATTATTTTTACGTGAAAAACAAAATATTTGATGTAATTCAAATACCCGTTAATTCGCGTGTAAAATCCTAATAGGAAAAGTTGAATAGTTCACCTGAAAAGAAATACTTTTCCGTTAATGACGAAAGTACGGGGCTCGATACACGCGGAATTGACGACAATTATGGCCGCGGTATAAAAGTTCCCGAGAAAATAAACGCGGGCGGCGGGTTTAGATCCGCCTCGGGAGCCCGCCGATATAATTGGAGAGGGGAATTCGCGCATCTGCAGTTAATGAAAGTTTCAGCCCTAGAATACAGATTGTGTATGTCTGTATTTGCCCGTAATGGCTTGGGATTTCGGCCCCCGGCCCGGGTCGATCGGTCTATTCGCCCCGGGAATTGAATGCACGCGAAAATAACTCGTTCCTGAATGGAACACTGTCCTATAAGTATTCACGTCGCAAAACCGGCCCGACCGAAATGATCGAAAGTATCTTTATACGACAACCGCCCCACGTTTTTCGCACCCCGCGTCACCTGGAAAATTTATTCCCGAAATCGACTCGGGCTCGATTTTGCTCGTCCCCTCTTTCGCTAGCGCCGAATCTAGTGAACATTAATTTTCCATTTTCGTGCTCCTCTCAGATCCGTGGGTTCGAATTCACAACTACGGGCTTTTATGGATTCATATTAGATTCCCAGGCCAGCGAGGCAATAATATAAAATGCAATTAAATTCTGCGTTACTATTACCGCGGTCTGGATACTTTCAAAGCAGTCCTTTCAATTCTCACCAATTATGAAAAGGTAATTTAACATTGTTACTTTGTTCGAGGCATACCGATGAGTATATATACTCGTTTAAAAAAATTTTATGTTAGTGAAAATGAACTTCTGGTCAACGGGGAAATATAATTTTTTTTTTCCACGTGGTTAAATTTTATAGGCATTTCAAAACCTCGTCCAACTCCGAAGACGTCGCACAGGCGAATCGCTGACCTGTTTTGCGCGAGGTTCTTTATTCCGCCGATATTCCGAGACAGTTGTCGCAGATAAGAATCCCCGACTAATATGCAGCTGTACATAGCCGGTCGCAATAAAGTCTCGTTTGTCAGGCATATTATTCCATTCCCATCTGCTCGGGGCTCCCTTTAATTCCAGTTACATTTTCTAGCCTTCGTGCTCCCTTCGATTTCCCATCCATTTTGTGTCTTCTGTTTCGTTTGATTTTATACTCTTTTTCCCCTCCTCCTCCTTCTCCTCCTCCTCGCTCACTTCTCTTTTTTCCCTTTCTCTCTCCCTCTCCCGCTCCTGTCCCATTTATTTCCTCCCTCTGCAGCCTCCCTTTCTGCAGCTTCTTTTTCCTATTTCTCCTCGTTCGCTGTCCTGCATCTCTTTTTCCAGCGTCGCGCACAAACCCACCGTCCTCTTCCACCCCCGCACACCACCACGCGGACCAACCCCTAACGCCTTCACCGACACGTATCCGCGTAACAGAGTGTACATTCGTTCTGTGCGGCACTCTATTTCCGGTAAACTTGTTCTCAAGGAACAATACGGGCAGCCCAAGGATCGCTCGACACATCGACGTGGCGTTATAAGTGGCCCTACGATCGAATCTCCGGTCGGCCGCGGGTTTTTATTCATCGAATTTCCGGATTCGATAATTCTCGCTTCTACGTCTCGGCGTTTACATTGCTGCGTTCCCCGTTTTGCGATCCGTGCAGCCATTATCCCCTGTAAATGTTGATAACATTGTAATAGTGGTGAAACGTCTGCGACTGCAGAAAATATCGTCTGCATTTCACGATAGCGTTGCACCGATCTCATGGTACCAGGAAGTGAATCTGCCTGGAAAAATAAGTCGAAAAGAATGAACAAAGTTTTTTTGTTTGAGGTTTCGTTTTCGAGAGAATCGAGCTCGACCATTAAGTGTCTGACCATGACCATCCGTTTCTACTTACTGTAAATACCGGGGCACGCGAACCTAACAGACCTTCAAACTCATTTTGATAATACAGTATCATACGATATCATACAGTAGTCAATATCAATAGATTCTTCATTATTAGACTACGGATATTTATGTAAAATAAAAATTGTTTACATCAATTACGAGGAACTGGTACCGAGCAGACATTTTTCTGCTTCTTAATAACCAATGAATTGTACCAACTGATTCTGACATAAATGCACAAAAACCGCTGTCTATTCATTGTGGTAAAATAGTAGCTAATAATGCTATACCATATGCATAACCATAGATGCATCTAATATACATACGTATAGATTGATCATATGAATGTATAAATATAAATTAATATATTATAATGTACAGAACATTATGATACAACATTGTGACGCAACATTTTATTTCATTAATACATGTACTTTCTATTGCAGTGACATACAAATTGCATCGAATGATAGGTATACACACTGTGTTCTTATGACATTAATATAACGAATACGAAAAGTAAATGTCAATGGTTATCATTTAATTCAGAGAGAATACGTTAACACAGTGAAGAAGAAATACGAGAAATAAATGTATACGATAAAACCGATGGCACAATAATCTGAAGCTTTATACTCGATCGTTTCCGATTTGACGTTTAAAATTCGCGATTTTGAAACGTGAAACTGTTATTTTATAATTCCTTTATTCATGGATAAGTGGTGTCGATGCGCAGGAAATGATCCAAGTGATCCCTCGTTCAATCGAGCCCCGGGATTTCAAGGGGTGTTCATTTTGTATGCGATACGCCGCCGTGCTTTCATAATGAAAGATTTTTCATTTTATGTTCGCGCCGTACGTGGACGTGACAGTACATCACTCGATAAAATCGGAACACTGCGAACATTTCTTTAATTCAGCGAGAAATCGCGTGCTCTTTCATTGCGGGAGAACATTGTTTACTTGACTACGGTCGGTTATTCATTGTTTAATCCGTGTTTCGAGATTCCATTACAATTATACAACCGTAAAACCCGGAGTCTGATTATTAAACTCGGTGTAAAATATGTAAAATACTGCCACTACTACTATTTAATTTATTAAATAGTTTATTTTAAAAAATTACTAAATCGCGTAATTCAAGATTAAATATATTTTCTGTTTCTTGAGCAACGATATTGTCACCACAGGAATATAAATTTTTCAGAGGAATGGAATTTAGCGCGAATATTCTTTGATAAGTAATGATTATTTATGCAGTGGATCGATGGAACAGAAACTTCAGGTACGGCGGATCCAGCGGCGTTCTAGGAATCAACAACGTGTCGGTGGATGCGTCACAGAATTCTGTTCGCGAAAGTCGAACGTCTTGTATCTGGCATGCGGAGCACACTGTCAGGAACTGTTCCGCGCATCCGCCGCTGATTTTGAATTTATGACGACACACGTCTCCGACGGAAAACAATATCGAAGCCCGCGCCGTCAGAAATTTAAGAGTTTTCTTCCCTTATATTGCGCCCCCTAATGTCGCCGTGTCTCGATCCGGTATTGCTTTCCTCAGGATTTACACAAATAGAAACCCTCCCGCAGAAAGTACGATGGCGATACGGCGAAGCAATAATAACTAGATGCCACATAAAGCGACGCTTCCACAGTCAATCCTCGATAGACCCACATAAAACGGAAATCTATCTCTTAAATTATTTAACACTAGTCCTCGGATTTTATTTATAGTGAAAGTATTTCAGGAATTTAAAAATGATTGCCAACTTCTTAAAATTATTAAAAAAGCAACTGTACCTTGTAATTAATACAGACAATTTATTTGTTATTATTATTTCAAACTGAGGGCCTGATGAATTCCTTAGGACAGTAAAAATAGGGACGCGAGGGAGAATACAAGAGCGAGGAGAGATGCAAAGGAAAATGAGAAAGTAACGATTTTATTAGATTGGGAATATTGTAAAGAGGTGATAATATGTTATTGTAATTTCTTTCAGAGATTATTGCGAGCTACGAACGCGTAAAGACTACTACCAACAGCGAATTGGAATGTAGCTGGAATATCCGCAAATTTTCATTTTCATAGGCAATAAACGTCTCGACCAAAAATTAATTGCGAAAATAAAGAGGTGGATCACGTGGCGAATAAAACTTTCCGCGGGTCTCGTTCAGCTTTGCGGTGCAATTACATTTTACACAGTTGCGTGTAACACGGGAAAATAAAATACACGTAATTGCCGACGGGGAGATAAAATAAATTTCTTGCGTAGACTTGCTCCGGGTTAAAAAATGCAATTTCAGGCTATTTACCGGCTGAAATAATTTGAGGCGGTTCGAATCGGAGGCTGCGAAGCGTTACGTTTTACGGGATCGTTTATTATTCAAAGAACGCCTGGCATTTTGTTCCGCGCCACGGAAATACTCGCTCCACGAATAAACAATATTCCGGGAGCTTGTTCTAAGCAACCGGCGTTCGTTTTATTTCTGCCTTCGAGTGCACAGTGCACGTCGATGCACACGGATGTTTGCGCTCTTATTTCGGCACGCAGCTAGCTCCCATTTTTCCGTCGCGATCGCAACGGGAGCCCTGCGAGTCGTCGGACTGAGCGAATCTTTCGAGAGCGCGAAATCCCGTGCGAAATTTTTTCGAAATCGCTCGAGGAGTCTCGTTCGCCCGTGGAAGGGCGAACTTCGGAATTTTTTTCCCGGCGAGAAAACATTTTCCAGGAAAAAGGGCTCGGTACATCTGAAACTATGCACTTTTGTCTATAAATTCCCAAAGTTTCGTTCAGATATTGATAAAATTTAAAAGCTGGCAGATAATGTTGTAAAACCACTTTTAGCTAGATTGACATTCCCTAGACCACGGTAGACCAAAGTTTGAGAATTTTTTATTAAGCAAAATAATTTTTCATTAAAAAATCATTAGATACGTCTTAAACTATGTACTTTTTTCTACAAGCACCCCAAGTTTTATCCAAAAAGAACCTCAATTAAAAATTTGGCAGTCAATTTTATGACACACTTTTTTGATCACAACTGCCCAGACGTTACAGTCCACCCACACGTTATACTTCGAGAGTTTTTTTCAAAGCAGAATCATTATATGCGTCTTAAACAATGTACTTTTATCTTCAAACTCCGTAAGTTTCGTCCGAAAAGCACTGAAATTGATCATTTTTCAGCCAATTTTGTGATACAGTTTCCAACCACACCTGAGCCTAAAATATAGTTCGAAAGCGACTTCCTATCCGTCTGGGTGTGCGGGACTGCGCGTAAAATATTTTCCGACGGGCGGAATCGTGGCTCGCGCAACGTTCAATTAAAAATTCCATCGCCCAGGAATTCGTATAGCTCGGCTCATTACATCAGATGAAAACAAATCCTCGAGTGTGCCGCCCCGTGTAATAAAAGTTTGACGTGAAAATAAAAAAGCGAAAACCTGATAATACGTTTCGTTGAAGTGAAATCCTATTTCGCCGGCAACGAGAACTGAGCGTTGCGTTCGCGACCGAGCTAGAATTCCGCTAAGTCACCGGGAACAACGAGAAACGATTTCACTTGTCAAAGTATACATTATTGTTCCGTGAGCAGTTAGTCGTAATCAAATCGCATCATCGTTATTAATTTTATTCCCGCTCTGTAACGAACGAATGTTACGAAGCGAAACGACCAAAGCTGCACAATTTCATCGGGCTTTCCCTCGGCGAGCATTATATGGCAAATATAACCGCTTACATCGAATTTGCTAAACTGCCAACTTACATAATGACTGATTCGATCCTCTTTGTGGTTCTCCGACAGAGCTCATGCGTTGGGAGATCGTGCTCCGCGAAAATTGTTAACGTGTCGTTTATCTTTTCACGTTTTCAGCGCTTCTTTATTGTTCTCATTTCACTTTTTACTGATTTTATACGTGTACATATATTTTTTTTTTATATTTTTAGAATTAAATTTACCGCGAGAGTTGGCATACTGTAATATTATTTTTGCTCGTAAAGAGAGCTCTGCTTTTTGATTGGATACGGCAGAGGTGCAAAAGGGTTAGTTCTGTTTTTGTAAACAGGTTTCCCACGTTTGTTGCTTTGATTTATTACGCGAACCCCGAGCTTCGCGATTTATTTTACAACCGCACCAGCCAGAGCGACATTATGAATAATTCGCTAGCACGAAAAGGAATTCTATGTTCGTTTCATCTGCACAATTTCTCCTGAACGTTGAATACCGACAGCAGGAAAGTAGTGCTTCATTGTTACTTCAAAGAAATGAATAATATTCAAACCTTTTGAATTCTGATTTAAGACATTGTCCTCAGATTGACAGAAACGTGTCCTACACTAACAGCACAGAAATGATGGGATCTTCGCGAATTTTCTCAGACGAGGACCAATCAAGATATCAATTTGAAACTTTTTGGTCGAATTTGTCTTAAGGAACACATTCCCATGTTTCCATTTAAAAAATATCTATTCAATCCAATGTTACGATGGTCGATCGACGTCAAAACAGAAAAATCAAGAAGATATTTCATCTGAATGAACACAAGTCTATCATCTAGACTAGAATAAACCGATTTTTCTTTTAAATTTTCAATGAAAGCAGATTGCATAACGAGGACTATGTTCGCGTGGGATTAAATTAACGAGAGGTTTCTCGTCGCAATCGCTCGCTGAAAAATATGGAAGCGGAGCCTCGGACTGTGGAGCTGTTCTTAGAGTTTCGCCGGATCGAGAAAAAGTTTCGGAAATATCCCGAAGACAATCGGCGTGGCTGTCGATTCCCGGAAGCCGTCGGAAGGAAGCATTTTGCGGCGGATCGGTTGTCGCGCTCGGACACGATCCGCGTTCTTCGAGCGTTGAAAAATACGGCAGCCGATGGGGCTGCGGATTCTTATTTTCGCGGCCGTCAGCCGTCGACGAACAATGGCGGGGCCCGGTTCCTCGTCGCCTCCGCTCGATTTCCACACGAAAGGTTCGCCAGGATTTATTTCTTGCGGCGTAGACCGCGCGAAAAAAACTTGGACGTACAGATATCCGCGGGGGGAGGAAAGAGGGACGCGCGAAACCGCAAACTTTGACGGAAGTTCCCGCGACGCTTCCTCTCCTACCACGTCGTCGTCAGCTTCCACGATGTCTCTGCTCTCTCTCTCTCTCTCTCTCTCTCTCTCTCTCTCTCTCTCTCTCTCTCTCTCTCTCTCTGCCACACACACACACACACACACTCCCTCTCTCTTTCTCTCCTCGTTCTCCCTCGGAACATTGTCTGCGGCTATTAAGCGCGCGAGCGACAGGTGAACGCTATAAATCCTCTCGTCTTTCGTTCGCGGGGAGTGTAAAGAGTTGATAAATGCGTCCCCGTGAATGAAAGCGTTATTTTCTTCTCCGGTTGGACGGCTCGCGGACCAGATACCGGACACCTTGCCACTGTCGGGCTTCGATGAATTATTTTTGCACACGACGTTCGGAGAAATTACTCCGCGAGTCACGCCGCTTCGTGCAACTTAATATTGGGAACGCGTTCCCTGTCCAATTATTAAATTCATACTTAAGAACGCGCCGGCCCTCGAAGATATGGCAACTGACAAATAGGTTTACCGGTGGTCCCGCCCCAGTCTACAGGGTGATTCGTTATTTCTAACGGAATAGCGAGATTGTCGAGTTGAGAGCAGAATGAGAGTACGACATCGTGAGAGGTTTAGCGAAGATGGTAGAGTGCTCGACTATCGTCCGAAAAGGTAGGGTTCGAATCCTGTTGATGTCAGTCCGATTTTTCTTGGATGAATATTTCGTAGAATGCTAGGAGAAGTAGTCGTCGACATCTTGGAAAATGTTAACATTTTAGACATCCATAAAAAATTGGTAGAAAGTTTGGGACATCCAAAGTAATTCTGAGTTCGCCGAAGAATTTCAAGTATCTAATTGAAAAGATCCTAAAAATTATTTCAGTCTTTCAGTCGAATTACCAGAAAATCATAGTAGGTACTATGAACCATAAAATCGGAAAAATGGCGCCGCAGATTTGGATTAAAATAGGGAATCTTCTATAAAATTATGAAAAAGCCGCCACTCTCCATGAAAGAAATGTGAATGCTGCAGGAAAACTTTCCTAACATCCTTTCAAAAAAACATATTCAAGTACATGTCCCATAAAAAATTCCACCAGAAACATACCCAACTCGAAGTAGATTAAAGTCATGGAATGTTGCTAATCACGAGCCAATGAGCTTTTGTTAGCTATTCCGGGAAACAATTGGAAATCAGTGCTGCCCTTGTACTTCCTTCGGGGTTTCTCGGCGTCGAGGTGCCCCGACGCGTACAACACAATTTTCCGGGAGCAGTTTCGAATCTCTCGATCGCTCGGAACCGGCGATCTCGATTCTCCCGGCCCGTAGCTCGACGGATGAACCTCCGGTTGGTCACTTCAGCGATAAGTCTATCTCGTCGACCCGGTCTGAGGAAAATAGAAAATTATCCTCGGGAACTTAACGATAAGAAATTGTACACTAACGAGCTCTCCGGAGAACTCACTCTTCGAATGTAAGGATTCCGGTGCCATTAGCCTGTGGCCATTAACTTCCGCCCCCGTGGATTTTAGTGGCGAGCATCACGGAGCTCCTTCCTTCCGTGACGTTCCTTAATTTTTGTTCCGCATTCCGGCTGTTCGACTGGTTTCGGAATCGATCGGACGTCCTCCCTCCGTACAGCTACGGATACATAAATAATCCGTGGAACGTCGATGCGCCGTACGTGTGCACGGTCGTGGAGGAGCAGTCGATGCACGACAATAAACTCGTACGATGGGTCTGCCGGGCCGTGCGGCAAAAAGAGGAGGCAGGAAAGTAGAATTAATGCCCTGACACGTATATCGCTGGCTCTGTGTCCTCCGTAGCCGGGCTCCTTGTATGCACGACACGGCCTCTGAGTACACGGACTCTTTTTCAATCAAGTAATAAAACAGCCGGAATGAATTGGCCAGGATATTTCTCCGGGCGACGCGACGTGCAGATCGTTATTTCGCAGAATATGCTTCCGTTATTCTGTGTTCGCTGACTCGGGCGAACGGAGCCGTCGCCTGGACACCGTTCCGCGAGTAATTGCGAATTGAATTTGCAAAAAGAATGTCGCCCCTGTATGTCTCCTTCGGTTCTCGGCCCGCCTAATAAAATCCGGTTTGAAACCCCAATGTCACAGCGCCGGCACGGCGCGGCGAATGAAACCGAGTAATCCGGTGATCATCGAAGAAAGAGAATTTCGATCCGGTGAAAGGAAAAAGGCTGCCGGGGAGTGGGTGCGCGACGCAGGAGACGCAATCCTTATCCCTGGTTTCACAGAAACAGGACGTTCCGTCTTAGAGGCCCCTCGAGGATCAGCGGGATAAGTCAGCACACCCATCTTCCAGTACGAGGCGGAGTATCGAGCGCATTCACTGTAACAGACGTCGCTTCTGATCCCCCCCCGCGATCGATAGTGTCGTTAATCCGCGAAACAATTCCACATGACGCTCATAATCCCTTGATCCGTTCATTGTAAATCGAATAATATTGCCGGGTAGCCGGTGCACCGATTCTGACGGACTACCGGCACGTCTGGAACGCGATCGTGGATTTAAACGGGGATTTAGCGACTTTTGAAAATTTTTTATCTTTCCTCGATTCAATAGCAGCGTACACAGAGATTATGTCCGTAAAGTTTCGAGCAGAAATTCCAAGTAGTTATGCAGATACTGCTCATAATTCGTTGGGGCTCGTATTCTCGCAGGCTTTTTTCCCAGCGAGATGTAGCCGCTGCCATAAATTCCATTGTTTTCAGCAGCGGAGATTGCCGGGCGCTATAAATTCGCTGAACTCATCGGAAGAATCGGTTGACAGTGACGAGAGTCATCTGTCTATCGCGATGACGGGCACGTAGCTTTGCTCTTTATTCCGCGTTAGCGCCGCGCAAAAATCCACGGCAATTAACCGGTCTCTCTCTCTCTCTCTCTCTCTCTCTCTCTTTGTGAAACATGCTCTGTCAGATGCTGTCTCGCAGCCGCCAAGTTTCCAACATCGGGCTTTAACGTCCCATTTAAATCGAGTGTCGAACTTCATCTCTGCAGAATGAACTTCTTCCGTGAATTTCGTACGGCTCGCGTTCCCGATGCCTCTCTGATCGTTCGCGGCCTGGCACGAGCCATAAGCGCGTATGTGCGCCGGAAGTTCGACGAATGCAATCAACGTTCCATCTTCAAAGCTTTCAGCGCCCGAAGTCTTCGTGCCGTGGGGATTAAAGGTCCGCGCTGTTTCCTGCGACGATGAAGGGTTCAAAATTGACTTCGGGATGGAAGTCACTCGCGCCAACTCACTTCAAACGCTGCCAACATTCGTTAAATTCTCATTAAAATGTCGGGAGCACAATGCAATACGTCGTCGCGTTGGAAATTGTCGAATTTGTTTAGTATTTTGCTTCCGGAAATCGATGGCGAGAAGACGGTGGGTGGGGGATGGGCGTGGCTAGATTATGTGGTGGGAGGGTCTTTGCAGGTGACCTTGAAATGCCAATGACTTTGATATAAAGCGCTAGATATTTAAGTAGGGAGTTAATGTCAATTTTATTAATATGTCGCTTCACGGGGTGATTACCCCCACTGTCAATCGACTAATAGCCGTGGAGACTAGCCAATGGATGGAGAGAAGGGCGTGGTGTCCTTATGAAGTTAGAAAGTCTTAAAATCAATTAACATTCATTTCATTTTCCATTTCTGTCCAAAACAGTTGCCAACATTTTATGAAGTACAGTGCAATTACTGTACTTACTTGATTGTAATTACTGTCATCGCTAAAGCAATTATCGTCCAGCAAACAATTCCGCGAGCGCCGTAACGTAACGCCGAAATACCGAGCTTCGTTAATTATTTTTGACCCTGAAACAATAAACAACCGTACCAATCAGCGAGACTGGTCACTTTGCCTCCAATAATGCAATTGTCATTACCCATTAAACCGGCCCCCGTTTACAGACATATTGAGATGAAATTCATACAGCGATGAAAAGCGCCTTTAATTGTCATATTATTCGACTGTGCTAAATGTTACAGATCTTGATATTCGGCGCGATTATTTCTGCAACGAATTCACGCAATATCGTCGTTTAGCGAAAAGTATCAAAATATTCAATTTTTAATCGTTTACATGTTATTATTATATTTTATTTTCAATCCACCATTTGAACTTCAGAATTTTATGAGCAAATATATTATTTTATTTTGTAGAGTCTACAGAAATATTGCACGTGAAAACTTATTGTTTCACAGTTGAAGCAAAAAAAAAACAATTCCCCAAGTTGCCGATTTGACTTTCTGTGAAACCTAAATTTCTCAAGACATGGTGATGAAGAATCTTATACCGATACCCATAAATAGCAACGATTGCAGTGTTACCGACCTCGCAGAAACCCTTCACACACTGAGAGAAAAGTTAATTTCGTTGAGTTAATCCGGATGCTGTACCTAAAGCTACGTAAATATCAGAACACTGCGGTCTATATTCTAAATCGGTTCATCCGGCGAGAGCTCGCGATCCGCAGCGGAGACGGGTGGGGAAAAAGTGGATGCCGGCCGGAGAGTAATTAACGGGGAGGAATTAGTTCGCGGTTTATTGGTTTCACGGCGTGATGGATCGCATCGGAGAATCGCATTATATTGGTGAGGGACGCAGACAGTCGGCGGTCGAATATTTTCTGCCCGCATTTCTCTAATCGGATCGAAACGGGCCGGAAACCGTTCAGCGAGCCGCGATCGGAGCGTTTCTATCGGTGGAAAAAGGTGAAACCAGGCTGGTGCGTCGGGCTTGTTGACTTCGATCGCCCGTTAAATTCGTCAGAAATCCCGGGCCAGCTCGCTTAAGCACGCAAGCACTCTCTCTCCCTCTCCCTAATTCTCTCTCTGTTGCGGGACTGAGAGAGACTTATGCAGCGCGGCGCAACTTTCGGAAAGCTTATCAAGCTCACCCAGGGGAAATCTGCTGGAGCCATAGAGTTTTCGCGGCGCGCTCACCTAGGCGATATTTTCCCTTGCTTAATTCTTGCCGTGGCGCGACCTACTCCCCGGAAATGGAAAGTTCACGGTGTAATTCTTCGTGCGAGCCGTCTCCTGTCCGGAATCCTTGCCTCCTCCACGGTTGAACAGCTGAAATTTCTCCGGGCTGTCGGGATTGATGACCCAGCTTCCACCTGGACCTCTGATAAGGGACTTGATACGCTGATCATTTAGTTTCAGCGACATTCATCGCCGCGATAGTTCCTCCCCACCGACCGCATCATTTTTTACAGAATTATACCCTGATGCATGTCGATGATACGTCTTGGCCGAAATCTACACGCCCGGGTTCTCTTCATTTTTCTGCTAACCACTTGTGGCGCTGGCATATCACCGAGATGAGTGGAAGTGATAAGCAATATAACACCGGAAAGGATAATATTTAAAATATTCAGTTTTATGGAATTTCTCCTCATCCTTCTGTGGCTTGCTAGCTTGACTTAACTTCAATTACTTTGGCTTTTATGCGGAATAGTATGGTGAAGGCAAAATTTGAGTAAAATCATAGGTGGCGTCACAATGTCCAAAGAAACTTGATTAAGTAAGACATACCCCAGTTAAAACTTCTCTCAAAGTTTTCCAACCCCCACTTGAGGGGAGAGGGTAATTTCATCCCCTAAACCTGTTTCTCCGCCGATAAATAAAAATACGTGTCGGATATTTTTGGTTGGACCATAAATGTGCAAAGTTTCACTAAGATCGGCGATCGACAGTTGGGTGATGTTGCTTTTAAGTTGAATAAATAAATGTGGAATTGTTTGAGTCGTCGGAAATTCAGCGGGGGCGAGCGGCTCGGAATAAATTCTCCGTGGAGTTATCGGGGCGGTTTCAGACGGTGGCGGTCGGTGCAACGGTGCATCAGTGACACGGTCGTCCTCATCGACGATGCACGATCCTGACAAGCCCGTAGCAGGCCCGATCGATGGCTTCGGTCCGAGAAAAACGAGCAGTGCAGTACGATTACTCCGGGCATGCCTGTTGCGGAAGCGGGCCGCCGCTAACTGCCACGGAACACGAGAAAATCGAAGGGAACCGGTCGCCGGCATCGCGGCCGTAGTCCGTTGATAGTGGATGGTTCATTATCAGCCGGTGATAAGCTTGCGGAAGATCGTGAAACGTATGGGAGTCACGAGTTTGATGGTAACCTGATATGCAGATCGGGAACGTTAATGGGAGAAGACAGTGGAGACATCAAACTGTTACGCTCGACCGTCGAGCGTTTCGAGCGTTCCATTGTCGCACGCTCATGTGAGATCGAGCGCGATAGATCGATAATTGGGGAAAGTCAAGGACGATGTAATATTATATTTCGGACCAAGATTACGACGATCAAGGAATCGTGTAACACGACAGATTCGGATTCGGCGTGTTTATTTAGGATTCATGCGAGCCTCAAGTAGTATATCCCCGCATTAGTCAGACCGGGGAGCAGGTATCTTTGCTTCCATCGAGTTCCAAGTCACGCCACGCGTTTCATTTACATTTTCCTTTACTTCTGCACATTTCCTCGTGGGACCAGCCACATTCCCTCGCGAATTACGGCGCAATCATAAGCGTATACGCCGAGCACAATGCACTCCTGTGCGCTAACAGCAACGACGTCGGTAGCGGTTAATCTGAGGAAGAATAACTGAGTGGCAGACACTCCTCTCGACTAATTTAATCATAGAGATACAAAGCTCTGTACCTGGGAATATCACTGTGGATCCGAGGAAAAGATGGACGAATCATCCGAGATTATTTTCACGTTGTTAGCAGCAGAAATTGTTGGTAGTGCAGGGGCGATGCAAATTTTAGAGGCTGTTTAACATTGCAGTTTTGGTAGACTCGAAACGGTGTATAAATTATTCAAAATTCTGAGTGGAAACTTTTACTGTGTCTCTGCGCGAGGTGGGACAGGCAGAGGAAGGAAAAATCAGGAGCTACCACACTCCTTCTATAATAATTCATTTCAAAGCCATGCAGAGTCAGAGTGTGCTTAACACAATCTCTTTTAAATGTGACAAGAGCGCGTTTGTCGAGATTTAGCACTGTAACGAAAAGCTTTTTAATAAAATTTCTAAAGTGCACCGAATTATTTACGGCTTACTAATAGACTTCAGCATTTGGGCATTTATGATAAAAGTCGGAAGGTCAAATTTGAAACCGGTGGAAAAATGATAGGGATTTAAGATTATCGATAGATTATTTTGGACTTATTAAATTCATGAAAACAGTAAGAAAATTTTATCTGGCTCCTGTTACTTGCAATTGTGCCAGGAAACGTTAATCTACCTCTCTACCTATTAATATGGAATCTCATTGAAACATAGCGAATAAGTTTTTCTATATTTTTCCAGAATAGAACAGCAGAAAAGTTTCCTAAGTTTGCTGAAATTTTCCTCCCGAAAGAACGAGCTCTTAACACAGCGTCGTCCAGGTCTGAATTAGGTAGGAAACAGAAAAATTGTCTGAACGAACTCTCGGTAGACAGCGAGTTAGCCGGGTTTAGGGCTCACCGGAGCAAAGATTGCCGGAGCGATGCGCTGGGAGCGTGAAGAATCAGGGAAACAAGTTTCGGAGCGGACTTTGCTGTCACGTATGTGCGCACAGGGTCACTATGTGGACAAATATGTGGGGGTTTGCGCTCACGTGCCAGTGTCAGTGGTGTGTGTATAGTGGCCAGGCACGTAGTAACATACGAGCCAACCGTACGTTTTCACACATATTGAACCGGAGTATATTTTAACGGGCGGCCGAGGAGCGCGGGGCGGAGTTTTCTCTCGGCGCGTCCGGCAACTGGAAGCCTTCCAACCAGCACGAAAAACTAAAACGGTTCGCAAAGTCGGCAGAAATATGGCAACCGTACAGCCACGGTCGTCCCGTACATCAAATATTACCGGAGACCGAGCCTCCTGCCTGTGGAACAGGCTCCCAGTTTCGTGGCTTAAGCCGAACCCCCCTCTCCCTCTCTCCCAATCTCTCTCTCTCTCTCTCTCTCTCTCACTCTCCCTCTACCTCTCTAGATACTCGAATCGGAATGTTAATTCTGTGGAAGCTTGCGGAAGGATTTTGGCTAACGTGTTCCGCCGAGTTGTAAACATTTTCAGATTGGTTCTGCGTTTACGATCCAAGCTCCGGATCGAGGATTAAACCGAACTGAGATCTCGCTATTTGCTTGCTGTATATACATCTCAGGACTACAATCGGAATTTTTTGACAATTTTGTTGTCTGTCCGCAGCACTAAAATTGATCTGGTTATTTTGTAGAGTGCTGATTTTTGTGAATTTTTATTCTCGCGTTTGGGAAAAAAGCAATTGGAATTAAATAAAGCTTAACTGTTTTTACAGAGTTAACATGGCATTTTGTTCAGAATATATATATATTTTTTTTTTTTTTGACCAAACAGAGATAAACCTTGTTCATTGAATTAGCATGGCGTTTAATCCTACTATAATTTTTAATCTCGTGGACATTCCAACATTTATAATTAAGGACATTTATAATTAAGTTCGCGATACATGCCTTCCGGAATGTGCAAGCGATAAACGCGAATGAATATTATTACTGTGATCGCATATGTTAATTTGATTCGAGCGCGCAATACGCAGTCAAAAATATGCGCGGCATGCGTCGATAATTTTACAGCGGTAGAATTAATTTTTTGCTTCGACGTTATTCGTGCGGAATGAATGGAAATTGAAATGCGAACAAGCAGAAGGGACGGGCGGAGTAATCGGCGGATGAAAAGTGCTTGGGCACTGTCTCTCTTGCGCAACCCTTCGAAAGTGATCTGCTTCCAATTAATTAATGTCGTCTTTTGTCGGGAGACCTGGTTCGCACGTGAGATTCTTCCTCTGTCGCCGTAGCACGTTTCCTACACCATTTTAATTAAGACGGTTTCTCTTTGAATTCTTTGAATAATCGTGTTCAATTAAAATTTAACTTCGGCAGAATTAATTTCAGAAACTTCGACTGGCAACACGGCCGGGGAATATTTCAGCTAGAGACCCGCGGAACTTGCTCACGAAGTGGATCCTCCTTGCGTACGGCTCTCAAAGGTGTGATTATCAGTCAATATTTAGTTACGAGAGGGAGATGGCCTCGGTTACTTTAATTATACGACTGCAAAAACGGATATAGGGAACGGGTAGACGAGGGCAACATCTTCGATTAAGAAACGAGTTTCTTACATCGAGAAACTCGTTTAAAGATGTATGAAAACGTTGCCGACGAAAGCCAGGGAAAAGGTCAGATTCTTAGTCTGCAGGTGAGCTTCTGAATATCTGCTTTCCGTGCAGTAGTCGCGAAAACTAGCCAACTTTGCATTGACTCTTTAAACTTCCCGAAACTTCTCCTTTTGAAATGCTAATTATTTCATTTGGACAAGGATGTATAAAGTGTACTGTACAGACACCATTATGACGTAGGAGAGGTTCTAGGTTTGATGGAAAAAATATTTCTATATGTAACTAGTAGCGCGACTAACCAATAAGTCAGGCATATCTCCGACTTGAACAGGACCTATTAAGGATAATTTTACACTACTATAGGAGGCTTCTTTAACTGTAATATAATGCCTTAGTCGCATTGAAATCCAAGTGCTAGGTATAAATTTACCTTCGGTAAGTAGTACAAGTTAATAAGCCAGACCTATCACCACTTTTAATTTCAAGTCTCATATTTCTACTCACATGTAAAAATACTTAACAGGACTCGCTAAGTATCATTTTATACAACTGTAGGAGGAACCTCCATCATAAATACAACACCGAACGCATCGCTCTTACATTAATTACACTCCAACTAAAATCCTACATTTAAATTCGATTCCAACAAGTAGTACAACCACCCAATAACTGCGCCGCGCTGCCAACTTCTCTCCCGCTAAAAATTCCTCAACTTAATCAAGAAATTCCTAAAAAATATGAATAAATGGTGCTTTCACACGCTTCCGGCAAGCCTGTCGATAGAACCTCATTTCGCGCGCAAACGTTTCCGCAGCTGTCAGCGCCGAAGACAGCCTAGTTTACAGTCGGCAATTACATCGAAAGTTATTTAAGTTGGTAGCCGCACCGCAACGCGGCGACGGCGTCGTCTATACGCGTGGGCGTTTGAATGCACGTCGCGGAAACAGAAATTTCACGGGGGAGCCGATTGGTTTGCGGGTCGAGCCGGAATGCAGGCTGCATCTATTATGGCCCGGTACACGTCTACCCATCGGCCCTCTCTCCCCCTCACCCCCGCACGGTTCTTCGACCGTGATCCCTTCGATTCCGTGGTGGGTGGCGGAAGCGTCTAGCCTTAAACTTGCGAAGCCAGGGTGGCCTGGTTCCACACGGAGGCATCCTTGCGCCGCGGCACGTTCCCGAACGTTCACTGCCGCCCCTCCCCCTCCCTCTCTCTCTCTCGTTTTCCGGCGGGGTCTCCGTGGAGAGCCCCAATTGTCTATCGGAATTTGATAATGGCTCGTCGCGGCCATGTAAAATTCATGAGGCGACTCCGCCGCTGTAACGACCAAATATCTCCGCGGCTTACGGGCGCGCGAAGTTACGGTTTGCGCCTGTGATCGCACCCGAGTCCCAACTGCCCCCCTCCCCCTGGCGAAACTCCCTTTCAGGGTAAAACTGGAGTCCGGGCAGCATTGATTCCCATCGGTTCGCGAGCTGAACCGTTGCTTCCAGTTGTTCCGCCGACCGTCGTTTGTCCGCGTTGCGACCAATAAATCGCCCACGGGCCACGCCACGGACCCAGACCAAGGCCGAAGGGCGCAAGTTGATGAGCAAGTGACGCGACTACAGGTGAGCTGCCGGAAGCTATTGCGATCCCCGTCGAGCATGGGAGGACAGTTTGCGGTTAAGGGATGGTCGTCCCGGCTGAAATAGTGTCGCCCGTGGTCTCGCCAATCGATGGCACACCATGTTAGGCTCGCTGCGAAAGTAACGCCGCGTTCATGCCAGAGCCAGCGGCAGGTTGGGGCAAGACGGACGGGTGGGAGGTAAGATGAGAAATTATTGCTTCACAGAAAGTGGAAATACCACCGTGAACATTAGGGTGGCACACCCTATATTACCTCCTAATTTTTTAAAGTCCCTGATCCATACTTAAGGATCTTTTAATATCTCTTCCAACAGCATTAACAGTTTCAATCGGGAACATCGGGCAAATACACTATCGTACAGCGAACAACTTCCGTCACATCGACAATTAAACACAAATGGTATTACCATCTCTCGAACCGTACCAAAGCAATCCAGCCAGGAATAAACCATGTATTTCATGTATGCAATAGTGCAACGGCCCCTTGGAAAACAGCGATCTGGGAAGCAGGGAGAATCGTCGGAAGGCAGGTACGATTTTAATTTCTTTGAATCCGCGGCAAACATCGACAGATTAAATTGCCGTCCGACGAAGTTAGCTGGATCGAAAGCAAATGTTTACGCCGCGGATTCGATTCCGTTGCATTATAGGGTGGTAGCGTTCGTCGGAGCGTATGTTTAATAAGGTTGCACGAAGTTTATTGAAACGCGTACCTGCTCGGAGGGTTTCGTGTTTCACTCGCTGCTGCCGCTACTGCTGTTTCCGCGGTAGGGAGGGGGAACGCGGAATTAATAATGCCCGCGGATAAAAATCCCGGTGTTGCATTAATTTCCGTGTTTGTCGCCGTAATCTGCTTTCCCCTCGCTGAGCCGCGATTCCAGTATTCAGGGCACGCGCGGTTTACGCAGGAACGCGTCGCCTAGCTGCGTTCAAGTTCATAAACAGTCAATCTTCGTTGCCTCGGAATATACTGTCGCCGGTATTAACTATTCATGAGCCCACAGCGGTATTAATTCGAAGTAACGAGTGCTATAAAATGTCAGTCCTACTGGGTGACTTTCGAGATTTCAATCTGGCGGTACCACGCCCATCGAGTAGGGAGCCAGTGAACGCCTCAAAATGACCCGTTTCAGGCTTTTTATTCGATCGTTCTTGGAATTGCGAAACAGCTCTCGCTCGGAGTCGTTCGATACATTAAACACTGGAAGTTTTATTGGGCATTGGAAAGCGATTATCTCGGATGTTGGATAGGTGCTTCTAATGTTAACAGTCTGTTACACTAATTTGTACCTGAATCAGAACGAGAAGCGTACAACGTGAGCAGGAGTCGAAAAGTCACCAGAGTAACGAAACACACCCTCAAAGAGTTTCGAATAATCATGTGAGAATTAAACAAAATACTCTGAGTCGATTCACTCATCAGTGTACAAATACATATTTCCAGGTGCCAATAACAAAGTCCATATCATCGGTGATTAAAACTGTCCACGATCCAAACAGCTCGATACGTCACTGGAGTGTACCCGAGGCGGTGGAGCGATTACCGGAGCGTCTCCGCACATGAAGAGCCCCTTCATTCTCCCTGGTACAGCACAAAGCTCGCCCCACCGGAGCCAGTACGCCCCGCCCACCGCGCAGGCTCCGCCCACTGCGCCCGTAGCGGGGTCGGCCCTCGTCCAGTCACTCCAGTATGCCAGTTGCTCGGAGAGGTGCTTGAATAGCGACGCATCGACGTCTGAACGTTCACAGAGCCGTTAATAGATCCTCAATGGCATGCCACTCGGCGTGATACCGCAGAAGGGCTCTCGGCTTCCGGGCACGCCAACCTGTTGTAATTTATTCGCCGGGTCAGCGTCTCTCTCTCCCGGGGGCAGAGTGATCCACAGGTGAGCGATCAAAGGATGATGCCACCAACGGACAACACACCCCCGCGGTGACATCGAGGGGTGGACGCGTGCGGGACGTCTTGCAGGACCGGCCCGAAATTCCTCGTTTCGTTGCCCCGGCCGACTATTGCTGCTGCGCCCTTCCACCTACGTGTCCCGAATGCGTCTTAGAGACCGATGTTCCGGCTCCTAGCCGCTTTGCACGTTGGCATTCCCACTGGTCTCAGCATACTAACGCACAGACGGGCCCCGTCGCTATTCCCACCCGTTTGCCGGCACACCCCGCACGTTTTCGTTCAGCCGCGTCGATCGCGATCCTTATTACCTCTAGCTGGGGGTGACCGGGGCAAATTGATGTGTTTTTCAGTTTCCCATTTCTGCAAGTTTGAATCAGTCACTTAACAACAGCTATATAGGCTCATACTAAATACTTGAACCTATTTCAATTCCCGTATTAAATGAGGAAACTGTACTTCACTTGAAATACCGTATCGAAAATCATAAATAATGTAGTCGTCGTGAACGATTTTATTTTTCACTAGCTTTTAGCCGCGGTTCCTGAATTCCAGCAGTACCAGTCGCGTATCCCACGATTAATCAAGCAATATTCCTCCCGGAGCGTTACACGTACACGTGATGTTTCTCATTGCAAAGATGCTGGTCAAAAGGAATACATTAATTTCCGTTCTTGTAAGTAGTATAACATACGATTAGTCGGACATTGATTAATCCGTTTCGGTCGACGAGCATGTATCGCCGGTGCGTGTATCATGGCCAAGTGAAAATTTCTCATTGGAGCACGTGAATCTCCGGCAGAGGTTTAAGTAGTGTAGCGCATGATTAATCAACCCGGACAGCTATGAACCGGAGCCCGGGGCCGGCTGTCGCGAAATGGATCGCTGATCCAGTCGAAAGTTTCGGGGAAGCGGCTGCGAGAGCCGGCGTGTGGGGTTAGTCCGAGTCGAATTGCCGGGAAATTTAATCGTCGCGGATGCCCGGTCGCACGAAAATCACGTTTCTATCGTAGGAGCATGTAATGCTGGATCTATTTGCATGACGATACACAGCGGGGCCGCGATGCAATTAGCGGCTCATCGCGGTATCGCGATTAATCGTGACCGGATCGCTCGGATCGCGGAACCGGTGCGGCACACAGTGAGGTATTTGGTCCGCAAATGCGGAGAAAATCCATTTTCAGAAATATTGCAAAGTGAAAAATATTTTACCTATTACGTACCAAAATCCCCATTTGGGATCATGTTTCCATATAACAGTCTTCGTGACACAAATAAATGTATCTATCGTGTTACCATTGGTAGCGTTTCTGCAAATTATTTCTGTGCTTATATAGTTACTAAATAAATTATTATGAGTGTCATTAGCCTGGGTAAATGGGGCAAGAACAAATAGAAGATTTACTTATTTCCTAACATGACCTCTTCCCACCTCGATTACCTATTTGCCCCACTCTGCGGCGGGGGTAACGTTGCGCATCGATTGTTCGAGACACGGGACAGCAGGGGTGTACTCGCGATTTTAAATTGGCCCGCGTTTGCGGCGTGGAAAGGGGGCTACTGCCCCGGACAGGCAAAGTGCATTTAAACAGGCTCGCCTCGATACCCGGTAACCGGGTTACTACGGTTTTTATGCGACCGCCGCACAAATGGACTAGACGATATGAAATTAACGTCCCGTAAAAGCGTCGTAACCCTGCCCGCGCCCCAAGCTCCGATCCATTCCGGGATCTAGGAAAACGCTGTTGGCTGATTTACGGGCCGCCCGCGGCAATAAAATCACCCCGTAACGCGTAAGGGGTACACGGGTTTCCAATTTACACGGCGCTCAACTATCGGTGACGAGCCAGATTCGAATGACACTGTGCGCGCACGCGACACCGTCATGGGATTAATGACATGCACGATACCGTCATTATTGTTAGGCTGATTACACAAATCATATTTGCCGGCCGCGGTCGTTACTTCATCGGTATTTATTGGCCGCTGTACTGGCCACCTGTATTCGCTGGGCTTTGTTTACCGCCGCTCGGATTCGGTCGTTATTGTGGTCGGTAATTGTCGTTAAAGTTACGTGCTCCCTTCAAATGGGTCACATTTATTGCGTAAAAGGGTAATGTAACGTGAAAGTTGATGGACATGAAATTATGACAGCTTGTTCGACCCATGCTGGGTTATACTACTCACAGTCTTATCTAGCAAAGAATACTGGGAACATTTAGCTCCTCATTTGTTTTAGACACTTTTACACCATTGACTTTATAAGCCACATGTTTGACTCATTGTATATTTATACTACTTTTCTGATTAATGTGTCACTGGCAGTATTATTTTTACACATCTAACTAAGGGTGTAATAATTTGTGCTTGCAGTTTTTATTACGCATTGAATTTATTGGGAGCATCCATAAAGTGCAAGTACTACTGGTCTGACATATCGCGTACTCATACTATCTGCCCAATTAATACAAGGTTACGTTACCCTCCTGCTTTATCACGGCAGTGTTAAATGAACGCATTATCCCGTTCTTGATTTTCTTATGAAACTTGTGAACCTCTGCTCTGAGTTACGGCATGCTTACATAATTTGTCGGACGTATAATGTACGCGAACTACTTGCGTGATCAGTACAAGCAGACATTACCCTCCGGTTCACCTAAAGCAATATGAAACACACTATCTCGTTCTTGATCTTCTCGTAAAAGTTTTAGGTCACCAATCTGACTTATGACGAGTTTTCATGGTCTACCCTTACTCCTTGTCTGACCCAAATAAGGCTGTATTACTTCCGTGTATGTCGACGATATTACACACCTCGCTCTTCACCACATAATAAATCTTTCAAATTACCCGTCCGATTTACGTCGTTCCTTTACTATTTGTCGGACAAATGACGTGCCTATACCACTGGTCCGGCCTATTACGAGGTCGTGCTACTTGATCTGGTCAGCGATCGAAATCTTCCGGACAAACGTGTACGACGAACAACGCGACAGGAAGTTCGATCAGCGTCCACACCCTTGTTTCCCCTATCGCAATGCTATACTACTGGATCTGCGGAGTCAAAGGCGCCAGCAGCTCTCCAAAACCGATTATTCGCTGGCAACAAAGGTTGTTCGGTGTCTGACGATCCGGAGGAGCATTACCGATTCTCCAGGACATCGACAGCGAGTGAGGGAAATACGTGGGCCACACTAATCCCGCATAATTGTTGCCACTGCATGTACGCGGTCCCCACCGATATCGTGATCGTCGTTCTATGGGAATCCGCCCTTCTAACGTTTGACCGGCCGACTGCAAAGGGGTTGTTCTGTAATTGTTCGATTTTCCCGGGACATCGAGGCTTCCGACGACGCTGTTCAATCGTCGAACAGCTCGTCGACAGGGCTGATAATCAGCATTCTACCGCGAGACTAGTATCGGCTAGAAAAACGAACTCGCTGCGAGGAATTTCGCCGGTTCCTTCAACGGGGAGGAATTTATCGACCCCTGAACCACTTGGAAAGGAGCATCCCGGTTATTCGGCGCCCTCTTCACGGTCGGTGTACTGTTAAATGACTACCATTATCCCGCCTTAATGCTGGACAAATTAAATTGAATTCCAAGGCAGAGCTGTCCGCAATAAATCAAGGGCGAAATTTATGGCGGCGGAATTGGAAAATTCGGGACAGCGTTCCGCGTGGCGGACATTATCAACGCTCCGTGGTATTAATGGGAATTTTATACGGCGATGGTGTTCCCCAGGCGTACTCGATTTCGGGGTTTCCCTTTCTGTTTTCGAATTTATCTCGAAATTATCCCGGATGAATTAGAATGACGCAGGTTCTTGGACCGAATGAATTCCAGACCGATCGTTTAAAACAATATCGATCTATCGGGGAAGAAGAAGGAGCTGATTCATCGGCGTAATGAAAACTTTCTACCGGTTGCGTAACGGTACCACAGCCCGGCTAAATGCTCGAGGGCAGTTTTAATTTAATCTTTTTTGCCAGGCCAAAGAGCCCCCGAGTGTTGCCGGCCATGGAAGAAGTAGTCTATCGGATTAAACCTGTTATTAACGACCCTCCGCTGGTAATTGACCTTCTGTCCGGGCTGATTAATGTCCGTCGTCAGAGGCTCGCCCCGATACTTGAGAAACGAGGTGAGACGAATCTGATCGCGTCAGATTGAAGTCCTACAAATTCCGATAATTTCCGCGTTATACTGAAATTGACTTATCCAATTCAAGAGGTCCCGGATCGGTGAGCCCTCTCTCTCTCTCTCTCTCTCTCTCTGCCTCTCACTCTCTCTTAGCGTCATCGATGGGGATCGAGATAGTTCCTTTGACTGGCTCGAAACGAAGGGACCATTTGATTCCAATGACTCGCCGTGACGGTTTCTTTGAATAAATTTTCTGCGAGTAAGCGGTTTCAGGGCGACAAAGAGGAGCCACAAATGATTCCACGGGAAGGAAATTTCTGGAGAGCCCTAACCGTCAACTTCCCCAGGAATTGAAGAACTTTTTGAGGGGATAAATTGATGATTTGGAGGCGAGATTTTCCGATCCTGAGATTCTTTATTTACCAATTTTGCGACTTCTCGAGAAGATTCTGGGAAGAGGGAAGAATTGCTTCACCAAGAAACTATCTGTGAAGCTCGGGACCTTCCAAGAGGAGAAATTTATGTTCTCGCCGAGAAATCGGGTGCTTTGAAATTTTTTATTCGACAATTTTGCAATTTCTCGAGAGTATTCGTAGAACAGAAAAAGTGGCATGTCCGCCAAGAAATTACGGAGCTCGGAGATTCTTTTGGTAATAATTTTTCCGGCCGCTAAAATATTTGATGTTGTAATAGGGTTTCGGAGTTACTGGAAATTCATTAGGTTCGCCGTCGTGCGAGATTTCCGGAAGAGTCTTGACGCGTCGCAGCGTCGTGGAAGGAAAAGCGCGAGCCGTCTGATCAAATCCGGGGTACCATTCTCGGTAATGGACTCGGGGCGAAGGAAATAGAAAGGGGAACGGATTCGACGGGTCGAGAATCGTGTGGAAATAAAGGATCACGGATTGCGTTTACGACGGCCCCGGGACCAGGGTGGTGGTAAGCGTGTAATTTTTCGATACGAATCGGCCAGCTACCTGGAAACGGTCATACGTGTCAGTGGCGGACGATGGATGCGGATGAGGTTACCCTTTGCAATTCAATTTGAAGGGTAATTTCGTGAGCCGGCTCACCAACGTCGGCAGTCACTTAGACGAAAGGATCGCGATCGCCCTTCCTCATTCCTGACACGCCGTCGAACGAGCCGCTTCCTCGGAAAACCGTGTCGCTTCCGCCTCTCGCCGCCTAGGGTCTCACGCGACGAATGTTTGTTTCATGTAATCAACCGGCAGCGTTTTACGCGGCGACGACGTGAGGAATTGCTGATGGAAAGGAAATTGGCTGAAAGTCTATACCACCGGGAACGAGCCGCAAACTGCTTCCCACTGATGGTATTAGAAATATTCAACGCAGGCTGGAAACGTTTGTTCCGGCAGACCTGGGCAACTTTTATTCGAAATTGAAATAAGAAATAACTATTTGATACCGCTATTTCAGGATAAAAATAATATTAATTCGTTCGAAATATTAGCAATTTCATAGTTCTTCATTTCAAGCTTGTCAAAAGAAATAATCCTCATAATAATAATATCCAGCGATCATAGGCATCCAGGTAATTATGAAACAAGATGATATGATACTGGAAATAATATTGCAAGTAATATTTCAGAAGCGAATTGTGCTTTCAGAATTTAATGCCTAGGGTAGCCTACTTGGATACCTTCAATTTTCCAATTTTCAACTTATATCTAAAATCACAAATAAGATATGTGTGTCACTTAATTTTCATTACTGTGGATAGAATGGAATTAGGGACATCAATGACACCCACGCTCTCCAGGCTCATGAATTCTTCCTTGGGCAAGGATTTAATCGTCTTCCGTGGATTTCCAGATTCGTGGGTAGCCCGAAAATCTGGTTGCCACGTGGCATACTCTGATTCAAACGTGACAGGGCATAATGCGATTATTAATATACGCGACAGATAGGACGGGATCGTCCAGTTAAACTATAACCCGACATTCCCCGTCTGTACTTGAGCCATGACTAGTATAATCCACCATCGTTACTGGCTCGCTCGATAATTACAACGATAGAATTACAGCGCGACCGCGTCGAGGATGACCACGACCGACACGATACACCAAGACTGTCGCTGATCGATGCAATTAACCGGAGCTTAATTGGCAAAATTGTCAAACCTCCAATTTGTGGACGATCTCGAAATTGCGGGGGGAACGAAGCAAAAGCCGTAACGTTATCTCTTCTGAAAATATTCTTGAACTTACAATTATAGATTGCGCCGTGTCGAACTCGATAAAATAACATTTCTTGTAAAATAAAACTAAAACCTTTTTTTATGTAATTCTCTGTAAATTTTCACTGGCCACTGGCAATTTTCCTTTTCAACGTAGAACATAGCGTTTCAATTTTGAGCGGACGGTTTGCCGGGCATGTTTTATGGTGGTAAAACACTCAACTTCCCGCTTCTTCGAGATGGGGGGTGGGGGGCTGGGATCGGCAGGATACGAGCACTTTGAACGGACATTGAGCTGCTCTTTCAGCGGTTTTCGACCAAATTGGTGGTTTTTGTTTCCAACGGCCGCGCCGCACACGAGATTAGATTTCCGCCGGTGAAAGTTCTCCACCCGGGCTAATTATACCGGCCGCCCCACTTCGCCAGGCGCGTGCACAGTTTCGACAGTGACCCCATACTCGGTTCGATACTTCGTTGGAAACCGTTTTCTGCTTCTGGTCGCCCGTTGACGACCGTGACGGTTCCGCAGAACGAGATTACTTTCCGACGACGGGGAAATGGTCTTTTGATACACGGTCAACACGCCTTCCGCCCCGTGTGCAAAGTTCAGACGTACTTCGGGGCTTGATAGCTCGCTGAGAGCTCACTCAAAAATGTGCAAGCTAATTTCACTGTGGCTGGAAAATTTCGAAATGAAAAGAATCCGTTTGTTTGTTCTATATCTTCATATCAATCCTTGAATAGTCGAACCATCGTGTAAGTGAAACTGCAACTAGAAAGAAAAAGCGACTCTTGATGCTAATCTGTCGAAATGTATGCTCGTTTTTTTTCTAGGAAAATTGAGAAGTTTAGGCCTGACCATTGCCTCATATTTCTACTTGCACAAAGTACAATTGCAATTTTAACTGGTCGGTTCTTAAGGTAGACGCAGTGTCCGATCACTATCAGGCATTTCTATTTGTTCCAAGTATTTTTGCAATTTTTTATAATCTTCTTACGTAGTTCCAGGGTCTGACTACTACTTGTAAGTTCTACTTAGACCATTGATTAGAATTTTAGCCGGTCAATTCTTGAAGCAAATTTATTGTCAATATTTTAATACCTGGTTCACAATATCCTGTCATCGGAAATGTCTGACCACTACATGCCATTTCTACTTATAACAAGTGGATGAACCTTTGACCACGTGCTGCTGATTGAAAACATTTTAGCAACGACTAATAAATTATGCGAGATTGCGAACGTTACGGGATATTAGCGGGTATCGAAATTCATTTGGCCCGGAGACTGCATAAAGATTTCCGATGATAGAATGTAATAATTATCTCGGGCAGGTGATTAGAATTGAAAGTACTCCTCCCGGGTCGGTCAGGTTCGTTACAGCGGCACAGTCAGTTTAGCAGTTCACTGCCTTTCGGGCATTAGAGTTCTTCGGGGAGAAGGCAGTCAGAGGGTTTACACAGGATTTTCTGGGATTCAAACGTCGAGCTGTCGGTGCGGTGGAAAAGTTAGCCGACGTGCTCCGCCGTTTGGCTTCCGTTTCGCGCGACAGAGATTTCCAGAATGCAAATTTAAAGCCGCGTCTACCCGGCCGGGTGCAAATTTCACCGCCCGTGGCTCGATTTTCTCTCTCCATGGTTTGTATCGCGATACTGTGTTGTACGCGCTCTAACGAGTTCACGTAATTAGCCGATCGTCGCTGACTGCCACGTGGAGAACCGCCGCACACGAGAATTATTATGCCCGTGCACTCTTGTGCAGTAATTTCACAACGAGTTCAGCGAACAGTTCAGGAATGACGTTTGTAAAAAATGAATCGAATTTCATAATAACTTTATCGCCGAAAGAATTCCGAATATCCAGAAAATTGTTTTGAAAATTTCGAAACTGTATACACTCAAACGGTATAAGAATTAATAAATTTCAAAGTCCGTAGAATAGAAATCTGTCAAGAATATACAATTTATTACACGAGCCAGCAACACCGTAACAAATTGTTTCGAGCATCCAGTAAACCAGACTTAATTTCCCATCAATCTAATGCGCGATTGTGCTCCACTTTGGGGGCTCCGAAACGAAACCCCAAAGAATGTGAAGTCTCGGCGAGTATAGTGTTCAAGGCCGCTGTTCCCACTACTTGCATAGCCTTCAACGGCGGTGGATGCTCAATGAATTACGTGATGCATCACCTCCCGGGTGCTTTGTTTTATGAATAATTCTGACGACGTCGGGATCCATCAATCCTGCTGCCAGAGAATATTTCTTCGGCTCCTTCTCTGTACAACTTTTTGTCTGGAATTTGCTCGGGATTCTGTGTGTAACGTTCCGTAACAAGACCGGTCATGAGAAGTTTCCTTCTTCCCGACTTCCATTCGGAGACTATGATAAATTGTTTTCGCGTAGTTGCTCGAGCTCGCCGCCTGATACAATGGAAATCTTTTCCGCGGTCAGAACTCCGCCGGGCTCTCCCGTAGAAATCCTCTATAAACTCGGCCTCTTCGCCCCACCATCGAAACTCTCGATCTTCCTCGATCTCCATAGACACGTGAGGTCCACGGCGATTTTATACGTCCAGGTACTCTGTCAGGTTCTTTTTATAGTATTCTCTTTCGTAAGAGCAAGATTTAATTCCGGATGTAAACGTGGTCTACGTGAAATTACATCTTGACGCGTCATTTTTTTACTCCTTGGCAGCTCCACCCACGCGGCCCTCTTTACGCTCGCCGCAAACTTTCCTTTTAATTAAAGCGCGAACAGAATTACTATTATCCGTTCTTTTCTCGTTTCGGTCCGCGGTCATTATGACCCAATTGCAGGAGTTTATTATACTGCTCCTTTTTTCAAGTTTAAAGCACGCTATACACGTTGGATTGTGTGGATCTATGGGAGATGATAAACGCAGGGTATACCCAAAAAAATGAGTACACACTCTAACAGCTTACAATTCTTTCAATTTTTACTATTTTCACGTTTAATCAGTTTACTTTCAGGTTTAAATTATGTATACATTTTTTGGGACACCCTGCATGTGTCTATGTGGCAACAATTACTTATGCATTCATGACAAAATTGGTTAGATGACATTTAAGACCGTAAAAGATTAAAAATCTTTGAGGACGTGTATAACGGATTGAAAACTTTTAAGATGATAAATTATTACCTGCCATTTCTACTTATATCAAATCGTGCTACTTTAGCTTATCAAATTTTCAAGTAATGTCTGATCACTACCTGTTATTTCTACTTGCACCATAAAACTGTCCAACTTCAGTTGATCAAGTTTCAAACTAGATTCAATGATAATACATATTCCACTATGTACTTAGATGATGATATCCAGTGGTCAGAAATGTCCGATCAAAACCCGCCGTATTCACTTATATCCTTTGCCTTCTTAAATGATAAATTTTACGTTGGTAAATTTTAGTGATCAATACTTGGCGGAAATATTTTGATATCTGAGTGACAATATCCGATAGCTAAAAATGTCTGGCCACAAACTGCAATTTCCACTTACGCCACTACAATTTTATCCCATAAATTTTCACAGCAAATTTAACGATAACACTGTAATATCTCGATAATAAAATCGTACATGAAAAGTGTTATTCTGAATTTCGTGTACGTTGAATTCCAGGAGGCACTCGGTGGTTCCGGGGTTAATAAAACTATTACAGGGTGAACAATAACGTTCGTCGTGCAGTCTCAGGTGCACGGGGAGAAGCTTCGCCGGGGGGTTGGTGATGCTACGCAGGCTTGAGGGTGCTCCCCGCATCCCCGGGCCACCCCTTCGGTAATTTCCGGCCTGCCTCTCGCAATTTGCGACAACTTCGCACGCGTCATTTCACCGCGGATGAAATTGCCGTGCGGCTCGCGCACCAGGAAAAACATCGGTGCCCACACGCGAGCTCGGACACGATTACGAACGCGCCCCTTTAATTAAAGTGGTGGCGAGAGGGCACGTCGACGGACCACTGTACGTCCGACGGTGGTGCAGGGGGGGGGGGGTGAGGTTAATTTACAAAGAACGGAAGCGACGCGAGGGAGAAACGGAAGGTAGGGTACGTCGATGGGGGTCGGGTTGCGCCAGAAGATGTCTTCGTTTGTCCGACGCGTGAACTGTTGCTCGTCCGCGCGGGTGGCACCGGTTGAAAGAACAGGAAATACGCGGTTCTCGTAAGCACCGGCCATGACTGGACCAAGTTTTTGAGCAACGGCTGCCTCGCAACCTGCTACAGGCCGCAGCTTCCTCCAAGGAGCAGGATTTTCACCGGGAAAATTGTTTGGCTCTGTTTTCCGGGAGAAATTTGTGTTTCCGGTTGGAATTAAATTATGGAAAAATTAGTTCAGGTTGCTGGAGTCCAAATGAAATTACTCGGCCCCTTTTTCCAGGGATATTTTTTCTGTTGTATTTGGTGATCCTTGAAGAGTCGAAAATTACGATTGCCAATTTTCTGACGGTTTTGTATTTTTTTTTCTCTCTCGCGAAAGAACGAACTGTTATGCGAATATTAAGGAATTTTTGTGTATTTTTCTTTTCTCCTTTTTTGCAGGAGGGAATGTTTTTGATGCTTCATTAATTTGGGCGACGCACAAGTTACAGTCGCAGGATTCGAGCTGAAAAACAAAGCTAGCTTTTAGTTTTTGTATAATATTCACTACGGGAATGCGTGGGATTTGTAAAATACGTTGATGTTCGTGGAAATTCTGCGTCAGGAAGATGGAAGGCCAGCTGTTTTGTGAAACAGGGAGAAAAGAGAAATACACAAAAATTCCTGCATATTAGTATAATAAATATCATATTATAAAAGTCCTTTCAATTTGATTCTCTTGTAGGCAAAAATTGCAAATAATATACGCAACTTAATCTGGCGCAAATAATGAATTAATCAACACTATTTTAAGTAGTACAATCCAATCATTTCCACTAACGTTATAATTTCAAAAGAAGCTAACGGTCTTCTTGCAGATACGGGATTGGAAAAGCTACTAATAGACTTCCGGTAGATAACGTGTTAATAACATTCTACAGGGAACCGGAAATTTATATTTGAAAACGTCAATAGCATTGTATGAAAATGTCTAGTTGATTAAAACTTCTGGTTAATTGTCTTGACGAAGAATTTCAGTCGAGTAAAAATAAGATAAGAATTAAATTAATTTTTTTTTTTATAATTTTGAGCAATTCGATTTTGCACACTGCAGCTATTAATATTCAACTTCGTCTCGAAATAAATATGAACGCTTAGTACGAAGTTTTGTGTGAAATATTCACGAGGGATCAAGAATTGTACTCAGAAACTCTGTTTTATCTATTTATGGGCAGGGCTTGAAGACTGTGATAATATTGATTTTGAATTTGAATTTTTAGCAGAAATGTCAACGAAAACATGAATACTTTCAATGCGTGTTCTGGGGGAAGGGGGTAGGGGGTTCACTTTTCCTGTTGATTGAATTTATAAATTTTAAAAAGAGACTCTGAAGAAAACCGACTTTGGGCTCGTGAAAGTAGGCAGTTTATTCTTTAAAATGAGTATAGGTATTTTTAATAGCACAAACCGCAGAGAATCCAAATAAATTCAGTCTTGTAATTTTTATAATGCCACATATGTCAGCTATTTTTAAAGCTCGGTAGATTTAGTGTTAATTAAAAACGAGCAGGAATGCTTTAAAATTTTTTTACAGGAAGATTATAGGATTTAGAAAATCCACGATTTTTCTGTTACAGTGTTCCTTGAATTTAGTCGAGCAGCGTTTCTTGCCTTCGCGACGGTCGATGGTGAGCGCGTATTCCGGGACTACTTTGCGCCGTTTTGCGCGGCGGATGAATTTTAATTAAAAATGAGACGCGGGTCCGCCTGACTGACATTAACGGTCGAAAATGCGCGTGGTTTAATCTCGTCAGTTTGCGCGCAGACTGCTTTGAATCGGGCGTGTAATCACATCGCGGCAAACATGGTTACCAGTACTCGGTTTCAATGCGGAATTCACCGAGCGTCTCTGTTCAAATCTGCTTAAATTTCCGGCTGGATTATCGGATCAAAGGTAACCCTGAATTCGTGGTCCCGGTGACTTCGATGTATCGAGTTCCGCCGTTCCATCTCGATGTTTCATCAGCAGCTATTATTCAATGGGGGTCACGCCGATTTTACACGGCTCTTTGTCCACTGGCAATATTCCACTGCCCGCGTCCAGAACGCGACTCGCTCTCCAATGAAGTTCCTAAAAAAATTCAATTCGCCGGTTCACGTGCTACAAAATTGCATGTTAATCACCGACGTCTGGTTTTCGTAATGCGTCCCCCGAAATACGACCGCGCAGCGACAGTGATTAGTACCCTAATCGGTTCGAGTTCATCGGCCGATTACGGAATTTTACGGAGAATTCAGTCTACACGGTTTCGCGGAGCCGGGGAAAATCAAGTTTTACGCGGAAACACGTTGAAAATAGTGTAAAAAGAAAATCGCTCGGAGGTTTTCATCTTGTACTCGCTTGAGAGTGTCGGAAGCTTCAGTATGTTGAATGTGATAAAAAGCTGAATAGAATTCTTTCAAAGCTTTTCAAATTATCTGAGAATCTCTGGGAATCGTCCTAGTGTAAAATTGATCCGCGGTCTGCAAAGTTTCATGCAAAATCACAATTTTTTTAGATAAATTCACCGACCCAAGCACGTACTGAATTATTTCCTTCTCCTCGTGTATCGATTCAGCAAATGTGAAACCAGAGGAAACTATTTAATTTCAGATCAGCTTGCTATCCGCGAACGTTCGCGGATTTTTGCATGTTGCATATGCAGAAACGTCCATAATATAGTGATTCGCGTGGAATGAAATTCCAGTTTTGTCACCAATGGATTCAGCAAATGAAAAATGAAAGGAGATTGTATTTAATTTCCGATGATCATATGCGATTCGAGCTTTTTCAGACTTTTGGAACGGCCACGAATTAATTTATACACATGACGGCAAAAACATTCACACAGGGCAGTTACAAATTAAAATATATTAGGTTGCTGCATACGAAATGTCTGACAGTACAAAATCGGACATTTGCAGCAACCAAATGTTTACGAACTTAATATAAATATTGCCAAAAGAATATATTCTTCGCTCTCGAGAAACTCGCCGAAACTGTCCCAATTCGTCAACACTGAACTCGCCTAATTCACTCTAAAATCTTCATCAGCAGACCAGGGTCGTCGACGCAGCGGGTTAATCCTCCGACCGCGTTAATTACGGATCAGCGTACGCACAATTAGCAATAAACGCAACGATAATTCAACGGGCGTCGGGTCTTGGGAGAACAAAGGTGTGAGAGGGGCGAAAGGTGAAAGGGGGGAGGGGATGAAAATAGAGGAGCGGCGAAGGGAGGGGTGATAAGCCCCCATTCACGAAACACAGCCGCGGATCCCAACTTTAATTACGCGGGGGCTGCAAACGATCCTCAAGAAACCCATTAGGATTATCCGGCGGAGGTGTCTCGGGCCGGGTCAGGTCGGGTCGGGTCGGGCCGGGCCGGGCCGGGACGAGTCGGGCCGTCGAGCTGTAGATCTCAGCTGTTGCGTGGACCCGCTTTGACAACCAGACACCTCGCGGTGTTTCTGTTTACCGGAAGTTCTGGCAAAGTGGCGTCAGGGGTCTCGTTGCTACCTGCCGGCACTTCGCTACCTCGTCCCTGCCCGTGGCATAGGCTGCGCGAAACCAATTGCGCGCCGCGAGCACCAGCCGCGTGGCCGAACTTCAGAGTTAGTCGCCGACAGGACCACGTATCGCGAGATACTCTTATTGGCAGTGAACACGGCCGACTGACACGGCCGCCCGCGATCATTCATACCCTGTTTACCGGTGAGACAGTGTGTTATGCGAAACTAGTGGTAATCATGTGGTGCACAGTTCTGTTCGAACCGGTCCGACACGACCCTTCGGTCCGACGTTGATAACAGGCTGATAGAGAAGGGATTTGAGAGTGGTGGGTGCTTAAGTAGTTCCTGGGACAGGCTCCTTTGAGACCGGGAAGGTGCAAACGGTTAGTAAAAATCATTTTTTTTTTTTTTACGGTTGGGACTGTTTACGAGGTTTTGGTTTTGTTTGGAAGTGTGTGATTGATAACTGTCGTCTGTTGTGGGTTGGATTTGCGATTGATGGCTGTAGAGGTAGAGGTATGCGCCCTTGTTCAGTCCAGAAAACTAAATGATGATTTAACAATGATGTTTTGAGATTTTTACGTTAATTGAAAATTGGTCGACTCCGTCGATTAATTCATGCTTGTGGTACGTCAATTTTAAAGTTTTTTCATTGATGTTGGGAGTTTCTGAAAAAATATATTGCAAGAGAAACATTACTTATTGATGAGAGTGCTATGAAGAAACTTTTCAACACAGAACCCCTGTACACTCGGTTTTTACCTTTTCATTTTACAAGCAAGTAAAGAACGAAAAAGCTGATAAACCATTTCAAACTTTATTACAAACTTAGCTTAATTACTCGTTCTGATTTTATCAAATATTCTACCAGGCGAAAACCACAAAAATTTTCAAATGAGACTACGTGATGCTTAATACTCCCTTCAAAAGGTGATAAGTTACAATTTATTTTCTTTTTTTTTTTTTTAAACGTAGGTATTATTTTCCAAATTTCCTTATTCAGCATCTTGAGTATCCTTTTAGGATCCTGTAAAAAAGTTTCATTAAATTTACTATTGTCGAGCGAAAGGAAGTAGGTCAAACAAGATGAAAAGGCACGGTGAACGTCAAAATTATGTTAACGTTTAATGAAACACAACGATTCCATTTCAGTGTGATGATACTAATGAAGAAAGGGATCAGATCTTACAGAGATATACAACACATATATTAACTGATTTTAATGGAAAAAATTTAGTACCACTTTTTAAATATTCATTATACTTTAAAAATAAGTACAATTAATATAGGCAAAGTAATTGGTACTCCCACAGTAATTGAGTCCCTTAGGATTTTCTTCGGCAACAATGCACGTTTAGTATGGTATTAGATACTCCAATTATTTTAAATTGGCAGCTGCAGCAGATTCTGTGAAAAAACGAACATGAAGTTTGCTTATTATCAATGTTCCTAAAAAACTGCCCTTAATGGGTTGCGGTACTATTAAAGCTTTAAAAATCGATTCTGAAAGCGCCATTATTACTAAATATTCTAAAAGATGCTCCACACACATATTCCTACATCCATATTGAATTGTATGTACAGATAATATTATTTCGAGATACTCTTAGGCTAAAATACACGGCTAGTTTTTGATGCTTTAAAAACCTGCAGTGGATAACTGCAGAAAACTCTGAAGCATCTGAACATGCAGATGGGGTAAAGGGGGTTGGTACGGAAGAATGCAAGAGTAATTTCCAGTTAGGGGCAAGGAATGAATGATCGCGGGTCAGATATACGCCGCGAGCGTTCTAATTGTGATTCTCGACTGTGTCAAAGGATATCTCGCGCGCTGCCGGAAGGATAACGCAGGGGGTTATAGCGGGGTAGCGGAGTCGGAGGGATGTGGGACAGAAGGTTTCGAAATTCGACCAATTCGTGAGGCACTGTTCCATGGTATGCCTTTGACACGGTTGCCCAGCGCGCTTCATAACTGCTCCCCGTACTGTCAGCTCGCGTTAACCTCTCGGGAGACGGGCCGTGTAGCGTCGTCGTCGCGCTGTCACGAGGGATTCTGGGATAGCTGCCGGGATATCTAATGGTGGCCATGGTAGGGGATGATGAGCAGAGAACAGTTCTCGGGAACGCACAGGGGGAGGGTATGCGACAACCCCCCTGCAGAGGGAGGGCGCGAACAACAGAGGGAGAGAACCTGGAGAAATAGAGAGGATCGAGAAAGGATTGATGGATCAGCGGGACGCGGGAAAAAGAAGAGGACCGAATGAATTGTAAATAAGGGGAACGCGCCGCGGGGGGAGGAAAGATAGAAAATTACAGGATAGTTCACCGCCTGACGGCTACCTTGCCGCATGCATATTTGAGACGACCCTCGCGAACGGCCCTTGAATATTTACAAGCCGTGGCGTCACTTAACCGTGCAAGACGGCGAGCACTCTCTTCGCTACGACCGAATGATATTTCATTTGAATTTTCACGAATTTTCCCGTCTCTGCTGGGGCAGCCTTTGGTTTATACGCGGACCTCGTGTAAAGAATTTGTGCAAACGAATAAGCTTGTTGTGGGAGCAACAGCTGTACGTGTTCTTCTATCTTCCGTCGAAATAAATAATGATCTTTCGTTCAGGAGACATTGTGTCGTAATCTGAAGATGGTTGGGTGTGTTCGATATGTTTTTTTAATGCAACGCTGGGTTGTTTAATCATTCATGGAGTTCTTCTTTTATTTAGAGGGCTATAGGTGGTATACTGTAGTCTCGTTCTGTGTTCCATACAATAATTCGAACACACAATTGTCACACGTTTTATTAAACAAACATTTTAAAGACTCGAAAACAAATTTGTGTTGAGTTTGATAAAAATTTACGTTCAAAGTATTTTCCCTTCGAGGATTATTAAATGCCTACATAAAAATCCAGAGTGTTGTAATAAATTATAGGCTTCGTACAACTTTCTGGAGATCGTGGCAGCGTGAAGATTGCACAAACCACTTTTGTTGATACGGCCGGCAAGAATGACTGAGCGAGAACAATTTAGGTAGTTTCTAGATGGTCGATAGCTGTCGTTGTGCTACTTCGTAATCGACATCAAAACGAGTTCAACGTACCGCGTAAGTACGACCTCATATCGACTCTAAACGGCGCGATACTTTGCGAAATCCCTTCTAAACAACAAAATTTCCAATCG
Source organism: Halictus rubicundus (assembly GCF_050948215.1). Taxonomy (NCBI): domain Eukaryota; kingdom Metazoa; phylum Arthropoda; class Insecta; order Hymenoptera; family Halictidae; genus Halictus; species Halictus rubicundus. The sequence goes on along the minus strand of NC_135153.1, from coordinate 14,696,932 downwards.
GTAAGAATGCGTAGCCATCGACCGAAATTTAATTTCCACGGTTCCGTGATATTCGGGAGCAATTATTCCGAATTACGAGGAAGAAAAGAAACCGGGAAGAAGGGGTTGAAGAGCAAAAAGTGTTGAGCCAACAGATAGAAGCGGGAGCGTGGCCGAGATTAATAATTAAGTTAACGAGAAATCCTAGAATAAAGACGGGTAATTAGATGGAAGAACGAGCGCCGGAAAAATTATTCGAGAAAGAAAGTGCTCGAGCCCGTGGCTGGAACGGACGAACAAGAAGTAAATCAATAGGAGAACATGAATGAAGCTGGAAATGAGTGAGTTAGAGGGTACGGGTTGCTGTGGGGATGGAAAAGGGACGAACGGGTTGAGAGAGAAGGGTGGGGGGACCCGGCGAGATGAGCAGATAGAGAGAAGACTCGTTCTAATACCGACAGCGCCTGCTAACAGGAATATTCCGTTCCGGTTTCAAATTGCGAAACTTTGAACAGGTTTCCATCCTTGTACAGGCGAGCGCGTACGGCCTCGCTCTGTCTTTATCCGCACGGTCGAGATCAAGGTATATATGGGGTGGCGAGTGATTTCGAAAACGATCATTCCGAGTTAGCATTGCACTCCAACCGGGGGCTAATATGCATTATATACATTGTTTTTCGTCCGATAAACCCGGGACGCCGAGGGGAAATTTTTAACTCGCACATTCGGTCATTTGAGTAGTGACCGATTTGTCCGCTGTGGACGCTGATTTATTATTACCCATTACTGGGTAGAACTGGCGACGTTAATTAATATTCTACTAGCTGACACTCGTTTCCCATTTTCTCTTATGCAGATAAATTCAAAGAAACTTCAGACTTGCAAAATGGAAAACTATTCAGGGTGTCTCACTTAAGTGTCACCCCCAGAATATTTTGTTTAATTTTGACAAAACATTTTTCTTTTCTACGAAGTAAAAGATTTTGTTCTTAAATAACTACATATATTATCGTGTTGCGTCGCGCAGCTCGTAAAAAAATACATTCAAATATGTACTGCGACATGACCTGCAAATGCCCTTGAACTCCGAAGATGAAGGTCGAACTTAAGTTTCGTTTGTAAGGAGAATGCAGGCTTTGCGAAAAATGCAAAGCACTAAGTGCCACAGCCCATTAATAATTGCAATAGTATTAACATAATCGTGTAAATCGTATTAATCGTGTTATGCACCGAAGATTAGAATTAATTTAATTTTGCTGTATCCGAACTGGACCAAGAATTTTTTTGTTGATATTTACAGGTTGGTGAAATGAAAGGACTGTTCCTGCTTTTGTAATAATAATAGTGGATTACACACACCCACACACACACACACACACACACCACCACCACCACCTCGCACGAATTTCGCACTCGAACACGATTCCTGGAAAGCAACAGATGGATTTTCCTGTTTACAGACCTGACGAGATAGAATATTAATTCCCGTCTGTTTGATGATTGAAATTATAATTGGACGATTGGACGTTCCACGCAGCGAGAAAAGTTGGAGAACCGGAAACCGTAGAGTGGATTCTTCGGATATCCTCGAGAGCACTCTTGCATTTATTGCGAAAATTCCGAGAAAGTTATTCCTCTCTCTATAGCATATTTTCTGCGGAATTAATTATGAATACACTTCGGTAGCAGATGATCCGCGTTTTAATTATTTCCAGACACACTTCCATCGAATACTTATCGCGGTCTCAATTGTTTAATTAAAAATATCTATAGCTTTCAGAACAGGGATACCATGAATCTACGTAATACTCTAATTATTCCATACAGGAAACCTTCGACTTTTGCACACATCGGCCAATTTTCAATTATACTGGCATCGATGTTCGCTCCCTTGTTAATGTATTCCGATATATTCTCGGCTAATGAACGAGCTTCGTTATTAATAGACCGGTGGGACCAGTCTTGTTTTTTTAAATTTATGGAAATTGAGCGCGCTATTCGAATCCCATTTTAAATACTAATCAGACCCCCGTGTCCCATTATGGAAAACCCGCGGTATTTCTCGCCGACGTTAACACAGAAAGTGTTCCACAAGGGGACGTACATTCAATCTAACTTCTTTACATAGACATTGAACCTATAAATTCTTCGTTAGGGGTAGACCCAACCCTTGACAGTGAGGGTGAAAATCACACACGTTTAAATTAAACATCTTACTTTATTGAATAGCAACGTGGTTCATGTTTTAATAAATAGACTGCGGATTTTATGCACTCACCACAAAATTTAATGGGTACAATTTCAAATCGGAGAAAGACTGCAAAAAATTGAGAATATTAATAGTTATAGATTAATCAATTCGGAGAGTCTTCTAAATACGTTCCAATGAAAATAGTGCACTGCAATTCTGTAAAAATAGGTCCAGTACCGAGTGACATGAAGAACGGTTGACTTCTCCAAAAATTACACATTTTCTGCCACTTTTCCTGTACACGTCAATCGGAGATTAAATATATTACTAAGCTCCGCGCGCAACCGCGATCAAAAATAAAAAGTAGCTCGCGAAGCACGTGAATAGCCGACAGTTTTCCCATACCATCCTGTTCCAATTTCAGTCGAACGACGCGGGGCCATTATTAGCCCGAAGTAGCCATAAGAGACCGTTTAAAAACGCTTTTAGACGCATATCAGGAAACCGCGAAAAAAAGGCGGCAGCAGCGGTCGTTTGTTTCGCTTTAACATCTGTTGCGAGTGGGTCGCTAAACACGGTGCAAAAAGGCCCCATCGAAATTACGTATCCTATGTTTGCGATGTCCGCCGAATTGTTAATTGCGCGCGGGGGTATTGGACGCGTGCATCAGTTCGCCGGCGAGAGCACACTTCGTTACCCCCGGGGTTCATTAAGTCAGCGTGCGTTCTTAACGAAGTAATTACTCGCTTCCGGAAATATTTCTTGAACGAGGTATCGCACGCGTGGACGACAAGACGAGAGAGGAAGAGGGATGAAAAGGGGGAAGAAGGGGTAAAAGGAGAAGGGGGTATGAAGAGGGAGAAGGAGGTAGAAATGGGGTGAGAAGAGGGTGAGAGGGGTGGAAAAGAGGGGCAGAGGGGGGGGGCGTGGATCGCCGTCATTAAAGCGGGCATCGATCACCGTGGTTTTCCCTTAACGAGCAAAAATCGTAACGTCCGGAAAACGAGGCAATCGTGGATTTCACACCGTCCAGAAAATACTCGGCGAGCGGAAGTTATCTATCGGCCGAAAAGGGAGGCGCGTATCGATAATTGGAAAACGCGGCGTGGACATCGACACACGCTCCCGTGAAATGACATAGGCCGAAAAACAGTCGCGGCGGAAGGACATTTTAATTTTTCACCGGGAACGCAACGATATTAGACTGATCGCCAACGTTCCGATCTCTCTCTCTCTCTCTCTCTCTCTCTCTCTCTCTCTCTCTCTCTCTCTCTCTCTAAATTCGCGAACGCATTGTTTGCCGTACAAAAACAGTTCCGGTCGATCGTGAACGTCCGGCGACGCGTGAAATAATTATTCCGCGACGGAAATCGCTGGACCGACTGTACTAGAATATTTGAAAAATTGACAATGCCGGAAATACGGTGGTCCAGGGAATTTTTGGATTTGGCGACGATCCTAGCGACTCGGCTTGATTTAATGTAAGGATTATAAAATATGTGGTTCGGCGATGTATTCGATTTTTGATGCACGGAATTTTCTATTGTTAGAATCATAGAAAAAATAGTTCAAATGTTTTTCTAAAATAGTGAATGTATTTCGGTTGTTTTTCTTTAATTGTTGTTTTTTTTTAATGTTTTCCGGTAATACTTTTTTTCTCGGTGCATTGTTTTACCTCATTTATGTGCAAGCTAATTTTTATATTCTCGTCCCGTGCATCGTCTTCGCAAGCTCTTCTCCTGTCATAAATATTTTCCTTTGTCGTCATAACAGCCTCCATGGTTAAAATATTTTGTGAAATACAAAGTGCCCTTCCTATGAAATATTAAATCGAAAATATCACAGAGAGTATTTGCAAATTTCTATATAAATTCTAAGAAATATGCGACAAAGTAGACGTTTCGTGTACTAGTATGCAGAAATAAAGGGTTCAAAAAATTGCGCCCTAATCCACCTGGGCTCATCTGGGTAGAACCTCTGCATGCTCAACTTTTAATTAACTTTACAAAAAAAAAAAATTTACCATAACGCAGCAAATGGAAATGTGAAGTTAGTTTTATTTTTTGAAAATTGTAAATTTCAGGGTCTCTACGAACGACGGAAATTTTAATGAGCACAACGAGTAGTGAAGTTATCTCTTCAGGACAACTTATTAAAATTTGATGTCCGACTTTGGCACATAGTGGCAGATGGTTAGAAAAGAAAAGAGGAGCTTGTTTGAAATTTCATCATGGACCACTTTCACGATCACCAGCACGACTGCCATTAATTAGAAGACGATCAGAAAATCGGATTAGCTTCGATAAGAACCGGAAATGGTTTCGACGCGACCGTGGGAATAAAGAAAACACAGCGGTAGGCGGTGTAGGATGGAAGATCAGACGTTTCGGCTTCGATGAGGCGTCTGGGAAATCTCGGTGAATTTCCGGGGCTACGTGCGTGCAGCATCCGCCCTCAATCTCGGCTCCGTTCTTCCCGGTCGCAATTCGATTCGCTGGGCGCATGAATCGTCCGCGAAAAAATCGCGGGCCAATTCACGGCGAAGGAGAGCGAGAGAGTGAATGTGTGTGTGTGTGTGTGTGTGTGTGTGTGTGAGAGGGGGAGGGGGAGAGAGAGAGATAGCAGATTCTCGAAGAAGGTATACGGCGCAAGGTGCACACTGGGAACGGGAATGTCGGCTGGATTTCCGGTCGGACCGTCTGGCTTCGAGGAGAGCGGCGTGCCACGGAAATGGGAAAACTTTTAAGGCGCCTCCGAACACAAAGTGCTACCTGGATTTCGAGCGGCTTACGCACCAGGTGAACGAGCCGCCGCCATTTCGATTGCCTGTCCTTTGAAGAAACGACCGAGTTACGCTGATGGGTTCTCATAATCCGTTTAGCTGAGAACTGCCGGGCAAAATTGCTACCGCGACGAAATGATTAATTCCTTATCCAGCACTCTCCTAGAATTCCTTTCGCTTAATATTGTTGACACTCTCGGTCGAGGAATCGGCATCCTGATTCAATTTCTGTACACCTATTAATACACAGACTCAATTCTTAAATCCATTAAATTGTTGTACCAATGGACATGAGGAACTGTGAGAATTGTACAAAATCGAAGTGGTTTATTCGATGAAACAATATCTTGCTAACCAAATGTGCTGCTGATATAGTGAAACAAAAATGTAGTTTTTAAATGCATAACCGGTGTGACAATCGATGTGTTAATTGCAGAAATGAAAGTAGATTTGCTGATCTTTTTGGAAAATAAAAATATTCTGCAGTTATTGTGGGAAGCAAGAATGAAATAAAAATTTAAAAGATTTTTCTGATCATTTATAATATAGGAGTTCTAAATATAAGTTCTAAATATTATGAATAGTATTCTAAATATAAGAGTCCACTGTAGCACTGTTATTTTTGCAATTTTATAATGTTTCGACTACACCTATCTTTTTGTTCTTTTTTTTTCGATTAGGTAAAAGGAAAGTGTCGGCACACGCGCAACAGATGTTTCCACCTCAAGTGTGAATAGGAAATGCGAAACGATCAAGTGTTCTCGCGAAGATAAATGATGTTCAATGTATTCAACACTCCTCCATCCATGAAATACTGAAGCCGTCGATTTGTTTCGTATATAACAACGACCCCGGTTATTGGCGTGGACGCAGGCAACAGTATTTACAATTTTTATGAAGCAAGTGTATCAGTTAACGGTTGCTCGAGCCACGCGTCCGTTAAAGTCGCCATCCAGCTCGAAGTCTTCGTGTATGAATAATGGAAACCGGATCCATATTGAAACGGATGAATGATGCAAGAAATATAACTCGATTAGAAATTTAAAATGGAACTTTTGGCGCCGAGTTAGAGGAACGGTTAGGCTACTGACAGGCTGTGTATTCACATGGGCACGGGAACTGTCGATCAGCTAATCGAATCTGTCGGGGTTCGTGCCAAAAGTATATTGTCACCTTCTGGCGATTTTATTGTGTTCGACAAACAAATCAAACGAGAATATTCCCGGGATAACAAATTTCAATACCAAATAAACTCTTCCAAATTCCCTGAAAAAAAATTCCTACCTCAACTTCAGTATACCCAACCACTTAACACGAATTTTCCCTCTTCAAACACAACTAAACTTACCACCCCTTGCACACCCCTTAAAAAATCGATTCTCAAAGGGGTGGGGGTAGGGGTGTTCCTAAGAGAAACCCTCACGACTCTCCACGGTCCGTTTCATTATCGTTGCTCAGGGATTATTATTGGTAGACTCTGCGGGTCTTTATGCAAAATTCGGTAGAATTTAGTACGATTTTTAATTGTTTCTGATCTACAAAGGTCGTTCCCATTGAAAATAGGATTTTATTTCGCTTTCTTAAAATTTGCCTGTAAAAATTGGAAATTGTATAAACATCCGCAGTTTAATTGTTAGGTTGTTACATAGAAATTCGAAAACTAGTGGTTCGTATGGAGTGAGAGATTCGAGTTTTCAACTGACAATTTTTTATTTAGAAAAAATTGTGCTCGCTAAACTGTTAAAAATCGGACTTACCATACTGTACAACATCCTAATACTGTTTCAACGAACACAATCCTCGGGGAGGGTTATTCACCGAGCTGGGACTCCATCGACATAAACCTGCAACCATGCACGTGTTGTATCATTCGAAGGGGATCAAAGGAATCAAAGCTGCGTTGGCACTTGAATCTTCTCTCTTATTTCTTCTGTGTCTGTTGCATCTCTGCGCGTGGAAAAGAGAAAGAGAGAAAGGGTACACGAATCGACGCGTGATTTGTTGCCAGCTGCTCCAGCCCCGCAAACTTTTACCGCAGATCGTCGACAGCGATCGCGCGGTCCTTTTTCATCGCGCGGATTCGCAGGATTCAGCAAGCGGAATTGAAGTTCGCGCGAATCCGGACTTCAAAGGAAACTCGGTCGAACGGACCCGGAAAAGAGCGTGGAAAAAGAGAGAGGAGGAGAGAGATAGGAAAAGGGAGGGGGAGAGAGAGACAGAGAGAGAGAGAGAGGGAGAGAGAGAGAGAGGAGGGGAAAGGACGGAGATATGGAAAGTTTTATTCGGCCCCCGGACGCGGACACGTCCGACAGATGGGATCCCCGGGAACGTTTTGTTCCCGGCCACCCTTCGCTGACACTCGGTTTCGATCCTGGTCCCCCTAAATTTGTTACCAGCCCCCCTCTGCACCCTCACCGCCCTCGCACGAGCCCTTTTTTCCCTTGCGCCAGCGTATCGAACAATACCGGCGAAATTGTTAATAGGTACGATGGCCGTCGGTTAAAACCGAATCGAACATCGCTGGGCAATCTCTCTTTCTCTCTCTCCCTCTCTCCCCCCCCCCCACCCCTCTTTCTGTGTTGCAGGGAGCGGAAATAATATTTTTTTCCAGGAAACCGTTCTCGATATTGTTTCGCTCGTCCGATTTTATTCGAAATGCAGTCCCTCCCCTGTTCACCGGTTCATGCATTCAGTCGCCCAGGAACACTGACCCAATTAGGTCGCAGCTTCCGAATTTCGTTTCGATTTTATGTGGGCCACGGGCTCCCGTGAATCACCGCTTTGATCTCAGCCGAATCCTTTTCTCCGGCGTTCGACGATTCCTTTTTCGGATACCCGGGGATCGGGCAGAATCCCGCGAGAGATATACGGGGCTCGAGCACAGCGGATTTTTAATGTGGAATTGAATCGGAGAACGGGTTGTTACCGGGGGTGGGTGGTGGTGGTGGTGGTGATGGTGGTGGTTTGAATGGGATATTTAATCGAGAGGAATTTTAATTTGATGGCGTTTTTCGAGGCTAGTGAGTCGTGCAAAATTCATAGATCGAATGATGGCCTGTATGGTTTTTTACAGGGTGAAGTGAATTGACAAATAATAACAATTTTACTGACGACATGTTTCATCGATTTTATACATAGTCAGATAAAACGAATTTTACACTTCTACGTGTCTGTGTATAAAAAATTTAGGAGGAATTTGAAAGGGAATGTACAGTTTGTTGTAAAAATAACGAAAACGTATTTATCCAAATTTTGAGCCATTCTTCTATATAATATACACCCAAAGAAATAAAGTTGTCGGATAATTCTTTACAATCTCAATAATCTTAAATTAAGAATATTAAAACTAAACATTACAACACGTTTTTACAGAACAGTTTACTAAACAACTTTTGAAGAACGTTTCAATTAATTTCATAACTGACTCATTTCTTTAAGAGTGACAGATGTAAATTCAAAGTATAAATAAGTCGTTATTATCTATGAATTATAATAGCAATTTAAGGAAAGGAGATCACAGAAGAAAAAGTGAAAACAGTAAGAGGAAAGGAAGTAATACTCTTGATCTTCCTCCTGCAAGACATACTTAAAAATTAAGCAAACTTTCTACAGCCGGTTTACTTCAGTTAGAAGTTCGGATAAGCTCCAGTTAAAAAGAAGTAACAAACTCATCATCGTTAAGGAAATCTTGGAGAGGGTGAAGGAACGACTGTCACAGTTCTAAAAGAGCATCATACATAACGTAGAACATAGGTACAGTGATAGAGTTGATAGTAAACCGCTTCTTTTAATTCTGAAAAAAATTGCTATTTCGGCTTCATTTTTTAGTTTTCATCAATTAAAAATCCGCCTAAAATTTGGCAACCCGACCAACAGACGTGTACGTTGCTTACGTCATAAAGACGCGCTATAGTCACTTATCAATGGGGGTCCTCGCTCGCACCCAATGGCTAGGCTCTGACGTCATACACTTTGACCAATATTTCGGCTAGAATTGAAAATGCGTGTGGAGTGACCCAATCGGGTGGTTTACACCCGTATTCCTGCTGAATTCCTGCCAGGTGACTTCTTGTGACGCACACAGAGTATCTGTCACTTGATACGTGACTGTCGCGCGCCTGTATCAGATACGCAACGTACACCTCTGTTGGTCGGGTTGCCGCATTTTAGGCGGATTTTTAATTGAGAATAACTAAAAATTAAAGCCGAAATCACAATTTCTTTACTCTTCACATTCGTCTTATATTACCATGGAGAACCACCCCTCAAATTTTCTCCCACGTGCAGTCTAACACCGTGTAGATTTACGCGATGTGAAACTTCGACCACCAGATGGGTGACACCCTGTATAAGTAATAGAACAATTGTCAATCTAGGCGAGTCCACTAAACTAAAAATGGCCATAGCAAGTCTCCATTGTTCAGAAAGCGCTCTCGCAGTTTCGAAAGCCGGTGTAACTCGGCTGATTACAAGATTTCCGCCTAGAGCGACCCGGTTTCCGGTTGCAGCATGATTTCCAGTCCGTCCATGTGCATCGCTATGTCCCCCAGTTCCGTCGATCAGTGCCAAGTGTCTTCGCTCGCCGGAAAGCGGACAATTTTTCCTCTTCCCTTTGACCACCCCCATGCAACCCCGTTGCACCCCCTCTCTATCCTGCTATTGAATATCTAATATCGTCTGGCGGTGTTCTAGCCCGCAATATAGCATTAAAGAAGCCGGGATGCGAAATAAGCGCATCGATATCGACTTGGCAGAGGTAAAAGGAAAACGATTGGTTACAGGTAAAAGCCCGGGGAGAGCGCCAGGCTATGGTGGCGGTTGTGCAGGGGGACTAAGGTGGTGCGATGGTGGTGGTGTAGGGTATTTCATCCCCCTTCAGGTAAATATTTACTCCGCGAAAAAGACGCGTGCATCGCGCAAGAGATGAAAATACGTTCGTGAATAATATAGAGGGAACGGGCCTGGGTGTTTTTCGTGCCGTAGCCCGTGTGTATCGCGATCGATTCCGCGAGCGGAAACAGTCCGACGACAAGCAACGGAAGCGGAACGTTACCCGAAGACGCCGAAGAATTTCTCCCTCGCCGTGGCCTCGACGATTCAATTTTTCCCTCGTCCATCCACGGCTGCCATCGAACACTCGAACACACTTCCCGACGACCCTTCTTTCTTCCTTTCTTTCTCGCTTCCTCCTCCTCTATCTTTTCAGAGGAGAGAGCAGCACTATGCTCGAACGCAAACGTGAATTTACCCGGCTCTCCTTGTCCCAACCCTCGGCGCAAGATGCTGCTCTCTCTTTCTCTCTCTCTCTCTCCTCTTCTCCTCGACGCTCCTCTCCGCCTGAAGAAATTTGATGCACTACCCATCCGCGGATTGAGCCATTCGATTGTTCCCCGGTGAAGTTAACCTCGGAGGTCTGCGATTTATTTCTGGGACGCTTGGTCCTGATACTTTCACGGTGACGATGCTCTTGGAACTCTCGCGCGGCTAATACTGGTTGCTATAGCGAAGATTGCGGTAGTGCCCCGATATTTGTGAACATTTCAAGTCCGAAGTATCACTTACACCGTGTGCAAACATCAGCAATTGAAAGCTTGCCGGTAACGTTCAAAATTTCACCAACATTTTCTGCGCAGTTTTCTGATTAAAATGACTCCAAACATGACAAGATTTGGATCGCATTTAATCGTTTAATACATGATGTACTAGATCCTCGATTATCCGAACTAATCTGTGGAGCACGATATTTTTGTGCGGGGCAAAAATGTTCATTGATATGTTCGTTTCAAGTCAACATTTATTCTGAAGATATTTCGTTCGGAGAGATCGGATTATATTTTGCTAAGCTCTGCTCGAAATCTTCACTATAAGAGGAGGAGTCACTTGTATCGGAACGGAAAGAATTATGGTCGTATAACTGGCAGAGTTTTCTGCTGATCCAGTGGCTGTATTCTTAGAGGACAGTGGCTAAAATAATGGGAAAACGGAGAACACAGGAGAAGAGAACACCGTTCGTTGTCGATCCTGTAGTGGATTTTGTTTCATCTAAAAAAAAAAAAAAGAAGAAAAAACGACGAAATACACGCGCGTTACTGAAGTTCGATGAAATAAAAGAATTTTCTATAAACGTGGTCGGGAAATGAATTTCATTCAGCAATCTGGTCAAAGTATGTAACAAATGCTTTTTATACGTGATTACCTCGGACATAGTAATTATTTCTCTCCTGGTTAAAATATTTTATTCCGTAATCCCATATTGCAGTCGTATTCGTGTATTTTGCATGAAAGCCTGTCGGCATTACAAGAAAATGAACGAAATTAAAGTTAAAGCTGCAGCAATACCAAATTATTCAGCTACAAATTTTGATACAAATTCACATTTTTATAGATTATTCCATAAAGGACAAAAGCGCTGACAAATTTATCTCGTCGACTGAAAGATTCTTTGTGTTACCAATGGAATGGAAGTTTTATGAATATTTGTAAGCATTCTAGCAAAGTAAAACATATTTCACAAGCTCATAAATGTCTTTATAGGGAATGGAATAAAAGCTGATTCAATGTTTCTGCAGATCAAAGATAGATGCCACAAATAAAATAATAATTTACAATTTAATTTAGTTAACCAATGCAACAGAATAACAGAAATGCAGCAGCAAATACTACTACAGTTGATAACGCACATATTCTACAATATAGGATTGAGGCTCTAAAGAACTGCGTTTCTAGAACTGCAACCGCAACTGTGACTGCAAGTGCAAGTGCAAGTGCAAGTGCAACTGCAACTGCAACTGCAACTGCAACTGCAACTGCAACTGCAACTGCAACTGCAACCGCAACCGCAACCGCAACCGCAACCGCAACCGCAACCGCAATGCCGTTCATGGCAACAAAATCCCAAAATTAACAAATGATAGTGAAGTTAGCGTGTCTTTAAAGAACGGTGCAATTTTATTGCGCAGGTGCAATTTTATTCCACATCGAAGAATCTTAAAGTTGGACAGATATCGTTCCAGATACGACGACAACATGATATTAATGTTAAAACATGAACAAACAATATTACAGTCGGAGAACTGTGTTTTCATAGAAGGTTGCAACGTTATAGAATCAGCGCTGCACCCGCACCATCGTTCATCGCAAAGAAATCATAAAATCATACAATACTATATCCCGAGCCCGGAGAGCAACGTAAACAAACCGATTTGCTATTCCGAAGTAATTTGAAGGGCATTTCGTTCCACAAGTGAACAACTGTTTGCTGCGAAACACATAAATCAGCGGTCGCGTCTCATGAAACTGCGATCGGATGCTCGAACAACAGTTTCCCGCGGTAATTTGAAGCGGCGATCGTCGTTTGGTAAACATTCCTCGAGATCGAGTGGCCACTCGAGCCACGACTAGTCTCTCTCGGTCTCTCTCTCTCTCCCACTTGCTATCCTACTCTCTCATTTTCCATCTCTCTCTCTCTCTCTCTCACTCTCTCTCTCTCTCTCCCTCTCCCTCTCTCTCTCCCCTTTCATGTCGTAGAAACTAGCAATTTCGTCGTAAGAAACATCGCTCGCGCTTAAAGGCGCAATCTGGATCGCGGCCAACGGAACACGCGACTCGGAACAATCTTTAAACGATGAAAAGTTTGCTCGTGGCGCAATACCCGTGTCCTTTACATAATACTGATTTACTGGGATGATTTTTCGGAGAATTATGCGGCCCGTTCATGCGTCAACCACGTTAAATCAAAACCCTGTTCCCGGCGAGATAGGCCAGTCACCACGTGCGCCCAGTTCCGTTGCAACTCGGGGGGTCCGGCCGATTAATGGGAAAAAAATACGCTACGCACCGACACAGGCAGCAATTCCTGAGAAATAAAAATTCGAACGAATCGGGAGCAGCTTCCTGTGCCTTTTGTTCGCTGCGAATCACGTACAAAGCGCCGCTTCGGGACAACAACTATGAGTTTTGACATGTAAATAGCTTTCGCGCTGCTGCTTTACTGGAGACGCGATTTGGTCTATGAAAGTTTAAGTGCAACTCTATTCGGTGGACTTGGTGCAGAATTCTTCTTCTATTTTTGGGATTGATGAATGAACATTGGTCGATTAGAATGCCAGTATTGAAATTATTATATTACGAGATCGGATCTGATTATAAAAGATCAGATAGAAGCAAGTAGATCCCAGAAAAATTTTCACGACTACAGTCGACGGCTTGTACCGGTCTCAATTTTGGCTTCATCTTTGAATACAAAGTGAATATTGTTGAAATCTCTACAAGAATGCTCACGAAAGACCGGCAAAATCCCAAAGGTAATTTTATTTGGATGCAAAAATAGAAGTAAAAGAAAATCGAAGATGTCACGGTTGAACTTAAGTATTTAAAACGAGCTCAATTTTTACTTTTCCTTGGTATAGAAATTACCGGATATCGTTGAGACATCGACAGAACCGTTCATCAAAGTCTGACAGTAAAAGCTGTTCTAATTTCGCAGTGAAAAATTGCTAATTCAGCTTAAATTAGTCCACCTTGCGTCTGTGACGGATGTCAAGAAAATAACTGACAAGCACTGCCAACCGGATATAAGTCAGTAGTCCGTCTCGGACTCGAATGAATCAAAAGTTACCCCGATTGTCGAATTTTTAAATTACTATTTGCCGGAATTGATATTTGGTCCAGAACGGGGCCCTGCTAATGGAAACGGCAGCGAAAATCCAATTCCTCCGGTTGTCGCGCGCGAATGAAACTTCCGGAAGTTGAAACCGACTGGGGTATACATATTCATTGAACGGGTAGCCATGATTTCTGGATCTTATCAGCCGCGTAAAAATCTCTTGTTCCCGTTCCAGTTATAATGGAAACTTTGAACGCCTCGCGATTGCTTGCCCGTCGGACAATCGTCGCCATTACTCGAGCAATGAGTCTGGAGAGAAAACGGCGAAAGTAAGAAAAAAAAAAAAAAAGAAGCAGCTCTCGGCGCATCTCCAGCTTTTCTCGGAGCTTAATCCACCCATCCCTCCGATCTTGTCGATTAACGAATAAAATTTGTAACCGGGCTCGGACGGGCACCCGGGGAAGCTCGTAAATCTAGTCTCCAACGCCGACTACGGCACACACGGTCTTCTGTGAAAAAGTCTGATCAATGTTCATCATGTTTACGATATATTTACTGTGTCCGTATTTCACACGGGGACGACAGCTTTACGTACGGCTCGGGGCTGCGCGATCAGCTACAGGCTGATCCAAAAATTATTCTCACTGAAACATTCAGTGTCTCTGGGGACGCTCGTTTTCTGGGCCTGTAGCCTCGTAACCATGATTTTTGCAATAGTAATGGCGCTCTTCCTTTTTACATTCTGCTCGCTGGCTCGACCTTTTCATGGTTTTAAGGCGTCCATCTGATGGTGATAGAAAAAAATCTTGTGAAGGTAATTTTAACGAGTTTTGTCAAGGTCATCGCAATTTTTTTTTTAAATATTTACATGTATTTTTTATAACGCGATGTTGTAGTCGGTGTCAAGATGAGTTCAACGACCTTCACACCATTACCTTGAAGTGACCTAGAAGGCGAAAACTGTCATTGGCTTAGAAGTATAGAACGTTCTTGGAGTGCTCGAGTTAAAATTAACACCCAGTATGCTCAATTGTGTCAAAAGGTTTGGTTTTGCTGAATTCTACTAATTAAACAGTGAGCTTACTTTTATAGAATTCTACAATATTGAAAAGCTTACTTAACAATAGAATTCGCTGACAGAAAACAGTGGTCACTATATAATTAATTAAGGGTAGCAGAAACAAAATTGATTTTTAAAGATTGTTACTTTCCCCCTGTAAGTAGGATAAGCAACGACCAGACACATTTGTGAAATCAGAGAAAAGTCGAAGCAAGGGACCTACTTTTCTCGAAAAGAAAGCGGACTGCGAGAGAAACTGCATTCTACTTTTTCGGCCCGGCTTATCCAGCAAGTAGAATAGGTAAACAATGATCAGACACGTTTGCTAAGTCGGAGCAGTCCGGAAACTTGCAGTCATGTTTCTCGATAAGGAAGAAAACTACCGAAGAAACTTTAGTGTATAGTTTCCGTTCGTTTTATCTAGCCAGTAGAATAGGCAGGCGATGATCAGACACGATTTCCGGGGCGCGGAAGGGCTGAACTTACGCTCATTTATCTCGAGAAGAGTGTTCTCCGGTTCGAGGAAACTTCGCTGTGTATATTTTTTATTATAATCGCGTAGTAAGTGGAATAGATCAGCAATGCTCAGACAAATTTAATTCCACGAAAGAACATCGAAGTTCAATCTAATTTCGATCTAAATAGAATCAGTTCACAAAGGAAAATTTATTCTACAATTTCTACTTGCCTTACCTAAAATCATCAAGGTCCATTAACGTCCGCACACTGACAATTAAATACTGTATCGATCTACAAACTCGGTTTATTAAAATCGTAACAAAAAAAAATTTGATCTGGTTCCTGTTACAGGGAACGAAATGAGGCACAAAATTTTGATCTTGCATAAAAAAGGCCCGCATCACTTATGTATAAAGTGTGAGCTGAATTGTTGCAATAAAAATGTCTGTGCTCTCGGTGGCGTTGAAACAAGATGAAATTTAAAAAATGAGGTCTGAACCTGCTTAGCGTAGCTCGGCTGTGAAGTTCATCTGCAAGCTAGCTTTGTGCGCGCCAGGAATTTAAGATTCCGACTCTATTCTCCTGAAAATAAGTCATCTCCGGCATGCTTGTCCCTGTTTTGACAATCTAATCCCGGCGGTAGAGAGGGAGAGAGGAACCGACCGTTTCTGTGTCACGTCACGGGCTCGCGCGCGTTGAAGCCTCGTCAGAAGTCCGGCTTTGTGTCGAGCGCATTCGATCCTGGTGAAACAGTGTCGGATTTCTCCGCCTCTCTCTGTCCCTCTCTCTCTCTCTATACACCGGGCCGAGTCGAGCCGGCTACGAAGTGTGTCGTTCACGCGGCACCGTTTTAACATCAAGTGTAAACCATTTTTTCCTTTTCGCTGAACAATACTCGGGGGCCGACCGACCGAGATGAAACGCGAGCCGAAAGAGCATGTTGCTTTCAGAGATCGGGATTCGGATCCCCTGTCCCTCCGGCAGAGTTCAATCTAGCCCGACGCGTGGCCTGATCATTAGATGGATTCGGACCGACCTAGTACCGCAGCTGCTCTCTTTTATTTGTTCACCGGATTCACTCTTTGCTCCGGTCATTTTTCTTTTCTCTTTTTACCGTCGTCCGCTCTCGGTGGGCCACGGCTGGAAATATAATACTACCTCGGGGATGCGCCAACTGAATCCTCCTGACGGGCATTTCTGTTAATTATGTGCGCAGTATCATATTCCGAAGCTGTTCGTTTTTGTTTATCGATTCCCGCGAACGCTTTCTACTTGCTTTCTGGTTTTGTGGCTTTTTCTCAATCCCTTCCATACATTTTGTTCGTTACTTTTGCGTAATTTTTATTTTCTTATTCTGAAGGCTTTTCCTCATTTTCGCTAGAGGTACTCTGCTTGGTGTCATATTCATTTTGAGCACTTTTTATGTCTAATTCTTAAGCCTTTAATTTTGTTGTTTCTCTTATTTCGTGTGTAGCGACCGCTATGGATCCTGCACTGAAATTAGAATTAGGTCAAAATACACATTGGGCTACGTTATAATGTGGATCCTAATATATTTCTATTGAATCTTATTAGTATATTTTTATTAGTACAATTAGAAGTTCCATCGATTCGATGAGGCTGCGCTGCAGTAGTACAAGCTGGAGTTGGTCAGGCACAGATCAAATTCAAACCCTGCACCTTTTTACTGCAATTTTAGCGAAAGATTAGTTGTGTGGAGTTAAATCCGTTCAAATAACCTCTGTAATTCACAACCTCAGAAATTCCTGTTTAATCCGAGAACATTATAATAATATTAGGTCAGTGCAAAAGTTCGTGCTCGATTTCATATTAAAATACAACAAGGAATTCGGCTAGAAATTGTGCACTGACCCAACGTATGAAAACTCTGTTCAATTGAGGTGCCGTTTTTTATTTTCTTTCTCTAACGATGCGATTAAAATCTGTTATTTGGAAGGGTTTAAAATACTCCAGGTAAATTCGAATGTCTGAGAGGTGAGCTTTGTCGGAGGGTTTTTTTCGGGATAGTGTGCCGCGTTAACAGAACCCACCTCGGAACAACGATTGTCGGGAAGATCGATATTTTTTTGTGTCCTCGGCGAGGCGTGATCCCTCAAATGGGACAACGATTCGCGTATCGCTTTTTCCCGGCGAATAATGGTGCTGTCGCGACGCGACGCATGCCGTTGACGAATGTTCGATCAAGTCTCTCGACGGGAACAAAGCTTTGAAAGGGTCTGCTCGAGCGGCCCTCCGGCTAACCTGATGCGCGTCGAGATACCGCTTTGTGAGAGAGGGCCGATCGCTCGGCCCCCGAACTGATTGTGGCATTGTTTTCTGGAAGGGAGGGCCGGTGATGGAGTTATCGGGATCATTTTGCTCTGTCGACTTCTGTTATCCGCGTGCGAAAAAAAAAGATCCTAGTGTCTACACGACCGACAGGTATCGCCGTCTAACTGAAAAATTGGTTACACCGGTGTTATAATCGTCGCCGCCTCAATCGCCCCGCCTTTAACACTTAACCGACTGATGATCTCGCACGATCGCTCTTGTTGATCGCCTCGATGTTTTCGAGAATTTTTCGGCACTAGGAGAAAACACTGTTTCATACCTTCGTTATTCACAATATTTTACTTTATAGCCATGAAGCCGTTGTTTACGTTTTTTGTTCATGTTTCTGGCGTGTTTGTCAGTTTATTGTTGCGAGAACAAATATGTGAGAAATGAGAAATTTTTTATCGATTTATTAGTGCAATAACTCGCACTCGAAGCTGTTTTCATTTCACTCCAGTATTCGGTTATTTATTTGGTCTAGAATATTTTGGATCAACATGACCGCTTTTATTTTGACCATACGAAGTCGAGTGTGGTTACTCGTGCTACATTTGAATATTTAACAATTTATTGGACACAGAGATATGTAGAAACGGAGAAATTGATCTGGAATATACTATAGTCGTTTTTACTGATGTCACAGAGGGGACAGTCGAATGCAAAGTAAACATATTGATTCTAAGACTGTGCTGAAGTAGTACAAGCTAGCACTGGTCCGGCACATATAAAATATGAATACTGTATTCACCTCGAAGTAGAAGAAATGTAAGTGGACAATATATACACTGTGTACATAGCATACTATCTCCAGAATAAACACACAAAATCTTAGACTCTTACCAATTGTAACAAAAAAATTATAAATGAAAATGACAAAATAAAATTCGTTCGGTTTCAAGTGTAGACATGATCTAATTTTACCGATTTAATTGAACTGCGGATTCTATACTGTGAGTTGCCATTAATACAGTTTCTGTTGTACACAAAAATCCGCAGTCTAGTTATCGCTCATTGGAAATATAGATTACACTGATTGAAAAGAAGCCACTAGAAGACAGGAACAATGCAATTGATTGAATACAATTCTGTATTTGATTAATAAATAAAGGGAGACACCGAATACAATCGAACGTATTCATGTTACAAACCAATATTCTCTCTGAGCAAAGCTCTCCAAAATTGTATTAAAAATACTCTATCCGGCACGATTCAATAAAATAATGAAATAAAATCATTGTTCCACTAGATACAGAAGTGTTGCTCTTCAGGATAGCCGTTTGATGATCGAATAATGAATAAACCCGCAGTTTTTTCACTGCGCGGAATAATAAAGCATTGATTTCCCGATCGGGTTCCGATAATAAAGGCAGATAAAATCGTTCGTCGTTCCATCTCGCCGGAAACAATGTATAGACACTTTGATAACAAAGCATGGGTCTCGCGGCCGCCGTTTAATCGCAATTAAACTTTGATTACATTAACAGGCGGCGGAAGGAGCTCGTTCCCGCGAACCAGCGAAACCATTACGCAAATTAATGACACGATCAGCGGAATATTAACCTTTCCGGATTGCACGCGGCCCTGTGCTTCGGCTAAAAGTTTAATTAATGACGTTTCCCGTTCCTTCGCGGTAGCGTGACGTTCTCTGCTACAAAGAGACTGCCGCCGCCTCGGATTAATTATGAAATTATGCTCGTGAAAAGAGGGCGAGATGGATGAACTTTGACAGATTGAGAGGGAGAAAAAAAAGAGAGATTCGGATTATTCCGGCAAGCCCTCGTCTGGGAATCGAGCGACGCGACGGCTCAGTTTTCGCCCCTAATTCCGCGACAGTGATAAATATCGGGCGGACGATGAATGTTTACGTTTCATAACCGACCGACGAGCGAGAGCCGTTCGACGGAGATTGAACGCCATTCACCTGTATGAATAATCCGGCCTGTTTAATGTTTAAATAATCTTTCGATAAACGAGCTGGCGAGGATGGTGCGCCGACGTGTTCCGAGCGGAACGCTCGAAAACGACGTTCATCATGATTATTCCGGGATATGTTCATCTTCGACATTCTTCATTGCAAATGCTGTAAATATCGAGAGAGCTGCAACAATGCGAACAATGCGAATCTCGACCAATCAGCACGAGAAAGTCAAGATAAAAATACAGAATTCTTCTTCAAGATTCGCACGATCAAATATGTACATTTCAAATTTTCCCTTGGGTATACTCTGCTGTTGGAAATAATTGGAAAAGACACTACAAATTTCCGTACAAGCAATTGCAGCTGGCAACTTCAATTCTCTAATTCCGAGATTTTCAATTAAAAATTACGTTAAAAAGTAGTAAGAGGGGTTTACAGTTGTACCAAATCGTGCTTGCAATTGTTTAAGGGAACTGTAAAGAAATATCTTATCCGGATTCTTGCTGTTGTTCTTCGGCACCACCTCAAACTACCCCCAACAGAGTGGAGCAAAATTGCGCGAAACATTCGGCGTTAATTCGCTGGGACCAGGACCAGTCTCCTAGGGATCCGACGAGCAGCTTTTTTTTCTCTGCTTTCATGAATACTTCTAACGAACCGCGAACCGTCGGGTTCGCGCCTGACGCGCGTTCAACAAGGGTCTCGAAGTTCCGCGATTTTGCATAACTCTGTTAAGCAAATGACCGGAATAATAACTGGCCGGCGGGGCATATGTGACAGCCGCGTAGCCCGCGGGCCACCGAAACTCGGCGGGCGCCCCGGCAGTTAACACGGTGATAGCGGAATAATTATACCGGGCGTCGGTTGTTCAACTTTCCCTTCCGATAAAACTGCTCCGCTGAATTGGATGTAATTGAACAAGTTGAAGGATGCGGTGCCGAGACACGTGCGCCGGACAACCGGAGCCCGCGTTCTCGACGGTTTGCTCGTGTGCGGCTCGCGAATCGATAGGGCGACCAGTGAACGTAATTTTTTGGTAAAATGAATTTACAATGACGTTTCAGAGACATCGTGGGTTTCTTGAGACAAACTCGAATCCTATCTTTCCATCATAAATCAACATGGGGTGACCCGTACAGTGAACGAACATAATTCGTATTAAATGGCAAAATAGCATTTACGACGGCCACTTCATGTTGAAATATAAGTAATGACACAGAGTTGCTATAAAAACACCACTAAGGAAATTAAATAATTATCAGTGCAAGAGTTGATGTCTGATTTCGTATTAAAATATCAGAAGGAATCATGCACGAACTTTTACACCGACATTTGTGCACGTTAAGTTCAACGGATGTGCGACTTAAGTGTCCATTCGCTGGACAGGTCAGCCTATAATAAAGCTTGAAAAGGGTCGCGTCATAGAACGGTCGGACGGCGTGAAACAATGGTCGCACGGCGTGAAACAATTGGAGAGCCTGTTGCGACGGTATCGGTGCGAGACGTTTATTAAAATTTGTCCTGGTTGGCTTCAATTATCCGGGAAAACGGTCACCGTTCCCGCGGGCGCGCGTGTTCGCGTGTTTTAAAACGCGGCTCGAATATTTATCCGAGCGGGAAACGGCGCCGCCCGTAAATTAATAAAGCATATTAGCGGCCGGAACACGCGTGTTCGCAGTTTTCTCGGCAGCGAAACGGAGAGGGGAGGGGGCGTATTTCGAAATTATTTTCAATCGTCGATTGACGTCCGCCCTCCATCGGAAACGGCATGAATGTGACGACTGAAAAGATATTGCCGGTTTGAGTATGTTTGCGGAGCTTTCCGCTCTGGCACCGTTGTTTGTGGCGTTTCATGGTTATTGGCCGGTCGAGGACCCGTATCAATGGGGGACACCGGCCAGGCTTTTTACCCCCGAGAGTATCGGGTACGACGCTCTCTGAACAGTCGTTCGAATTCACCGGTGCAGCTCAATAAATTTAGATTGCAATTTCTGCTACTTGCCGCGCCATTGACGGAATCCGACGCTCGCGAGCCGGTTACAAGCGCGGACCGGTTGCAGCCTTCGTTGTGCAACGAATCAATGTATTCCGCGTGTATCAAAGGAACCCGGTGCATCGGCTGCGCTTTGACGGTCGATGGCAATTTACTTTTACGCCGGCGGCTACGGCGTTGACCCGCGCCACTACGACTTTAAAGGAGTAGACTGTTTCCGAACTTTGAATTTTTTGTCGCATTCTTCTTGAACTGCAAGTGTTCGGCCGAGGTGAAAATTCATACTCCTTGTATGCACTGCGGAACGACTGATCTCTTTTTAAATGTGACGTTGCAAATGAAACATAATTTGTCGATTTGACCCTGAACCATCGCTGGTCAAGTAACCGATTTTTTATTTCGAAATTATTGGAATGACAACTTCACAATAGCACATGTATCTAAATAATTTTAATCGTCTCATTTTCATAATATAATTCATATCACTTTAGTGCTCATTAAAGTGTCGAAGAAAAATATCCTAGAATTGTTTACACATTATGGAGGAGCGTATGTGGGTTACAGAATGCAACGTGCAGTTCCATTGAAAGCAACCAAACGCACTAAACCTAAAGCAGTAGCAATAAAACAAGAAATCTAGAATATTGTGAGGCCTTCTGTTCTATATCTCCGATACACACTCAGAGCCCTGCTTTCCATCCTGAATATCTACAGGAAAGATTCCCGGAGCTCCCATCGAATAAAACAGAAACAAACTCGATCGCGGGCAACTCCGCAGCAATGTTTCACCCAGTCGTGCTGCAACGGTCGAGAAGCAGGAAAGAAATCTGAAGCAAGTCCTTCCATTCCTCCCCGAAAGCAGTGTGCTTCAGATGCACATTCGAATCGCGCGAAACTCGGGGTAAACAGGGAATTGTGCCGGGCCTCAATCCGAGGAACTGGAAAGTTTGTGATCGTCGCGTCGTGTGTGTCGGGGGCCGCTTTATCCGGTGTAATTGCGTCCGCCTTTGAGTGTCGTCGAACTCAAAACTCGCGGGAGCAGTAATAATACTTTGTAAACTTCAATCCTGTCTGCGATTAAACCGGATAAATATCGTCGTTGCTGCAGCAAGGCGGCAGCTGCTGCGGATTAATTCATATTTCCCCCGTTCCGATGGCGAAAGAAAGTCGATGAAAACAATTCCCGTGAATTTCACGTGAAGACGTAGGCGAGACGCGTTAACGGGGCCCGGTTAGGCGAGTGTGCGTCGACGGTAATGCTCGATAAAGAAAAGCTATTAAGAAAGCATTCTTGTGAATGAAATTTTTATAAATTTTTGTCGGACGAACTATCAAACTCTTTGCATCAAGATTTTTTATATACATTCCTGAATACTTGAAGTACATAAAGTTATTTTTTACAAGTGGAAATATTCAAAATTGCACGAGTTATATATTTTTTTATAGAGTGCGTTTCCGTCTGCTCATCGAAAACAAAAACGCGAGGAAGTATGTTAATCAGTATGAACGTGGCTATGATATTTAAAATGATTTTGTCTTCAGACGATTTTTTATACGATCGTAAATAATGAAGACATTCAGGTTTTGCAATGCAAATATTCCGCTGTGTATTTTCTGCCACGAATATTGAACGCTAGAAATTACTTCCTGATCAAAGAGAGCAATTTATTATAAAAATTGCACGACGCATTTATTGAAATACTAATTGAATTTTGTTGTAACATGCACGTAAATGAATTAACGCGATGAATGAATTCCCGCAGTAGCAATTTTATGCGTTTAATAATTTCAATACCAGAAATCAAAAATCGTTTGGATCGTTCTGGTAGTTATGGCGTTGAAATATCGGGTCAACGCAAAAGTAATGCGGATTACCCTTTGGATTTTAGCGAGATGAATCACAAAAACGTAATAAAAATAATTGCTCTTTTATAAACCATTTCGAACATCATTATATTGAATAATTGCAAAAGTTCAGTGACCTCGGGACATGATGTTTAAACTTCCCCTTGGTACAGGCCAATTATTAAAAATCTTATTAACACTTTGAGAACCACTATTTGACCAGACTGATAAATGAATTTTGGCGTTATTGTATTAAAGATTGCTTATTTGGTTACGAATCAAAATGGAAGAAGGTTCATATCGTACTTTCAGTGTCACACATCTCAAATTTTCATCCTTAATTTCGTTAAACCAATTACTTTTATTTTTTGGAATTTCTTAGCTGGCACTCAAATTGTTAACAGGCTTCGGATAAACGTTAATCGTTAAACGTAAATCGAATACAGTTACCCATAAGAATTCGCTGTCGGTTCTTGGATCCATCATCAAATATTGTTCCCGCGCCACAGGAAGGACCATCGGAACAGTAAATTCGATCATTTGTGGGTCCAGGGTCTCTCGAGGAAGTTAAATATGAACGCAATCTTCGGATCGATCAGCTCTATCTCGTCGAGACTGTCCGCTTTTCGCGGCGGTCTTTGACGCGGCCGCAATCATCCCTCTATCGACCCCCATGGAAAATCGAGTCGACGCGCATCGTTCGTTCCTCCCGCGAAATCTGCTGTTACCGGAAGTTCCAAGGGAGCCGTGGAGTCTAACTTACAGTCGGGGTTTAATTGCTCGATGCTTCAAACCGCGATTATAAGTCCGTGGAAAGTTTCTTCCATCCGGGGCGAGGAGGCGCGGAGCGGCGTGTCCATTCCCCCCTCACCCTTTCCAGTCCCCCTCGATAATCCATTTCGTTGATCTGGTCCGCGGAATCCTACGTGACTGGCCCGTCCACGTTTTAACGAGTCCAAGTTTCCGAGCGCGACGACGATTTTACTCGAAAACTTCGTCCTGTTTCATTTCCATTACTCTCTTTTCGTTCCCCAACGATTCGACTGGGAACGAGAGGAGGGGGGAGAGAACAGAGGGGTGGGGACTGTGCCAAAGTTATTCCAGCCGGTGAAACGCGATAGTTTCGTCTTTGAGAGACGGCTCGTAATGAAAAAGGGATTTGTAGAGAAGAATTTGATTCGCAGGGTGCAGGAAAATAAATTTTTACCTCCTACTCCCCGCCATCGGCAGCTCCTAAAAAGAAATCGATTCGAACTTTCGTAATCATTCAGCGATGTGAAGACAGGCGGGAGGGGGTAACGACCTTGAGCAGTCGGGATTTTTGCGAGCTGTGTGCGGTTCCCGGAGAGAGAATCCGCGATTCATTCGGTTTTGATGGCGACGATGCGAGGATCCTCTTCGAGTTTCGGGTAATTTTATTTTGAACGGGAAAAACAAGGTTCTCTGTTCCTGGTAAGTTTGAGCTTCAGAAAATATTCAACATTATAATTATTTTTGTACAACGTCAGATCGCGGAAAATAACCTTAGTAACACTAAGTCTAATATTTTTAATTCGCCATCATTGAGATTATAAAGATCCACGAGGAATTATTCATCAAATTTATTTCTCTATATATCGTTTAAAAAGTGGCCAAAAACTTGAACAGATATATTCTCGACATTCTTATGAAGCAAAGAAATAGTCACTTTTAGTGCACCGTGAACAAGGAAAATTAGGAAATTCGAGAGTGACTTGAAGAGGGGTCCAATGATCCTCAAACGTCGACATTTTTTCGGCACACCCCCAACATGTGTCCCGACACCATGGGAAAGTGAGGGACACGCGGATGTTTTTGGCGAGAAAGTATTTTGCCACGTTCCGGTGCCAAATGCGACGTGCCTTGGAAAGTTTCGAATTGTAGCGGCGCAATTTAAACCGCAAACAGCGGGGCAGAAAATTAATGAGCCCATATCGGGGATCTCGGGATTTAAAACAGTTGCCCCGCAATAAAATATCCGTCCGGCGGAACCGGTTACAAATTCTTTTCCCGGGCGCTGTCTTGTTCCTGGCGCGAGGCCAGTCGCTGGTTAACCGAGAGACCCGTGCTCCAAAGATCGTTGTTATCTCTCGGATAGACATTGCATTGCGGCGGTTTACAACCGGTTAAACGTCACTGCATCCCGGAGCACCGGTGAGCACAGTCGATCCTTCTTTTCCCACGGAATGAACGGTTAACATTTTATGCGCCAGGAGATTCCCCTATATATAAAATTGCACAGGATAAATGTACGTTCCGTTAAACGTTGAATATTTGATGTCGACGAATGCTTACCGAGGCAGGAATAACAGGAGACGGTCGAGACACGAGGGCCTGGGAAAAAGTTGCCGTATGTAGAATGAACGTTTTCTGGGAGCCCCGGTAGTACGGATCAATTGTGTATCAGTCGTCGAGAGTCTTTTTATTTATAGCTGCGCTCTAACTTCGACCCGGGAAACTTTCGCGTTGGAAACTCTAAGCTTCTATTTAATTTTCTCTAAATGTCAGTAGTATGAGCCAGTAGTGTGTGTGTGTGACATTAGAAGTCCTCTGTTTTTATCTGTTGACTAAGTCAGAGCAAAGTGTTTCAATGGATTTCACTAGTATATATCTGTAACCAGACGGATCGGATGAGTCTTTAACAAATTCGAGGGTTGTTCGGCCTCATGGTCTAGTTTCGTTTCAGACAATGACAGTATTCGTAGAATGAATAGCTTTAGTGAACTTCAGTAGTACGAGCCAGGGTATATCAGACTTCAATTCCGATCTATTGATGATACCTGGCTTAGGTCAGCTTTAGAGTAGTCTGTGTTAGATGCAGGGAGGAGTTGTATTCATAGAATAAACGATTTCCGGGAATTTCAGTAGTATGTGTCACTGGTAAGTCACACCGCAAGCGTTCTCTAGTTATACCTATCTATTGACTTAGTCTAGGTTAATTGAGCTGTATGCAGCTCTGTCTGAGTCTCGGAAGTACGCTTATGTCCATAGAATGAACACTTTCTGTACAATTCAGTAGTACAGATCAATGGTCTATCAGGCAAGAGACCTCTATTGAAGAATGAGAATATAGTAGAATTGAAAACTGGTGTACCAGGGCCAATTAAGTATTCTGCCAGTGCAAAATACACTTTTATTTAACTTCTGTTTCCGTGGACAATTTTTATTTTGCATATAAACCCGCAGTCTACTTATTATTATTGCTGAACGAGCTAATCGACGTTGAGGTCGACAAAAACTGCCAGGAAAGTGGGCGATCCACGAAAAAATGATTTTAGTGGTTTAACAAGGTAACAAACGACGATATTCGTTTCAATCGCAAGAACGGAACGCGGTGCCGCGCCGTAGCTCCCGACGGGGTAATCGAACAAAGGGAGCGAACAGGGTGCCAGAGAGGATGGATCCCGGTCCATACAAATAGCTTGTTCCGCATCATTTGCCGGATTCCATGCTACGCAACATAATGTCGATGCCGCGCCCGCTCTGCTCGGGTATCGAATACCTGTCTACGCTCGAGTTACCATCCAATTTTACTGTGAGCTGAATATCACCATTATTTACTGGCAGTGTAACGCACTTAGAATCGACGCTTTACGAATGATTGACGGCGGTTCGACCGCGTATCGCGATCACGACTCGTTCCTGAATGCTGCGTGATGAGGATACCATCGAACCGGTCTCTCGTTCGCTGTTCATGAGATCTATCGCCGTTCAAATTGCATTTACTCGCCGATACAGCCGCGAAATTTCGAGGGGTATCAGCTGATTCGCCTTGTTGTTCTCCCGTTAATTTCCAGCTGCTTCCTAGCCGAAATTATTTGCGATGTGTCGACTCACATTTCCGGGTTAATTGTTGCCTCGAAATGCTATTCTTCCTGTCTCTCGTTACCGTAGTTAATTAGTTCGCTCTTAATGGTAATGAACTGTCTGTCGCCATTCACGTTCGCACGTGCTTGCGGTAGAAATAAATACCTCATACTATAATTGAAATACAGCATAATGAAAGAGAAAGATTATTCAAATTTCAGAGGACAAATTTTAGTTGTTATAAGATGATAAAAATATCGATGGAATGAAAATGAGGTGCCGCGAACGTAAGAAGTGCAAGCGTCGCTAATTTTTCGATCACGCGAAACAACCCTTAACGGTGCAATTGAATCCGCATTATGCTTATCGGGCTCGTAAATAATTTTCCAAGCAGATGTGGGCATTAGAACGGTGCGGGTCGCGTTCATGCGTCGCTCGATTCGCGTTCACCCGTGGGGGATGAAATTTCAGGTTATTGGTTAGTCGCTTGTTCCCGTTTCAATTTTGTTTCGACCCTCATCCCTCGTGACCCAAAAAATTCCGATCTTCGTCGTCTCGATGAGGACCTCTTCCACACACACACACACACACACACACGCACACATCCATAGAGTGAGAGAGAGATAGAGAGATAGACGACCACACGACGACAATAATCCGACGACTTAATCTGATTTTCGGTAATCGAATTATAGAGTCCCCTGGAATGAAGATTAATCGAATGATTCATGGATCGCGCGACCGTTCACCGAGCTGATTCCTCCGGTCTCCGCTTCGTGACTTGCTGACTTCGGGCCCGGGTAATCTTCGGAATGAATTTCCGCGTGGCTCGATAAGGTATCTGCCTGGCCTCAACTATTCCCCGATAGCATTAAGAATTCCGCGGCGAGCCGACGAGCTGTTTAGCGAAGGTGTTAATCAATCATACTCAACGTCCCGCGGCCTGACACTGCTCCACGACAGAATCGACGGATCCCCTCACTCGGCAACGGTAATTTTACAGCAAACTAGTCCATTGTTCCTGAAATTACACTCCAAGTTTCTAAAGCCGTTGCCACGGTGCGACAGGTTTTTGCCGCAGCATCGCGACTCGTTGACCTGTACTACTTATTGATTCAATGTAGTCACACTTCAATGCACAAAACACCATTCGAGACCTAGCCAACGCCTTTCTGGTATAAATAGAAAAACGAGGGGGACGTTGCCGCGATGCTCTATTTTCATAGTTCTGTAGTCTGATTTTCCGTTGACCTGTACCACTGGAATTCAGAGAAACTTTGCATTCCACGAGTGCAGCTTCAGTGGAATTAACATGGAGCTTTCTAGAGTTAAATTTCACTGTTAGTTTATTCAACTAGAAACGTGAACCAATCAGACGTCACATCCAAGTAGAAAAAGCAACAAGTGATCGGACCATACGTCTCGTACATGTTCTCGAACACTGCAAATAATAAAAAGAACTTACCATTCTCATTCTTTTTCACAACCTGAAATAATTCCTCTCGAAACAGAAATAACAATTCAGTCAGATCAAAATACGCGTTATCGGCTAGTGGAACGTGCTCCAAAGACGCTATAGAGCTTTCCCTAACTTCGGAGGCTCACGGGATTCTCGTCGGGTTCTCGTATAGTTCAGGGAAGCCCGAGGTACGTAGAACCGTGATTGCGTCGCGAAGTCAGGAAATTTTGTTGATCACCGGACGTCCAGACTCGTCCGGCGATGCAGCTCGTTACTTTGGATCGAACACGGCTTTCGTGCGCCGGTTAGTTCGCCGGAAAGCAGGAAACAAAGGGGCCAATAACAATCCTTCTTAAAAGTTCGCTGCATCCCCCTGGCAGCCGGGGGTGGATTGGGCCAGCCGGACGCGCTCTCAAAGTTTCGGGGTTACGGATGCGTGTTAATTGTCGTCCGTCTCGCCGGTTCTCGCCTCTTAACTTCGAACCAGTCCTCAAGGAACACGAAACTCGGCTGCAAACTCACGCCAATTACCGAAAGTCCTGGTCAAAAGGTGTTTCTCTCTGTAGATGACCGCGAAACCTCCGTTCCATTGCGGTTACCTTTGCTCCGGTACAATAACGAACTTCCGCGCGCGAACTACGCCGCGCCATTGCTCCGCCAGAATTGTGGATATTAAACGCAGCCAATTACGTGGTCGCGTGGATGATGCTCGGTTTTTCTGCATTCGCGTGTTAGAACGCGGAAAATTCGCTCACCCCATCGGACAAACCCAGAAGCTCGGTAAGATCGACGACGAAAGGACGAAGGGATAAAGGGAATTAGGGAACTAGTACCCAGGTGTGTTAAGACGATAGAATAGCGGGTTCACTGTCTCTGGCTTGGGATTGTGCCAGGGTGGACGACAATCGCCGAATTCATTTGCATTTTACAAACTGGGTGACGGTAACTGTGTTGGAAACATTACGAGCGGACTCGAGCAAATTCTGTGTAGACCATTTTTCGTGGACGTTCTCTGTATTCGAGAACATCGTGCTAAAAGATTTAGTGAGTACTAGAGGATTTGGAGAACGTCTGATTAGCGGTTGATATTTGTACTTGGACCTACTACTTGGTCTTCAATTGCTAGGTTTCTTAGAATACATTGATCAGTATGTAATTTACTCTTTCTTCAATATTTCGTTACAGTGTTTGATAGTTAGCGATTAATTGTACTGGGACATGGTGTCTGACCACTGGTGGACATTTCTACTTGGAGATAATAATTTAACGGATAATTATGAAATAACCATTTTTATTTGAAAACACTGTTTTATCATTAATTATCCTCTTTACTTTAATATAGTGCTTCTCTTTTAGTTGCTTTTCCTACTTGAATGTTCCTGTCGGATCATTCGTTGATATTTCATCTTAAAAATACTGTTTGATCACAATTATCAAAGTTTATACAAGCGAATAGAAGAAAAATTATTTTGTGTTTGATATAATTCAGGTACATTTTAGTTAACATGTTCAGTAGCACAAATGCACGGGTTTCCATGTTATTGTTTATCATTAATGTTGTAATTACGTACTGTTGTAACTGTTAGCCGGACGAACGCTCTAATTATCGTGTTCAAAGCCATAGCCAATTTGTGTTCGTTTATTCTAACGAGTATGAAAAATTAATTTACTGTAACACGCGTGTAGACCACTGGATAGGTAGGTATAGCGAAAGATTAAAATTGAATCGAATTAATTATCGTCTCTCGATACAAACGTACGATAATACACAAGTAGCAAACCATGTAAATTCTGCAATCGCATTCAATGGTAGGGTAAATTATATTCGAGCAGACAACAAATTAATCCGGACCGGTTCACCTCTTAAATTTGCACCGCTGATTGGCTTATAAACTGTTCCGAAAAATTTGCAAAACTTTGAGATTCATATGATACATAATATCTACACAAAACTTAAAAAAGACAAGATGTTTTATAGAATAAAACATATTACATATCTATACAAATGTGGAATCTATAAGTCTAGTAGTTAAGCATTTTGCAAAGAATTCAGTAGTATACGTCAACGAAAAATCAGCCCATAAAGAAAGTTCATTGAAAATCACTCGCCATCTGGCTCCCTCGAGTACGTATCAATTCAGCACCGGCATTATCATCGTATTCAGAGTATTTTCCAACACATGCTCGAATATCGATGCAGCAGATAGTAGTAACGCTCAATGCTCCGTATAAATACTTGGAGACTGTCGGTGCAATCGATTGTAACTACGAAACAGCGACCAATTCCCGCATTGACGCGGGTCTCCGGAGCATATTAGTCGATAAAATTCGAACGGTGCCACATCCAGCGGATCGCGTTTAATTAAATCGCGTGGGCGCCGATCGAGAAACGAAAGTAGCTGTAGTTCATCTGAAAGAGCTTTGTATTCTCGCGGAGCGTGCCGCACAGCGACGAAAAGTTAAATAAATCAAACGTATACGAACGGCGTGCTGCGGGACGAACAATCGACGTGTCGAGGGCATTGTTGGCCCGAACAAATTGTTCCAACGGCCATTTTCTTTCCGCTCAGCTGGTTGGAGGAAGAGGGTCTGATTTTAATGGAAAATAGATTTACGGCCGGCTCGAAGGAGTTCGATCTCGTGATGAGAACCCGTGTAAAACTATAGTCTCTGGTCATTAAGCGGGAATTAATCTTAGTAAATACATCTGGGACGAGATAAGTTGAATGAGAATAGGGATCCGGTGATAATTTTAATGCTCGCGCTCGTGTATCGGATTCTCGTGTCGAAAAACCATCTTTCGTCGTAGGACCTTATGCGAAGCAGGCTCGCATGAAGTGGGAGAAAGCATATTCCATTCCGCGGACGAGGAACAGCCGTCGGATAATGATACATTTCGTAGCGGAGCACGGAAAGAAAGGGAAAAAATTAATTGCGCGGGGAATTACTCGAACACGGCGATCGTCGAGTGGAAAGAGCTCCTCTCGGGCCCGAAAATTATGCATAAACGGTCGGCCGGTTCTCAAAATCTGACAGTAATTCCAATGGTTGTCCGTAACGATTGTCGTTTGAACGAAATGCAACGGGAAACAACGATGGCAGAAAAGCTACGGTCGCATTTGGACGGTTTTATGAGAATTCCAGTGGTACAGAACGGTCATAACTCCGACCGTAAAGGAAATTAAAATTTAGCACCATGATACATACCTAACAGACGTGGATTTAATCGTGAGAACACTGAAATCTATAAAGTACAATTTCTAAAGGGATTTTTCTGTGGTTTAAGTAGTATAGGTCAACAATCATTCGATGTACAATGAAAATTACAATTCGCCACAGCAGCGCGTTCGGAAAGTGCTCTAATTGCGTCCCGGGGTAGGTAAACCGTCTGAATTTCTATCTTCAGAGGAAGTTCCGCTGGTTTCAGTGGCGCGGGTCAGTCATGAGTATTTCATCCAATTAATTCTTGATAAGGTATTCAATTTCTCGACAATGCCCTCTATTTTCCAGGGCACTGGTTTTCCACGGGCGGCAGCTTTTACTTCCCGGGTGTTTCCTGCTTCGTCTAGGGAAATTTCTTAACACGATTGCGTACTCGACATAACCATTGCGTTCTCATGGCGCCTTTACGGCTTCTTTATGGAGTTACGCGATGCTTTTAAAAATATCCCAAGAATGCGCGGTTATCAATTCTTTACGGGCGCGCCCCCGGAATTCTTCGGGGTATTATGATAGCGAGCTTTCAGCCAGCTTCTCTGTGCGCTAACATCGCCTGGAAAATTTCTCGGATCGTTGCTGGGACCCCCACATCGGGCATCGAATTTCAATTAGAGGATCTATCGTGCTCTCACGATCTTCCTGGCGGCATGACCAACAATATATATGGATCCCTAGGGTGCAACTGGAATTTTCCAGCTTGCTAACGTTGTTGGGGAAAAATGATTAACCTATTACGGTGCTTCGATAAAAATTCACACGCTTTAGCATTATCTATACTGCTGAACAATTGATATCGTTTTAACTTAATCAAGGGCAAGAGAAGCTGAAAAAATGGTGCCTATGTTTTTTATAAGCTTGTTTTTTATACTTATACCACTTTTAGGGGACTTGAAAATATTATATAACTGTAATGGTGTAGTGGATATTGAAGTTTGATTGGCTTGGAAGAGTCGAACATTCTATAAAGTGAGAAATAAAACATGATTTCTTCAATTACACTGGGAATAAAAAACAAGCGTGAAGTGGCACTCGAGTAATTTTAGTGTAACCGTTTCCGAGGGAAATTTGCTTCGGAAATGGTCGGCGATTTCGACGAAGATATCCTCTTGAAAAAAAAAACGGCTTGTTTAGTCAAGAGAAACTCGATGTCGGAGAGTTCAAAGATTGTTCCGTAGCGGGGCCGAAGTTCGAGAACGGAAAAATTTGTCTTTCCTTCTTAAAGCGGAAGCTGTTCGACAACTTCCGTGCACCGTGGCTCGACAAACCGACTCGGGAGATCGACGAAGTTTCTGCTTTCTCCGAAGCCGTCGCGTCGGCGCACCGGAACAACAACCGCGACGACGAGAATTCTTCATTGTTTCTCTAAACAATCGCGAGGCCGCCGGCCATTTCGACGTAGAACCGCGAGTTCACCGATAATACGCGACGCTTGTAATGATAATCGAATCACCGTAATCCGCTCCGCTGAAAAACAACGACCGGAAGGAAATCGTTTCGGTATTGTTCGACGCGCGGCCAGCCACCGATCTATCACAATCGTGAAATTTGGTTATCCGCACCACGCGGCTTGGCGCCCGATCCCCTCGTGCCCGTATCGAAATGGCAGACAGCTTACGCTAATAATTTGTTTGTTAAGCGAGTTATTGTCAACGGCTTCCGGCTGCGGTAATACGCGACGAATTAATATTAATCACTTACCGTATGTAATTGCATTCACCGACGCGCCCTGGCCATTGTGGGTCCTTCCGCGCTGGTTTGACGGCCTGAAATGACAAAATTTTAGAACGTTTTGGCAAACTTTGTACTGGCAATGTTGCGGAGCATGAAATTGACGTTCTCTGATCGAATCTTTAATGTTTTCTTTATTGTTCCAAACATGAAATTTTATTTTTAAATGTTGTGTCAAATTTAATACTTCGTTAGACCTCATTCAGCATTGACCTGTTCTACTGAAATCTTCAGCAGTTCCCTGTAGAAATAGAATTTCATATATTCTACCTACTGCAAGGCAAAGTCAGTGCATATTGCATTACTGTGTCAAATTTGAATATTTTTCGCAGTCGAAATTATCATTCACCTATACTACTGGTACATCCTCGATAATAGCAATTTGAAAATAGAAATTCATGTTTTAATTGTTTCAAGGCAAAATCACACTACTGAAATCATATGAAATTCCTTTTAAAAATATCAGTTTATAGATTTTAGTGGTATGTAGGGTACCTGTTCATGGTGAGGGCGTCAGAAATATTACTTTTACGTTTAATACGAATCATGTACAGCTACTGGGAGGAGTTCCTTCATCGGACCATATGGCCCAACATAATTTTTCCGCGGTCTCGCATGGTATTGTTGACAAGATGTGCCAGTTTCCGCAGGACTCGGTTGGGCGGCGTGTTCCCTCCAATTTCCATGCGCCATCGAAACCTCGGGGTCCGTGGCTGGTCCGCGAGGCCGGGAACAACGGTACAAATTTGCGTGTCGAGTTACATAATTGGCCTCATTTGTAAATCACGCGAACCTCTTTCCCATTCGGCCGGCTCGCTCCAAGACACGTACCGCGTGTGACCCGTTTCCAACGGTTGCTTTTCGGAATTTGCGGTTCCCATGGAAGGTCCAGATGGTTTCCCCGGGACACCATTAAACATTGATTGGCCCTGCGCGCCGCTCCCACGCGTGTATCGATCACGCGATTCGGACACCGGAGAGAAAATCAGCAAACAGAGAATTGATTTATTTCCCCCGGCTTTTGGAACGCTTTTCATTTCCGTGTCCAATCTGTCGCGATCGCTGGAACGCTTGTCCCCGTGACACGCTTCGACGTCGCCGCGCCGCGTACAATACCGACCATAAGTATCTGCACACTCCTGCATTCGTTATCTGCCCTCCACTATAATTGTTGTAACGTGTTGCAATAGAATCGTGTGTTGCATCGGCGATTTTTCCGCTTATGGAACGAGCGTGCAGCACATTGTCCACTGCAAATAGTGACACGTAGATTTTTAACGTTTGGACGAGTGTTTTTCTTTTTTTTTTTTTACATGTACAATGCATCGTTCCGAGAGCGGGCAGCTTTTGTGGCAGGCGATTTGAAAAATCAAGTTGGAATACGTCGGAATAACTTCTCATATTTGCACTACGGTTGGAGAGATTTTAAACATTTACGAGCGTAACCGTACCGAAAAGTACCAATACAAGTAACTTCAACCGTTAAGTGCACAATTTCAGTAATTACCTAGTAATTACTAGGAACTTTTAAAAATCAAGTTGGAATGCAGCAAAAATAATGTTACGGTAATATTATATTTTTAAAAATTACCGAACTGTAAGAAAATGGAAATCGACAAGCGATCCGAAACTTTTGTCTCGTATTGTCTGCACACGTGTGTCTGGCGAGCTCGCCGATGCTTAAACTTTAATTTTCATCAAACGTGAATTTTCTGCGTTTCAATGGTCGGTGCGCGATCAATGTTTTTATCGGTCGTCAATTTTCGATCGGAAACGGTCAAGAGCGTTTATGCCAAGGTGGAAAGACCGTGTGAGGTCAGTGTCTGTTGCACGATGGTTGCGTATCGAGATCGATCATCGTTGCCGCATCCTCTTACGATGATAGAACGCTGAGACCAGCAACCCGTGTCCCCGAGACTGCATAAAGCTTCCAATTTTAGGGATGAGAGCACCTGCAATGCGACACTCCCGGAACCATCTTCAAACCGCTGAAACACACGCACCGCGGGAGCTACAGTCGACCGAGCCTCGACTTTTATTGGATTTCCATCAAAGTACTTCACGAAGAAGTTAGGCCAGGCGAAACTACTATAAATAATGCGAATTAATCGCTCGGAGTTGCGTGAAGTTGCTCCAGAGTTTATTTGGCGGCACTCGATGAGAGAGTTGACCTGTCCGATCATTAATGACCGTTTCTACTTTACCGTAAATTGTTTCGTTATAACTTTGTTGCTGGACCGTCTACGTTATTGGAAAATAATTAGAGCGTTAGTCGGGATGTCAATTACTTAAACGTGTTACTGATAAACATTTACAGCGTCGTTTAAACAGGGAATATATTAGGTGTACGTAAAAGTTACAGTCTGCTCCAATCGTTCATGCATAATCATTCACAAACATATAGTGGTTCTAATCTTCCTCCTTTTTGTGCAATTTGTTGTTTGCTGTGGGTTATTATTCAATAGCAGCATACCTCGTATGTCGCAGATAAATAAAAGAAAACTGGGGAAAAGACTGAATCTTTTACGTACACCTAATGTTATTTATACTAATGGGTGCAGAGATTGAAAATATTGATTGAAGATTAATTGACCCAGGTATTTGGAAAATATATCTTTTCAAACAGCAAAACCTTAATAATGTTTTCGCCGTTTGAGGATGAACAGCGCAAACATCTAATGCCTCAAGCTGCAAGCAAACAATTTAATTGTGTGCATAACAAAATACCATCGCACAGTTTTGATTTTTCCCAGTATTCGAGACTCCAGTATTCCGAGGAACATATTCTTAACATTTTCAAAGATCCTCGTGCTGAAGTGATCTCTCCGCGCGGATAATGTAATAAAACAGTAGTAATAATGTATGAAATGATGGAGACTGTACGAAAATTTTCCAGCAGCGTCGCAGCTGTCTCACGTTTTGTGTCAGCAGAGCCCATAAACTCTCGACGGTCCGCTTCCGTATTCCGGTCTCTTGCGAATCAACTATCAAACGACAGATGCTCTGCCCGTGTTATTTCTGTCCGGACAGAAGCGATCCAATTGTAGTCGAAGTATCGGCGAGCGTCTTCGCCGACCGGGTTTTCGGGACGGCGAGTCTCACCGTCATAGAAGACGTAGCCTGCAGCCCCGGGAATCGTTTGACGAACGGCTGGCATAGAGAAACAGGCGGCAGCTTGAGTCCCGAGCAGCTCGTCATCCTGAGGGTCTCTCCGAATCAAACGGGGGGTGGATCTCTCGCGCGAAACAACGATCCGCTTCTAAGAGACCCTATAAACCCGGAGCGACACGTTCAATTCTAGTGCCGCGTAAAACAAACCGACCCTGAAAACGTTCGAACGAGCAAAAATCGCGAACCGACGGCGGCTCCGGCGATCGTAAATCGCAATCTCCCGGCAATCACGGGAACGCGCACGGCCCTCTCCTTCCAGAGGATCCTCGGAACCCTCCGAACGTCCTCGGGGACACGTAAACACGCGGCTGGTATCAACTTCCGGAAATACTGACCACGCCTTTCCTATAATTCTGTCTTAACGACCGGCAAAGTGATTCCGAGATAAGTCCATCCCGCGGAGCGATCGTTCTTGGTGCCCGCGTCACAGCTTCCCTTAGATAATTCCACGAATTTTGAATTTAATCCGCGACAGGATAAACTTCACCGCAAAATACGCTAGACTATGGTCGCCGCCGTGGTCTAAACAGCGTGCACGGTCAATGGGCTCCGCCCGCAAGACTCCCATTGGCTCGAGTGGCCGGGAGTGGGGGAAACAACCTTGGGCTGACAGAGGTTACGGTTTATGGCTACATTAGTCGATTGCGAAGTTTCGCTACAAAGACGAAGAATTTTATGGACCAAGATTTTTTTTAGAATACATTCTAAATTTGTGTCTACATTCTAAAGTTGTGTCAAATTTACAAAAATTCGAAAATTTCTAAGCGAATAGTTTATATTAAAATCGTTCGAGCCCCTTCGCATTGTCTTCGACGAGTCCCCAAATTTTCCCAGAGACCCGGAAGTACATCCCATAAAACGAGCATTATAGGTTAATCAATGTCGACATGAACAGCATAATTAGCCCATTTCCCCGAGCACGTCACCGAAACTATTTGCTCAGACTCGATACACAATTTCCCAAATATCATGCCGTTGCAAAAACTTTCGAAACCGGTCTACGCGGAACGCAGCTGATTTACCAGTGGAATTTCGCGGCGATTAAGAGCAACGGTATAGTGATTGCCGTAGACGAGATGGGAAAACAGGCGGCGAACATTTACGAGTGTTCGCGGCAGCTGGGAGCCGGGAGGGGAAGAAGACACGCGGCCATTAAACACCCTGAACAGCTCGTAAACCGGGGAAGCGACCTTCCCTTTTTGTCCCTGGCGGCCATGGAATAGGGTTCGGGCTTCCCGGTTCCTTCGCTCTTTCCAGGGCTCCGATA
The DNA here is from genome assembly GCF_050948215.1 of Halictus rubicundus. Taxonomy (NCBI): domain Eukaryota; kingdom Metazoa; phylum Arthropoda; class Insecta; order Hymenoptera; family Halictidae; genus Halictus; species Halictus rubicundus. The sequence continues at coordinate 14,659,097 of NC_135153.1, read as the reverse complement.
AGGTTCAGAAAGCCGCTTGTCATCGACGAGGCCCGCGATATTTTCACGAACGCCCGTCCCCGGCCAGATATCCGGCAACAATGCCGGTTCATTCTTATCGTTCGTCGCCGCGGGAATCGCTGTTCCTCCTGGAAGCGTCTAATGACAGGGGTGGTCTATCTTACGAGCCAGCCACGGATGTTAGATACAGAAACCCCGGGCTGAAAGTGTCCCCGACGAGGGTGCCCGGCCTCGCGAGAAGTATTATTGAAAGAGTTTTCTGGGTCACCGATATCGCCGAACTATCCCCTGCCGGTCCTCGGAAATGCACCGGCGACTCTGGAATTTACTTTCCGCGGGGGCCAACTCTCAGGGAAATTGCGACTCGAGTCACCACCGAGCGTCGCCCATTGATTCGCGGACAACGGATGACGATTTCGTTGATGAAGCGCTGAGTCCGCATCTTCGCAAAGCATTTATGGCTTTCGAACGACGAGGGAAACAGTCGCTTCAAGTTTTGTGGGGCTGTAGGATTTTCTTTACGTCCGCGATGATTAGAACTCCTTCCTACGTTTATACCCGGTGATCAAGCTACTGCTCCTTTCTTTGTGAATTTTATTATTTACTAACGCAAACAATTCACTGTACACCTCTAGGAATCCCCCAGAAATCTAGTCCATTTTGCTCGAGCTGTCGCGGTCGGGTTTTGAGGATTCTCATAATTACGCGAGCCCTTAAATTATGGGCCATCGTACACCTTTCACTTAAGCCCTCAAATGTTAAAAAATTCCTGCTGGAACGTATTCGAAAATTGTTTCTAAGAATCTCCTAAAAATCGAATCAATTTTGCTCGAAATGATTGATGATGATTTCGTGAGTTTCTTCAAACCTAAGTACCCCTATCATAAAGTGCAATCTTGTACCTTTAATTTAAGCCCTCAAACGTTGAAAAATTCGTACGGGAACACATTGTAAAATTGCCTCTAACGGTCAAGGGTTAGGTTTTATCAACTTTTCTGAGAAGACTGCTTATTTTTACATCATTTTCGTTCAGACGTAAATGTCCACGAAAGAACAAATGCTATCAAGTCAGCATTGAGTTCACGCTCGGTGAAACACAATGAAACCGAACCCCACTCCGACAGGTTAATTTTTATCAAATTTGGTAATCATTTTATTAACCTTTTCGGGGATTCGACATTCGTTCGTTCGTTCGCCACGCGCGCGTACCTCGAAAATAATATTTCGCTAATGAACGGGTCATTCTGGTGCCGCAAAAATGTTTTCGGCGGAAAACATGAAATCATAACAACCGTGGCCGGTGAAAATAACACGGAAATTCGAAGAAAAATGATGTTTCGCTATCGGAAACATTTATTTTAGCGCGCGCGAGGACTCGCGAATTATTAAAAACTCTGCCCTACTTGCGCGTTTGTTTTCCGCGCGTGTTACATCAATTTATTTACCCGTGTTACAGTGTGCCTTTCCGCTTGTAATTTTTGGCCGAGGTTCGTTCGCAATTGCATAGATTACTGGACCGAAATTAGAGTTGTAATTACCGCGGTGCACGGTGATACAGAATTTTGCGACTGCTTGCCAGAAACGCTAAATCATTTTGCAAAGTACTTTCAAAAATAAAATATAAAGAATACATTTTTATTTACAATAATTGTTTTAACCGTCCACTTGTAAAAATTGTAACTGCCCTATTCTTGTAAACCCCATGAGTATTTCAATTAAAATTGTAAATTGTGGTATAGCAGGTCAACAATTTTTGCTACAAAAAGAAGGCGTAAAAGAAAAATTGAAAAACACGCTGTGACGCGTACGTGATTTCGCTGGGGCATAGTGGTCGATCAGCCGTAATCAGGCAAGCGTAATTATCGCTCTGCCATCGGCAATGACCCGGCGCGTGTCCCCGGTATACGAGACTGCAAAAGTTGCGCCAAAGTTTCCAAATTCATCGATCCGGATCACTGTGCCGCATGCGGTAATGCATGATAAACGACTGTTCGGGACCGACTCGTTTTTTAGCATCGCCGGTGAAATAATTAAATATCGGGGAGGGGAGCATGATCGAGCGCCGGATCCAGGGGACCGTGTAAAATCAATCGATCGCCGATGCTCGTATTCTCGCGGGGATTAACAAGATTATCGAAGGCCGACGATTAAACCTAATTTGCGATAAAATAGAACCGTCACCCGGGTAATTTTACGAGCCACTATGGCGCGTGTTAGTGTTTCTCCATTGGACCAGAGGAACGCGCGTGGACCACGTTTTCCCGGTCCTGTCAGATTGTGTTATTAAAATTAATACGTAAAACTCTCGCATCATTTGCGTTACACGATCAATTCTGCCAGCACACCAGCCCGTGAGATATTCGAGCGGCAATGTTCACGCGTTGCGACGTTTACCCCGCGCTCATTTAACTTGCATTAAAATATTCGTATTATAATTGTCTTCTTAATGAAGCTAATACGTTTTTAGTCGATCAACGGAACGGTCTTGTTCAATTTCACGCGAAAATGGTTATTAACGGTGCAAGGGAATTGCCAGTTAATCCTCGCGAATTATTACTTTATAATTATATTCAACGCGGCTACATTTATGCTATTTCCTTTTTAAATTTTACTAAATATTCTGTAGCGTGGACTGCAAATTTCTGTAAGCGCAATCGTTCCCACGGATCATGAGATCGTTAATTCTTCTCGCAACATTTTACGTTTGCAGGTATAAACAATTTTTTTTTTAAATTGCTGTCACACAGAAAACTGTGATGTTCATCATTTTTAATCGCTCGTTGCGACGTTGAACGATTTTGATGAAATTTTCAGCGCCTGTATAACTGACGGTAATCAATAAACCGGATTTTTTAAAAGTTTTATTACAGGATCCGATAAAAAGTAATATTTACTGCATTCCCCACGATTCCACACAAGTGCAATTTTTGCCTTGTTTGTGTTTTATTGTCGTACTTGAGTCTTTTTAAAATTGGATATAAATTTACATAAGGAAAAAGACTGAAAACTCCAAACGTTCCACAGAAGTGAAAGAAGAGTACAGCCAACAGGGGCTAGTTTCGTTTTGGGATCATGGGAATTATTTTGGCTTTAAAATGCTTTCCGGGAGAAATTTGTAAACTTTCAGGATCGCGAATGAAAAGTTGCAAAATTAGGATCCAAATTTTTCCAGTGACTAAAAACAGGAATAGGGCCAACGGGGTCAAATTTTATTGGGAGACCCCAGGATACCATATCGGGGGTGAAATACTTCCCAGGAGAAATTTGTCTACTTTCAGGATCGCGAATGAAAAGTTGAAATATTAGGATCCAAATTTTTCCACTGTCTAAAGAGAAGAATAGAGCCAACAGGGTCACATTTTATTGGGAGATCCTGGAATACCATTTAGGGGTTAAAATACTTCCCCGGAGAAATTTGTAAACTTTCAGGATCGCGAATGAGAAGCTGCAAAATTGGTTCTAGGATGCAAATTTGTCCGCAGAGCACAAACAAGTATTCGCCCCTGTCGATATCAGAACTGGCTGGAAAAAGGCTGGTGGAGGGATGCTGGGAGAGTGGGGGTAAAATACACATCGTGGATCGTTGAGCAGCATTTGTCGCGACGGGACAGGCGAAATTCGACGTCTCGATGCTCGCGAGGTGTCACGGCCTTCGACGTATCGATCAGCCGCGCGGTGAATGCCGCCGCGAAAGTAGCACGGGGTCTGCCAGCGGTTCTATTTTTTCGTGTCCGTGAATAAAAACGACGGGACGGAAGAGGTCGTCGGTGGTGGGTAAACATGATTCTGGGGGGTAGCCTAGGCTAACTCGTTAATGGCGCATGCATCGCGCCCGGTAGTCTAGCTGAGTCTATTGTGCGCCGCGTCAGCCGGATTTCAGGATCCCCTTTCTTCTTTTTCCGCGCTGCCTCCCGACCGGTTTACTTTACCGGGTTCCCCGGACAACCGAGAAAACGCTCGAATAAGTAAAATTTTGTGTGACCCCCGATCAACGGGCCGCGATTTACAACCCTCACGCCCCAACCCCCACGGCCTTCCACGATTGCCACCGATAAGAAAAGTTCAAGCCCGTTCGGCCCCGAAAGTGATCGATCACTGCGTCGGAAGCTGAGCGAGAAACAATGGAACCTGCTGACCCCCTTTCACACGTAATTAATCATCGGAATTGTCGTGGGTTCATGATTCTGCCCGTATTATGGATATACCATCAATATTTCAATGCTTTGGTGGGTGAACCCTTTTGCTGGCAGTGACGAGTTAACTCGTCGTTCCTGGTTCCTCTCGCCTGTCGAAAACCCCTTTCTTCTCAACCCTTAAGTGGTACAGTGTGTACACAGATTTTGAATTACAATATAACTCTGTATAAATTTTCTCCGATACCTGTAAGTATACGGGGTGTCCCAAAATTTAAATGAATATACGAGACATATGTTAGTTCAAAGATTACCACAATTTTCCAGACACCTATCTGTGTGTCTTCTATTTTATCGACAGTTTCGTCGAATTAAAACGCTCGAATCAAAATAATCGAAATATTTTAACGAAATTAGAGAAACTTGATATTCACAATTATACAATACAGTATCGAAAGTTAGTGTACAGAAATTCTGTCCCCAATATACCAGTTAAGGGTTAAAATCTGTTCTTCTATTGTCGCAATATCTAAAAAATATTCACCAATCTGGTCTCCAAAAAGCCAACTTGTGGCTTAATTGGCCTAATTTCCGTATTGAAACATCGGATTGTAAGAAGATTAATAGTCAAATGCTTCGGTAAATTTTTTAAGAGTACACGCCACGTGACAGAGAAAGAGAGAGAGAGAGAGAGAGAAAGAGAGTACAAGGTAACGAAAAGATCGATTGGTATTTTACAACGAAGCAGTGATCCAGGGATCTCTTATTTCTTTCCCGCAGCGATCCGTGAAACGCTTTGTCGCCGGCGTTCGCAGAAGCGCGCGCGGCTCGTGAACACACCGGTGAATCAGCTAGGCGGCTGCGGGAAAAGTTCGGTCGATCGGGTCGAATGTTACCCGGGATTGTACCCGGTATTGTACCCGGTATTATGCACGACTGAGGTCCCTTTCCCATTCGCGGAACGGGCCAACGCTCACTCTATTCGCCGAGATGTTTGCTTATCTCGTTTCCACTCAGGCTTTCGCGACCCGCCCGGACCCGAATCCCCTATCTGCCAGCCACTGCACTCGCGAACACACACGGATCCCCCGCGTAATATGCATTGTTTATGGGAGGGATCGGGTTAGGTCTCCCGCCACGAATAAGAATCGTAATTTATGCAGCGAGGATTTTACATATTCAACACATCCGCCGGATCGGAAAAATCGGAGACGTTCCGATCAAGTTTTAATCAGGACCCCGGATTCGTTTTTAGTGGGACAGAAATATGTCGCCACTTGAACACCACCCCACTAGGCCATGCATAGTTAAAAATAATCGCGTACGTTTCGGGTGAGAGCAACGGTTTCATTTAATTCTTGAAGGCGTGACGAAATAGCTGCTTGAAAATTTAAGCAATTCTCTGCTTCTTCGTTACGAGGATATGAACTCAATGAAGTGTTCCGAAATTAATTGCTGAGATTATTTCACTTTTCTACATGTTGTTTAAACAGAATCGTGATTGAGGACACATATTGTTGGAAGGATACAAATCGGAATGCCTTTTTGATGAAATATTCGAAGCAAGAGTAAATGTGGTTCAACTGCAAAATAATATTAAATATTGTTGTCAAATTGTCAAATATTATAATGTACAAATTAATTCATGACTTTCACAGGCAGTTACAACATAATTTTGAATTTGAATCTTTCCACCACCGTATTGGAAATTTAATAATTACTTGTATGGTGGAGAAAGCACATAGAAAATGAGGAAAATTATTTTGGGGTGTAGATATTAATAATAATTGTTCGTGAGTGATCAATAAATTTATAAAGAAAGGGCCACGAATTAATTTGTGGATCTATTGAAATATCTGTCCAAAGCTGTTTCGTACTACGATGTTTGCTAAAAGTGAGCACTAAACAGATAATTTCAGTGACAAATAAAAATTCCGAGTGTGAAGCGAGATACCCGTTTTATTTTCGCAACCTGCCCGTTTTCCGGAAAGTTTATCCGGCGCTAAATAGTTTTCCGGATTCCCACGCTTTCCAGAGCAGGGGCGTGGGGGTGGCACACTTGGGAAGCGAGAAATCAGGTCTTAACTGCCTAGAAGGGTCAGCGAACCGACCTCCCTCGCTAACTGCAGTTTCCAGACGGGTCTCTGATCCCCATTGCCACGAAATCACGGAGTTCCGCGAGCCCGTAGTTCGCTACAGGTTGTCAATGACTCGGCGCCCGGTGGTTACCGGTCTTTTATCTACAAGTTCCACGGCTCCCGGTTAGTTGACGATCGTTCTGGACCGGTTTACGGTGTGCCAGTGCCAACCGGCAGTCTCTCGATGGATGACACTTATTGCTGATACCACGCCTCAATTTACCGTATCTCTTAATGACTCTCAGCCATCGCCCGGTGATATTCATTAGTGGCCCAGGACGCCTGCCGTTGATATCCCTCGATAATGTCAGACAATGGCCCTTAACCCTTCAATGACGGACCATGTGCGTGGCCCAGGGTCCTTGTCCTAAATTCTGAACCCCTTCCATGGGGTTCTGATTCGATCGGCTGCGAGATTCGCCCATTCCTTCAAGTATCATAGCGGAATCTTACGTGACAGTCATTTAGTCAATGTAGGCTGTGTCTTAAGGGTTGTTTTAATTGAATTTTAGCTCTTGTGGATTATATTCGTGATCTTAGGTGATCTTGATAAAAATAATGACAAATTTGATTGGAATTATGAGAACGTGTTGCAAGGGAGAATTTGAGAATATTTAGTCTGGTCAAGTTTGTATTTTCCAATTCTAATGTTTTTCGATATAAAGCGTTTTGTTTTTGTTTCGACAGGGAATAATAAAGTCTGAACTAGTCGATTTTTATACACGGCTGTTGATTCCACGCGTTTTGGGGTTGCTTCTCGCCGCACGACGACAATGCGCATGTGCTCCCTTTGTTTGCTCGTCTCGAATGTTTATTAGTACCGCCTGATGTTTAAGCAACGAGCGGATGGTCCGTGCCGGTGTGCTCGCGGACCGCTATTACACGTCCAGTGTATTTAACCACTTTTTCGGTCGTTGTTGCGTACTTTCTCCATTAATAAACACGATTAAATTATTAACATAATACCGAACAACCGGCCCGGCGGTTCGTGAAATTTGACAACTGAAATTCGTAGCTGTGGTTGTAGTTGGTCGGTTACGATGTATCGAACACGGTTACATCGAACCCTGACGATGAATGATCGCACTGTTCTACACCCGGAATTCATTCAGCAGAATCAATGAGCGCCGGCCGTGTTTCCGCATCAATTTTAATCCGAACAGTAATTACTGATATGCCGAACATTGGACGGTACCGCGGGTATGTTTGTATTTCTATTTTATTCGGCTTAAATGCCGCGGAATTCGCTTTGAAGGGCTTAGTGTCTTACTATCATAGCCGAGGGCGTGGCTAAGATGTGTGGCGGGGATGTGGTTCCGCCCAGTGACCTTGGACAGTTTATTTCAGGCCTAGCGTATTTCTTCAAACAATTGTCCTGAATCTTCAATCGTTCGCGAGTCAGTAATTAATTATTTATAATGGTCATAATGTCACCTCCCTTCGGGGATTCATTCGCTTAACATTGTTTGACCACGCCCTAGTGCCACGCCCTATTTGTAACATTGAAGATTTTCTATAAAATCCGGTAGACTTCTTTGAAAGAACCTGAAATTTCTTGATTTGTTCGGGTTCAATGAAATTTTTATTTGAAATCACCATAATTTGGTTGCTGGGAGGAGTTGTCTTCACTACAACGTTGAGCCACGCCCCTAATGGTCACTCCATTTGTGTGCGATTTTACCAAACATAAAATCCATCCTGTGCATTTTACTTTAAGTCTTAATAAATGGCGGCCTATTTATTCTGAATGATTTGGTATGACGCATTTAGGGGCGTGGCTAAAATATCAGAAGGGGAAGGCCCCGACCCGGTGACTTTGAACAATTTACTTCATATTCATTCTACTTGACTCGAAGTTCCTCCGCTTTATCGTTTGATAAAGGTAGCGATGAAAATAACGAACCCTAGATTAAACGTCATTAATGGCAGAGAGGCGGTAATTCTATTCAAATGAAGAGATACCAAAGGGCGGGGCGTAGAGGGGACGGGGGAGGACGAAACAGAGCGCAACATTTATAGAACAATTTAATCCCTCGATTCCGGGCAGGAACGGTTTTGTTTCCGTTTTGTAAACCGATAAACGGTGTGCCGTCGTGATGATCAATAGCACCCCGGCACGCCTGACGTTTCGATTAATACCGGTTTTAATTACGCGCGACCGTTGCTCCAGTTTTATTCCCATCACCAGTAAATGCAATTATTGGCACTTCTATGGTTCCCTTGAGGCACGGGCAAACCGGGGGAAATGTATCCCACTTTCCGACCAGGAGGATTTGATTTCCCGTTTTTACCGTCGCCTGTTTGCCGACGGTGTTCCGATCAATCATCGTATTTGCGCGCGAGCGCGCGATCGCGTAATTTTCTTTATTTTTCCCGGTGCACCGACGATCAGCGAATTTATCTTTGCTGATTGAAAATTTCCGGAAACACGCCGGATCAACCACTGTTGTCAACGATCGTTGTTTCGCCCGACATTTTACGAGGAGCGACATTAATTGCACGGACAAGGTATTCGCGAGCGTCGCGCACACGTATTTTCGTTCCACGCGGGGGAACAATGGCCCGGGAGGACGCGTCGAAACGAAGACAAGTGGTGTCCCGCGGCCCGGCCGACATCCAACTTCCCTCTAAGTACAATTTAACGCAGAATTACAACAAATAACGAGCCTTTGAAAGAATCAGCATTTAGATGGAATATTTAAGGCCGCCCGGGCGGCAGCGCCGGGCCCATAATACTTTCGTGATGCGATTTCGCCACTCGTGGGATACCCGGCCGGACTGCTTTTCCGCCGGTAAAATGTTCCTGGCAATTGCCGGAGATCCTGGAATTGTTCGTCGAAGACGAAACGTGCGTTTAATAGCCGGGCCAGCCGAGCGCCCCGTGGATTCAGGTTACACGAAGAGCCTATTAAACTAGTATTTCAAGGCTGCGATGACGCTACCGTGAAACGCAAAATGGCTCCGCTACATTCGACCGCACTTCGTTTAGCATTTCCTGAATTGGGGATCGAAAAATAGGTGTTGGAGATAGACGCTACTGTTCACTATTTAGGAACTGGTAATTTTGTACAAGCTAAAATTTGGAGAAAACTTCATAGTAGCTTACCTTAACGATTGACTGACATGTACATGCAGTTTGTGCAGTTATTCAACCCTAACAGCAGTGTAAAGACATAGGTTTTTGTTTGAACAGTCTACTGGTTGCTAGCCGTGCATAAAGTGTATATAATTCACTATGGACAGTCCTGTATGGTGTGTAGTTAAGAGATTGGGAGGGGATGGCTCCGCTCACTGATCGGCAGTGATCAGCTTTACTGTTCCATATTGAAGTCTAAACTGCATAAAACTAATTTTAGAGATCACTGTATAATTATTTTGGGCGTGGTTAAACCATGTGGAGGGGTGATGACTCCACCCAGTCACTGTGTGTAATTCTTATGGGGCGTGGCCAAAGAATATAGCAGGGACACAGCTCCGCTCACCAGACTTAGCCACGCCCCTAATTCCTAAAGTACAGTTCTATCCAGGAATCATTGCTTGCACTGTTCTCACAACCAGAAAAAGCAACACGACACACTAATCGAATAGTCTTCGAACAACAAAATACAATTTACACGGCTCATCAACCTCTAATAGTCTCCGCCCCCATTTTTCCCTCTAGAAGCATCGACGCAAGCCTAAATTACACTAAATGCTCCGTGTAGAAATAAGATTAGTCCAAGTGGACCGAACATGATATTCCCGTCGAGATGGAAAGTTCGCCAGAGGTCAGGCAGGAAAATTGACTTACCTCCATCCGTCCACAATTAACCAAGGAAGCAAACTCGTTTCGCGAAACTTCGTTGCAGGGCTACTTTCGCGGCACAGCTCCGTCCAAGACCCAGCCACGGTTATTGCGGGGGGTGTGTACACCCTCTCGCAATGGAACAACAACGTGACTGAAGGGCTCCGTGGAATTTTGCAGCGCGAACGAAAAATCGAAAGCTGTCAGACGCAGGCGGCGATCGCCCCGGTTCCTGGAAATCAATTGTAGTTCCAGCCAGTCGGAATTAAAAGAGTTTTTCTGCGTTCCTCTCGCGGGGGTGGTCTGGACTTATTCCAACCTGTGTGGAAAATGAGTCTGAGAAACACTTGGAGCGTCGTACAACATAAATAAACTTCAAAGAATAAGTTGCTACAATCTGAAACGGTGCAACAATAAATAGAATTTCAGATTGTTGGTACATTATTTTGTTAGCGTTAAAATTGTTAATCAGCCTAGACTGTCAAAGTCGTCAATTAAATTGTACACTTAATTTATTGAGTACCTCGGAGAGAACCTTAGACAGGTATATATTTAAATAATACTGGAACATAATGTTCTTTAATTTAATATTTTGTTTCTATGATTATACTCGATATACGGAACCATTTCGTAACGCAGTCTAGATATATGAATTTTCGTCCGGTTTCGGGCACACACCGAGAACCGACTTCCCTGCGAGCCAACCGGCGCTTTCGAGCAATATTTCAATTTCTATCCCGGGCAATTTTCTTTCTCCAACAATGAGGAACAGTGTGTGCGTCGTCGCCGGGTCCTCGACCGATCAATTTTCATTTCGGCCCTGCCCCGGTCAGTCAGTAAACCGTGCCCGAAAAAACCTAAACACAATTTACGCGTCTCCCGCTCTCGTCACCCTGTCCGGCAACAAGATATGATGCAGTCTGCTATTACCGGCGTTATATCAACCCTGGGCGAAGTAATTCATGGGGGAGGGGTGGCAACCCCTGAACGGTTAACAATTCCGTGCAGTTTCATTTCGACGGGGAAAGTAACCGAAAAAGGAAGGAAACTCGACGTGGGCGTCACGTGTCCGGTATGAAGCTCGTTTAACCCGACACCGTGAAATCCTAGGATTTCGTACAGCACCGGGAGACCGGGTGCCGGCTCGTAAACATGTATTAGGTTGCTCGTGGAAAAAGGGCCGAGCGCCCGGGCGTCGTGTGTCGCGTGGCAATTTCGACCGGTTCGATGCAATTAGGCTAAAAAACAGGGACGCAAGGGGCATCGATCCGCGAATTAGCGCGATAAGGCGGGCACACGCGGCGACCCCGATTCCAATGCACGTAATGACAGTCCCGCATCGACGTCTGATTATTGTTTCGAGTTACGCGCTCGGTTTACCATTTTCATTGGACCCGGTTATTTCGTCGGGACATGGACACCGAGACACGCGTCACCGCGCATTATACAGGGTGCCCCGATAATGTTGTGCTTCCTTGAAAGTGGTGAGCCGTTTTGAAGTCACCCTTCCCTTTGCGAAAAGCTGGAAGGTTCACTTAAAAATAATCGAATTAATATTGTACACTTGTATATAGTACACAGCATAATATCCAGAGAATCCATGACTTTCTCACAGCTAAATTCTTGTAATAATTTAGGAAGCGGCCGGGGGGGGGGTACGTTGCATTTTATTAAAACGTTTGAACATGAAAACTGGAAGCAAATGCTGGTAGCGAACGTGGTGCGTACAATGGTGTTATTAAATTTTTGTATGTTGATGCGTCAAGGATTTATGTAGGTCAACTTTGATTTTTTAAACGGAACCGTATATTCTTTTGTCCGCCAGTCGATGTAGTCTTTTATTCCCTATAAAAAAGTCTTAATATTTTAATTTAAATATTGTTAAATGAAGGTGGTAATACCTGTGGTGAGACATAACGTGTACAGAGATCGGACGAAATGTTTTATCTTCATTTTATGGTCCTGGAATGTTGCTATAACGTTTCATGAAGTGTAGGAAAATATTGAAATTTCCCGGCACAAGATCCGTTCCGATAGATCCACTCGAATGTCTATGTATTCGTTTCATCTCACCTTTTTCTGAACCTGTTTCTTTGAGATCACCGTTGCTCATTCGTAGATAAATGTTGTTGTATTTGTGACGTCAGGTGCAGATATTTAATTCTTAAAGTTACAAACAAATAATTTAATTATTGCAGTAGCAGGAGGTAGGGACTCTTCAATGTCACAAGAATCGAATATCTCAAGAATAAAATTAATAAACAAATGACTGATCACCCGACAAATGAGGCGGCCTTGATTCGACCACAAGATACATAGTTACAGGAAACGATTCATCAACATCTGTCGCAGGACGGACGATACTCCCCAAACTTCGATAATCCCCTAATTGAATAACAAAATAAGAGAAACGGTGGAACAGACTACACCGGCGGCCAGTGACTGCGAAGCAGGAAATTTCAACGTAGCAAATTTTTCCATCAAACCCGGTAATTACTGAAATTTCGTAATAAGAGGGAGGGGGGGGGGAGGAGGAGCAGGTTTCACGAGGCACGCCGGCAAACTTTTCCGAGATTAATTTCGAATTTTCAAAGCGGTGGATTCCGTGTAAATTTCCCGGGAGCGTTCGGTGCAAAGTTTGCCCGGAACTTCCAGCACCGGACGATAAAGATCTTAAACGATCATGGCAATCGTGGAAGAAGCTGACCGGAAGCTTGTCCATTAATTGGCAGCTGCGCGTTAACTGATTTGGAATAGTAACGATCCACCAACAATCAAATTTCTTCCCCCAAAAGAAAATCCTCTGTACCCCTCCACTAAAACAAATCCGGCGAGAAATCAACGTTCATTGAACTTAGCGAAACTTTGTTTGCAGATCATTTTAATTTCTCGGAAATTTATGAAAACCTCCCGCAACAAAGGAAACTTGAAATTTCGAGTGCTCGGAGTTCTGAACGATTGTTAGGCGAAGGAAAGAAAATAGAATTGCATCGGTAATTGTTGTTTGCGCGAATCGATTCTCGCCGAGGATCTTGGGAGTTTTCGGGGGCAGAAAATTAGCGGAACACAATGGCCGCCGGTTATCATGCACGGCCAAAGGATCCTGTGCCAACGGCGAAACCCGTTCGGCGAAGTTAACTAGTTTCCAGTAATTAGCCGCTTTGCTTTGTAATCTCTAATACGTTAACCTGTAATTGACTGTTCCGCGATTCACCGGTCATGTGTGCTGCTAAACTCTTCCATGTTTGTTTCGATGACTGTTGTCACGCTCGTGAAATTGACTAACGAGCTGACGTTTGTACTGGAAACGTTACGGAATTTCTTAATCACCGTGCGAAATTAATTACGGCGTCGGTCGAATAGCATTATTATATATAGAAATAGAGTAATCGAACATTAGCTCTTTATTCCTGAAAATATGAGAGATGAAAATTATTAGTTATTATTAGTTTGCAGGAATAATTTATAATTATTATGCTGCAACTCTGTTGATTGAAACTTACAGAGCGTTGCGTGTAAAATTGTACGTCGCATCATTTTCGCAACCATTTTACGCATGTTGCATAAACAAGCAGGCAGCATTTCGTCCTGCGTGTTATTATTTTAACAACTTCCGTTCACGTCATTATTGTAATTGTTAACATTATCCCTTATTATACTTTCAAGGAGAATTATAAGCGAACTGTAAAACCTGCCGGAAACATTATAAGCGGAGAACGAGGTGTGCAACCAAGCGCTGTTATTAAACCATGAATTTCTATGCAAATTATGATTTTCATCATTTCATAAAAACAAGAGAAATTTTATTTTGTCCTTACGGTAAAAATAAAGACGCTATTAATCCGGGCTCGTGGACAGCCTTGCTTGTGTTTTACGGATTTGCATGTGACATAAATGCATAGAAATCAGCGCTGTTGCTGGTTCATTATGAGACGAAATATTATCAAAATAAACAGTTGGGAAAAGGAGAAAAAAGTATATAGAAGTTAACCTGTAATCAGGATAATATTTTATTGAAATATTTTTCTCTGCAATATAATGAATACGAAAATAGTTTTTACCGCGAGTTAATGATTAATCTGAAAGACTGGGAGAATAATACCAAGGGAGGAAAATTGGAATTACTGCAATGATAGACAATAGCACACAACTAAAACATTTACTAACATTTTGAACGAAACATACATTCTGGTGTGGGTTACTAATTAATGTGGAAAAATTAAACGGAAATAACGAGGATAAAAAATGATTGTGGCTACGAAGAACTAAACGAAGTAAAAGAAATTTCGAATAATCTGAACAAAGTAGGACACATCTCGGTTAACAATTAATTTTTAAGAGTTTGTGAAAGTAAAACGAACAAAAATTGTAGAAACGGAAGCGAAGAAAATTTAAACGGTAACCTGCTGGTCTAATAAAATTTCCTCGGACAAACTACCTCTCCTCGACAAGCCATCGAGCAAGCGTTCCGAAAGCAAAGCTAAAAAATTTTAAACAATAACCTGGAGGTTCAATAAAATTTCCGCCGGTGGAAACGAACTTTCCTCGGCTTATGGGAAGAAATCATGGAGGTCGGGAATATCGAAGGGGACCCAAACGTTGCTGGCAATGAAATGCCAGCCTCGTACGGGTAATTCCGTGGCTGATAAGGGATCGGGCTGCCACCGGACCAGAAATGATCCACGAACGAAATAAACAATTACTTTTTATTTTTTTTTAAATTCTCAAACTATTTCATTTAGAGGAATATGTCTTGTGGAATTTTTATGGAAAGAGATGCTGCCCCGTGCTTCAAGTGTTATCAAGAAAAGGATATTTTAAAATCTAGAAATACAGAAATCATTCTGTAAAATTCTGAGATAATTCACTGTCATGCGTGCTATTAGGTAGAATGTTCGTGAATTTTTTCGTAATTTTTTCTCGTTCCCAACAGAAGAAATGGAGCACATGAAATCATGGAACACACGAAACGATCCACCGCGTGAAAAGGAGGAAGCGAATCAGCATAATTCCCGTATCCGTAGGAAATTGAGCGGCGCGTTAAAAATCCTCGGCCCGGTAATAAACACGAGGGCAATCAAGGATCCCGGTGGTCTCGCGAAGCGCATTGCGGGGGAGTATCATATTATGCTCGACGATGGTAGCCGTCGGATATTTTTCCGTCGCCGTTAAGCTACCGTGTACGAGCCAGCGACGCTCGCAGTTTTCTTTATTGCGATACAATTTTGTCTTATCTTGATCGATCGCTTCCCTCCATTATGCATGTTGCAAGCGTGAGCTATGAAATACGCCCGCTCGCCCTCTCTCTCTCCTTCTCTCTCTCACTCTCTCTCTCTCTCTCCCCCTCTCCTGAGAAACGCGGTTAACCGACCGAGTTACGGCCGCATTCCGGACCGATCGTGCCGAGCGAAGCGAAGTGGAGCCAAGCGAAGACAAATCTAAAATGCACCGATGCAACAGAAATTATGGGCCTGTTTATCGGTGCATCCGTCCACGCATCAGGGTTGCATTTTTGCACTGCATTTCGCTCTCATTGATCTAGAGCTGTGTGATCTATCGATCTTATGGTTATCGTTGTTGTTCTGCAGTTTCCCCGACTGTCAACTTCTTCGGCGTCATTTTTGTTCAGGGATGTTAGCTGACATTGCTCGAAGGCAAAAGTTGCTAATTAACGAAATATGACAGATGATGTTAGTCTATTTTAGCTAGCATTACATCCAGTCTGTTACCTGACATTTTCGCCGGAAGTATCTCTGCTGTTTTTGACCCATCAACTGGATGAGATTATAATGATTATGGACGTGAATACCTCTTCAAGTGGTCAAATGTAGATTTTATGAATTTATAACAAATATGACTAAATGAAATTTGATAATATCGATATGCTAGGGTGTTGGGCCCAATTAATGTGGAGTTACCAATTACGGTATTTATATTAATTTTACTTATTTTTAAAGTATAATGAATATTAAACAAGAGATATTAAATTGTTTCATTAAAATCGATTAATATATATGTTATATATCCCTTTTTTAAATATTCATTAGGCTTTAAAAATAAGCTTTAAAATACCCCCACAGTAATTGTTAAATTCCTTTCTCTACAACCTTGCTGACAACGCTCAAAATCATTTGCTATTAATGTGGACGTGTGTCGAGCCAATACACATTGGGTGAGATTTCCTCGTTTTGTATTAAAAATTGCATTTCACGGATCTCATCTTGAAGATTAATTGCTGAACATTATAAATTGTGGGGTAAGGTCGTATGTACTTATTTAGGAACAAGGTGTAAGGATGAACTAAGACCATTTCTCAATTTTGAACGCTGCCTTCAGCAAGCATCCAGATAAAATGGCAACTGTTCGGAATAAAAACTACAGGAGAGAGTTGGCGAAGTTGTACCGGTTCCTGGATCGGAATCTAACTAATTTACAACTCACAGTTAGCTAATACTGTCGATGACACTGCAAATATTTCTCTTTTCAAAGATATACATACCTAGACCTACAGTATAACTCGCAGTGAATACCACGAATAAACCAAATATTCCTCTTTCACAAGATACATGGTCGTTCTATGTAGAAGCTGGTCAAATTCGGCAACTTTGACCACAGTATAGTCTATCCAGTCAAAGAATATATAGTTACACATATCTGGGAAATTATTACAGACTGCGTCCACAAAATTGACCCGTAGAAATTAGTTGATACCTTTTAGTAAAGGCGATATTTTTGTACTTCCTTTACAATAATTTTTAGAATGAAATAGTAAGAATTAAATGAAGTAGATCGCAGATTTAGATTAAATTACATCAACATAAATTGAGATTTTATTCCGGAAAAAATCTGATTCTCGACTTGCGTGCAATATGCAGAAACTGTTGACATTAAATTAATTTATATATTTCTACAAGAAAAATTATAATTAAAAGAAGCGGTCTACTAGAACAGTGGGTTAAATTGTCCGTTTCAATGATATTTTTTGTTCCCTTAAAAGCAAGTGGAAAGGATAAAAATTTTATTAGAGTACACGTGTTAAAATTTTGTAGTTCGCATTGCTCTCGCGTGGCGAAAAATAAATTAACACGAGGTTTCTCTAATGAGAAACACAAGGTGCGCGCTCTCTCTCTCTTCTTTTTTTTTTTTTAGATAAAACACACTTAAATTTAAAACTCGTTCCCTGATGAGCTCGTGGGGGAATAATTCAGATTCAGGTGATATATCGCCGACAGGGCACGCCGCGGATTTGATTAATTCATGAGCAGCGCGTCGACGCGCGGACTCACGTCGAAAGCGTTGCTCACCTCTCTGCCGATCCTTGGAGGATGCAATTCTCTTGCGGTGAGAGTCACTGACACTACCATTTTTCTAATTTATGTTCCTTTTTTCGGTTGCACCTCACTCTTGCTGTTCGTTTTCGAACGGACTCGAAGAATTATTCTGGAACTATTATGCACATCTTCTTGCTATTATTATCCTCCTTTCTAACATTTTTGACAGAGGCTGTAGGAACAATTCATTTATTGCAGCCGAATTATTGTTAATGGCCATTTCCAATCTGTCGTTAGGACGAATTGTTTCAGAAGAATGCAATTTTTTTGCATTTTTTCGCAAAAAGTAATATTGAAAAGTTGAAAGAATAATGCAGGTTTTATATGTGCATTTTAATAAGCGCTTGTGCAATTTTTACTACACTTAATTCCCCCAAGCAAAATATTCATTTCGGACACTGTGCTTTTAACGAAATTGCTTATCGAAATTCATCAAACTTTATAGCGATGCGTTAGTTACCGATGTTAATCCCTCGTATAAATTTCACGGAAACAGACACGAAAATAAAATAAATAAAATCAGAAACAAGAGAGGTACGAAAGTGTATGATCATGTTCATTTCATTTTTTATTTGATCAACAGTTTGGTTGGCGTATTGTAAATTTTTCTTCTGCGAAATGATAAAAGATGAGTAAATCAGATTGTACGTGGTTTATTAAATCGTTATCAAACCTTACTTTCACACGCTACATACGCAAATGCAATATTTAATTTTCGCTTCAACAAAGCTGCATATTCGTACATAAAAACGTACCATCTGTTATATCGTTATTATACTGCGGAAGTTTATGTAAATGTACCTTCGTCCCGATAAATTTGTAGAGGTTTTAATCGAGTCGAATTTTCAGTGCCCGTTGTTCTCAGGAAATTAAACACGAAATGTATTAAATTCCGCTGGATCCCGAATTGTATAATTTTCCGAACGTTCGCGTATAAATTGACACAATTGTCAGATTCTACATTTTCGAGAGTGCAGTACATTTCAAGTATCCTATGATTTTTCGAAAATTTTTAGGCGCTACGTAAAGTGCATAATATTGAACAGTTTAATCAACGTTATATATGACCATAAATTGTCGTGGTTAGCTTTAAATGCGGTGCCGCTAAATCATGCTAAATTTCGCCTGTTCACGCTATCATTCCATTAAATCGCGCGCATAAATCAGCTACTTATTTCTTTTTCCATTAATGTGCTATACGGACGATTTTATCACTATTTTACACGTTTCTATTTTGTTCCATAACTTTGTGGGAAAAAATCGTACGTCAGTGTAACATCATTCATTTTAAAGCTCGAAGACTTCCTCTTTCATACCTTTAAACTCGTTTTTGGAATAATAATTTGGAATAATAATAAAATGGAATAGTGAAGATACCTTCGAAATTTTACTCACTTAAAAAATTGTTCAAATTTGATCGACTCTACGGACCGCAAAGATTTTTCTTCGAAAGTTAAACTACCATAGGATTCAAAATTCGACTTTCCCTTCACAATGAGTCCTCAAAACTTGATCTACAATTTTTTGTTCCCGTTTTATTAAAGTTTGTCTACACCAATGCGCAGACGTATTACTCGGTCAGATTCCGATTCGAACACTGAGTATGCGATAGAGACGAATTAATCCCATCATATACTCACTGTCTAGGTTTCGATTCGCGTTAAAATCGAATCAGGCTTCGTTCACACGGTTTCAATCTCCGTCGGGGACCCAAGAGAGCGAAATGGCCGGCGAAACATTGTGGAAACGCGCGTTACGATATTGCGAAATCGTTGCCGCGCGCCAGCCAATCTAGCGGCGTCCATCAGCCGGGATAATTGATGGCTCGAGTAGCAATGTCCGACAGTTTTAATCGACCGAAGTTCGGCAAGTTTCGACGGTGGCTCGTGACTTGAGCCGAAGTCCCGGAAATTGCAATTTTACCGCGGACCATATTTATTCCTTTAAGCCCGCGTCCACATTTCTCAACACATAACTAATCCGACCAGTCTCATTTCATGAAAAGTGAACAACCCACGAATACCGTATTTCGCGATTACTGAACAAATGCGATTTTCCCAAAAATTTTTGTGTATTGCATGAGCTAGTGAACTAACCCTAACATTTAAATAAAATTCTAGTCGCTGGAGCTCATTTAAAAAAAGTTATTGTGTAAAGGACGTAGGCTTGGTGGTGCCTGTCAGGATTTATCTGACTGTATGTATTCTTCTAGAATTTATTCATATAGAATTTTTCGAAAATTTTATATTATTTTTTTAAAGTTGTTGTATTTTAAAGAGTACTTGGAAACCAATTCGAGTAAATTAATTTTTGTCATAAAAATCCTGTACAGATGTAAGATAGTAATGGAAGAAAAGTAACAGAATGCAACGAGGTAACGCTGGAGGGTTGAATCATGTGACTTACAAGCACAGGTAGCAATAAGCACACGAAATAAAATTACGAACATGCCCGGAACCGGACCAGCTTACCACCTCATCCAGATCTCGAGCAACGTTAACGAGGCGGGGCAACAAACGTGGACATAGCATTACAAGGACGACGAAACAACGGCCTGCAGCGGTGCATAAGTGCATCGGCGATGTAACCCGTGAAACCCACGGTGCAACTCGACCGGAACTGCATCGAAATCGGCACAGAGTTGTCAGACGCAGAACCTGTTCGAGCCCGGCACGCGAGCCCGCCTCGACAAATTATCGATAACGTTCCGGCTGGCTCGCTTCTCGTCATAAAAGCGGGGTAAAATTTTTATTTCGCGAAATTTCGACTAATTCGTTTAAATAAATCGCGCGCCGCGCCGATGAGGCAGCGTGCCGTTCTTTTTCGAGAATTTTTCATTTTTTTTTCCTGGCATCCGCGTCCGCGTGACCACGCAACGACTATTAGATTAACCGTCGCCGGAAGTGTACCCTATGAAATTTTCAACGGGCTCCCGCGGATTTTGTTTATTGATGTTCCACGCCGCTTAGAATATCGAGTTTTGCCGTCGACGTGACACAGACAGACATTTCGCTCGGCGATGGACGGGAAATTGTCCAGAAAGAATTTTCGATGTGAAATTTACGCTTTTTTTCGAAGAAAGCAATGGTCACGATTTGACTTTTTGAATGGCTGAGCGAGGATGCTGTATTAGGGATGACTATTGCAATTTTGCAGCAATTTTTGCCGAGTCGAAGGCAGCTGAAAATATATACACGATGTCCCAGTATTGATGGTTCAACCCTTGAGGAAGTGATTCTACATGAGAAAGTAAGTCGAAAATACGGAATAATTTTTTCTCGTTTGACGCTTTGTTTCCGAGAAAATCGAGTTTAAAGATCCGTCGTTGCAGGAAGTAGAATTGGTTGGTCACGGTCAGACGCGTCGGGCGATTCCTATCGAATAAAATGCGTATTCGCAGCATTTTCAAACTCGATTTTCTTGAAAACGATGTTATTTCATTTTCTCATGTAAAATCATCCCCTGCCCGGTTGTACTACGATTTCCGGCCCACCCCATTTACAGCAAGTTGGAGAAAACCGTCTCTAAATGTAGTCCCCGAAAATGGTTTCTGAACCGGCCGGAAGCCTTCCAGAAATAAATGCAGCCAATGTACAAAACGTAGTATAATTGCTTCACCGGAAGTTGAACAGTATCGACCAGCGAGCATCGAACCGCGACAAAACGGTCGTTCGGTCATTCGCATGGCAAGTCAGCCGTCTAGTTTTTTACGCGAGACATTAACTAGCCGTTTACGTCGGCACAACGGCCAACAAGAAATTTAATTAGCCCTTCCACTGGCTGAACGATAGATGGGAGGTGGGAGGGAAGGGGTGGAAGATCGCGATCATAATCGCAGCTCGCGAGCGGGAACGACGAGCACGAATTCGTACGGGTAACAAGAGTTTCTCCAAACAATTTGTTCGGGTCACAAGGGTGGGAGAGCAGGGGCGTAGGAAGAGTGAGAGAGAAAGGTGGGGGGGGGACACCTTTTATATTTTCCCAGCGAACGTCTTCCCCGTGGCGAGAGAACCGTAATTTGTAGTTACCGGCGGAATGAACGTCGGCAGTTTGTCTGGGAATCTACTTCCCGTGTAACTTGTAAAAGTGGGAGCCACTTTCGGTCTACGCCCCTCAATTATAACTCTGAAACACGTTCTCTATCCACCGGGCAGGGCCACGCCGCCAATAAGACGCGTATACCAAGCGGATTGCATGCCTCTGCGGTTCTAGAACCGTGCCGTTTCCGCTTTGAGATGATTTAACGGTGGTTCTGTTGACGAGCGATAAACGAAACCTCCGCCAACCCGGGCGCAGCACCTGAAACACAGTCCGCGGGATAAGTAATAATTCCCCGGGCTTGTCTGCCGACAGAGCAAACAGCCGCTCTGGAAATTCCGACTCGCGACCGCTGAAAAATAGTACGGTTCGCTACTACCGAGAGAATATTCCAATTGCATCGAGTATACACTATGCAGAATGTCCCAAAAATGCACTTTCTCAAAGGAGGCGATTCCTCGGGTCACTTGACGAAACTTTTTCCTTTGCGAAAATGTTCTCCGTGGCTTCGTTTAGAAATTATTAACGAAAAACACGGACCAATCTGAGCGCGGTTACTGCGGTCGACTTCCGGCACAGCTACGGGTGACGTTGGCATTGGCCGAGCCGGAATCCGTCCGTTGTAGCCGCGCTCTGATTGGTCCGTGTTTTTCGTTTATAACTCCTTAACGAAGCCACGGAGAACATTTTTGCATAGGAAAAAGTTTTGTCAAATTACATGAGGAATCGCCTTTTTCAAGTTAGCTGTCGATGTTCGAAAATTGAAGATAGGTAACTGGCAGGAAAATTGTAGTGTCTTTGCGTTGAACTAACATATTAATGTATCGTACATTTAATTTAATTGTTAATATGCATATTGCTTCCATACAACCGTTACTTTTCGCAAAAAATTATTTTACATGCTTTCTCGGATGGATTATATGTACACTGGTAGAAAGAGAAACAGAGCACGGAATATTTCTGCGAGGAGTAAATAAGGAAACAAGAATTAAAACTTTTATTACTGTACTTTCTTAAGTATCTGAGAATTGATTGGAGAACCTTCAAGATGTGAAAAGAAACAAATTTATCCTCGCAGAAGAAGAAGTTCAAAGAAAGTAAATCATTTACCCTGCTTCTCTACACGATTCTTATTTTCCGAAGACCTAAGATCGAAAAGAATAAATTGTTACGGAACAACAATTGATCACGAAGTGAATGGCCAATTAAGAACTGTGTAGTATATAAAACTAACTGTAGATGTTGAAAATCTATTTCTATATAATTTTTATTCATAATTGGGATTGAAGACAAGAATCGAAATGTTTGTTCTTGCTTTCTGAAGTTAACAATTTAATTGACTTGGTAATATGGAAAAGGGATGTTACGGCGGGAAGAAAAAGGGGACTAATCCATGGAAACCAGCCCTGCTGTAACTGTCCTGCGAATGAGCACGTTCAGCCTGACAAATAGATCGGCCGAGGGTAGGTTGTGATAGAGTCGCAGTGGTAGCGGCCGTCATAAATCAGACGTGACAACTGGAGAGCCGGTTCGGTGTACACAAGATAGCCGGGGCGAAATTATATCCTTTCTGCCTTACGATTCCATTCAGCCTGCCATATAGAACAATCCTTTTTTCTATCGACGGTCTAACAACCTCATAAATTCCGATTATGACCGGTATAGTCGCCGCACAGTGTACGGTTGAACACGAGTTAATCGAGGGGGGTGACAAATTGTTTTACTTCGAGTTCGACCAATAAGTTACAGTTTCCCAATAGAACTCCATTAATAAACCAGATTAGAAGATTACAAGTTAAACCCAACTAGCCCGGCTGCGCGAGGCTCGGTTTTACATGGGTGTTCAATTTATCTGTGTGTACAATGCTGCTCGTAAATACACAGAAGGTTTTTCAGATGTAACGATACCCCGAAAATAATTGCGGAATCGTTGACGAATTTTACTGAACTTTCGTAGACTCTATTTTTCTCTCAATTAGCGAATACATTTTATTAACATATTAATTATTAGACGGTGGAACTCCATGCGAAATACAATTTTTATTCCACGTTGATTGCAACAAACAGGAGTCGAATAGAAATTTATTTCTTTGCCTAGCAATTTTCTCAGGTGAAAATAATTTATTGACATTTTTATTTTAACACTTTATCTGCTGGAAGCCTATTAATAGGATTTTATATAATTATTAATTATTAATAGGATTAGATTATGTTACTGGAGTAAGATGTAGGTTCGCGATTGATATAAGATAGACCGTCTAAAATTCGAAAATCACTAACATCTTAAAAAATAAATTTCCAGAGCTGAAAATTTGCGTATACACACTTCGGAATGCCGACAAAGCATTCCACAAGTTTCGCGAATATTTATTCAGCCGTAGCACGATAAGAACTGGGTTACGAGGCTCGCATTCTCTAAGCGTTCTTCCGCTCGATCTTCGCGAATCAGCTTGAAATCAAAGGGCTCGTTGGTTCGCGAGAGCGCAAGAAAAAAATGAAGAAACAAAAGGTGCCGGTGATAGGCGAACGGTCCGCAAAGTTAATCTGTCAGCAGTCACGCGGACGGAATCAAACCGGCAATCGTAACAGGAATTTTCCGCGCGCGCGAGCACAAGCATGTAACGGGGGATCGAGCCAAGCGAGCGAGTGAACAAGCAGAGGCGCGCGCGCGCGCGCGCGAGCCATTAATTATCGAGTAATGCACTGTGTGACACATTAGTGCGTAAAGAGGAAATTATGGGCATAAAACGGCGACGACACAAAAGCGACAAAGGGACAGCCGGCAAATATTTTCCGAGCGGTGGCTCTGTGCCGATGGTAGAACACGAAACGGACGTTGGAAAATAGAGGGGGTCAAAAAGAGAGGGGGTGACGGCGGCGGCTACGGGCACCGCCAACGAAATGACAGTTTTAATGAAACTCCGATGACCGACTTCCGGCCCAACGAGCTCGCGGTGAACGTCGAATAAATATCGGGGCGAGAGAGCGAGCCGGAGTGCACGGGGATGGTCGCTGACAAAGGGTATCGGCAGCAAACCGGGCGAAACAGGGGCGGTTTGCCCTCCTCCTCCGCTTCCCCCATCTCCCTGGCAAATATTATAATTCATTCGTCACGAAATATCGTGCGCAATGCTTCCCACCGATAATGAATCACATGACGCTGGCGATGGGCCGACCCGGTCACGCGGCTCCGCCGATTTCAATCGGTCTCCTCGCATCTTTCGCTGATCCAACGATACCGAATAATTAAATGACCTCCGGAACACGCCGCAACGGAACACAGACGCTGATTGCATCGTCTGCAACGCGACGCTCGTGAGAACGAGAGATTAAGGCGTTGCACTCTGGTCGCGCGCTCGAAAAACACGCACCCGCTCGGCAAGTTTTAATTGTGCCGCCGGTGAACGAGGATCGGCGAAACTTCTGCTATTGTTGAATAGCATTCTGAAGTGTGTTCATACAAATTTTCAGTCCTGATTATTCAGTTTTCTTAAGATGATGTGATCGGTCGTTCTGCAAGCACCTCTCTCTGCAGGGGGAAGACTGTACATTGCATAAACTCTATCTTGCTTCCAAGCTGTTTTTTTTTCAGACCTGAAACAATGTCAAAATGGAGGAACATGGACTGAACATTTAATTTCTTGCTGAAACAATAATCTTTTCTTACTAACCACTGGGAACAAGAATACTGTGTTCGAAAAATGTCTGCACCGTGGCATGCACAGTTTCAGACGAATTGTGCGAAGAACCACGAACAAGAACACGTGTGAAGCCGAAGCTGCCCGACGCGTGTACTCATGAATAAATGGAACAATTGATCTGTCGCCACAACTACAACCGTTCAATTACAGAAAATGAAAGAAGTGGGGTGACAACACAGAATCCTGAAGTGCAATTCAATGACACAATACAGTAATAGCTTTATACAATAGCTGCTGTCCACTCTGTACACAAGCTATCTTCAGAGACACCAGACAATATGAAAGCATTGCCACTTGGAATAAAAACTGTAATTCATGCACCTCCCGAACAGTACATGTCACACAAGTGCCCATAAAAGTCACATAAAACCGTAACAGTTAATTAAAAGATAATAATATCTTCTAATAACTTCCTTGCACTTTGTCGAACCCAACAGGGTTTGTTTAAGAAACTTTCGAAACTTGGTAAAAATATTTCACTATTCTTAGACTACTCGTAAACTATTCTTGGTAAGAATTTCCTGAATCAATTATCAGAAGCATAAATTCGTTAGAAATATATTTTAATCCTCCCGAGTCTAGAAGAGTGTAAAAATATACTTCCAATATCTTCATAATTTTACTTACCCATCCATTTCTTACGTAAAAGCATGAAATCTGCAACCGCGACTACGCAGGAATTGAATTGCTTCACTTACCTCGAGCAAGAGCACACATGAGCAGACCCGAGGCGTTCACCTGTGAATAAATTAGAAAATCGACGTTCTCGTATAATTACAGAAAAAGTGGCAAATAGGGTGAGCAATTCAGCGACACCGTTGGCATAAGGACCGGCACGGTAATGTCGGGGTGATCAGGCCGTAAATCTCTCGACGTCTCAATAAACTCAAATACTGAGTTGCCTTATAACCAATTAAATTTTACGTTGCAAGTAGATTTCCCTGGGTCGAGCGTCCCGGGCGCACGTATTAGCGCCGTTTAACCGGGACGTTAGGTTTGATTACTCATAACGAAAGGCGCGGCCGATTGTTCTACAAAGATAATTACAGGCTGGGAGGGCTAACGAGTCGGCCGAACGTTTCATTGGGCAGTAAAGCTTGCTGCGAAAGATGCGGAAGAAGATATGGTTTTCTCTTCTCTCTCTCTCTCTCTCTCTCTCTCCGTCTCTCTCTCTCTTTCTTTCTCTCTGTGTGTTAGCGAGCATGCTCGCCCGGCGGGCGACAACAAACGTTAACGATGCTTGACCCCCTTACGTTTCAACATTGAACCGTTAAATTGGATAATAATGCTGCCGCCCGCTGATAAGTGAACGAAAGCATTAATCGATTCCCAGGGCGAGCCCCGTTTTCTACTCGGATAATCGCGCGGCTCGCACTAAAGGGCTAGATTGAATCGTTGCAAAACGAACAACAAGCCAGGGAGAACGTAATGCTGATTATCGCGACGAGGATTATCTGCTCTCGGCCGCTTTGTTTATTTACGGGACAATCGAATCTCTGCAAACAAATTCACCCGGCCGGACGAGACTTTCGCAACCCTCTCCGGCGGTATTGACGCACATTGCCAATCGCTGGTGGATCCCGGAGACTGTGGAGATTGCACTCTGCAGGTCTTCAGAATTTTTGTCCTGTGCTTCGGATTCATACAACTTATTGTACCTCGAGGGTTCGAGAATAACAGGCAGCGGTTGTTCACAGAATGTAGATCATTAAAATTTTTAAAATACAAATTGGATATCTACGCAACTGCGAACAATTTTTCGTTTCGTATAAAAATCAGCAGTCTATTTATAATAATAACAAGACAGCATCTACTTAGACATCCTACAATCTTTATTGTAGTACGTGCTTCAATAAAGTTCATTCGATCGTCGACTAGTTTGGTGTGTTGATATAGTTATTTTTTAAAGGCTGTGTCTTTTGAACCATTGTGCGCATATTTGCAACCATATTTGTAACTTAATATAAAGGATCTGCAGTGAAATATGTTCAATAATATTTATTTTATCGTTCGAAAGTTTGATTACGTTTGGATTGTATTATCGTCTTCAATAACCTTGAAATATTTTACATAACTGTTGCTGCGATGTATTATGGAAGTATGTTGATCAACGTTGAACCATATTACTTGAATGTTTGTGTTAGATCAACGGCCTCGACAGTCTTGGAACACATCGAGGTCAATGTCTACGGTAATTGTATGTATGCACATCGCGGAGATTTAGGTTCGAAGATATACACGAAAGTATGTTTACCAGCGCATACAGCAGTGTCGGAAGATTTCAGTTGGGTTTGGCTGTGTTTGCGATAATCAAGTACTTCGAGGATACACAACACAGCACGTATCTTTAATGCCACGTATCTGCCCCTTTTGGAATAGCAGAACTCATAGTACAAACTTAATTAAACCTCTGCACAAACACAGAGACGTCGCTGAGAAATTAACGAAACAGAACACTGCAGAAAACACGTACACGGTTCTCGTGGAAAATAATCAAAGTCCCGATAAGCATTTAATCCCCGATAATACTGTCACGAATAGCTAACCGTTCCTAGTCGCAGTCAAGTGCACGCGATGAAATAAAACAAAAAAAAAACACAAAAAAAAGGTAGGCTACATGCACTTTCCAATTGTCCGCCGATAATCGATAAACGGTGTTTTATTTCCGATTTATTTCTGATCTGATTGCGCGCCACGCTGCACCTGCTGCGCATTGCGGTAATGAGAAAACGACTCGTGCGCCGGTATTAATCGATTCCGGGGAAACGATACGCGCGCGGAACCCGTTTTAAAATCACGGGACCGCGAGCGGAGCTCGATGGTGTCTCGTCTTGTTTCTGATTCAGCTCCAAACCTCGAGGAACAAAACTTTCGATCAATCTTGTTTCACGTTCCCTGGTCCGTCCGCAAACGCGTGCAAGCTTTCGCGCAAACTCTCGCAGCTGCACGACTGACCGAACAGTTTTTAAATGTCGTCAGAGGGTTCGAGAAGGGTGGCTCTTTCAGGGGGCACAGGCGACATTTCACGCAACGCCGCTCATCAGCTCCTTTCGCGCGAATCCGGCCGTTGTTCCGTTGTTTCGCGCGAGCGCTGGTCGCTTTTCACGCGAAGCGTCGGAGCGGAGGAGACGCCGGGGCCGGGAAAATTCACCAGGAGATCATGGGACGAAATTCCGCGTGACAACGCCGGCGTCGGCGTCGGGCGTCGAGCTACGTGCTCGCTCCTGCAAAGCCAGCTTTTAGACCGATGTGGAGTACGCACTCCATCTGCGACTCGCTGATGCATATCTTCTGCTGCGAGGCGTTTTCACCTGGCCATGCAACATCCTCGGCCGTCTGAAACGCGTGAGCTGTATTTCTAATAACATCAGTGGGGATGATGACGAACTCATGAGACGGCTCCGATAGGCTTATGACTTGATCGAGGATCTTCAGTTGCAGTTGGTTGTTTCGAATTTCACTGTTTTAAATCACACTTATTTATTCTTGTTGTAGACTGCGAATTTTGTGCATTTCTGACAAAATCAGGTGGACGAATTTTCGAATTTTAAGTGTTCAGGAACACGAAATATATATATAATACATTCTGTATATAACTGCAAGTTTGACCTTGAATGACCTTGAGTCATAGGTCATTGAACTCATCTTAAAACGTACGATTTGATGGTGGACAAAAAAACATATCATTCCACTTAAAAAAAGAAAGTTGACGTTCACCTTACCTTGGAGTGTCCACCGCGAAAAATGAAAGTCATGCCACATGATGTCCTCCTCGGAGCTGAACAACTTTCATCTGAAACATCTTTTCATCATTCATCCCTCTTCTCAGAATTAAATTACAACATTTCTGATACACATTACGAGCCACACGGAAAATTATACATCAAGCAAAGGAGACCAACGACGTTGGTCAGCTGGGCGGAAACTTTGACGTTCCCGATGCTAATGTCCTCGGGAAGTTTGAACTTGCGCTGCCATAGGAGTCCGTTCGACGAACGCCTATAGCTCACAGTGTCGTTACTCTCCCCATAGTTAATTGGAATTCTTGCAGCACGAGACACCGGACAGTTTCTTAGCGGACAAGGCCGAGATGTCGTCGCCTGAAAACGCCCCCGTTCCAGTCGAATACGTCCACTGCAACCGCCACCGCCACCCCCCTCGAATTCGTCGAGCTCACCCCCCGTTTAAGTGGTCGCCAAGCTGCTTAAAGAGCTTGCCAACTTCTGGACGGTTATGTCTGACTGTGTGCGAACGCGAAAGTAACCGTTGCCGGTTCGGACGGAAGAGGGTGCCCGTGTCCTTCGGGCAAGTTCGGCTGACACTCTTTGGCGGCGATGTAAACACTTCGGGGCACAATGGCGCCGCTAGTAATTGCTCGAGGAGGAAAGTTGAACCTCCACTCGAACTTCAGTCGCTGATACACCACTGTAGTCTTGCCGAATTTCTGGTTACCGAGACGGACGGGATAGTCTGAGGCTGGCTGGGGGCAGTATCCCCTAAATTGCTGAGAGTCTCGGTTTAAGGGGTCATTCTTTGCGGGACTTGGACAGAAAGTTTTGCTTTGGTGAATACACTTTGTTCAGGGCTAGGAGAAATTTATTTTACCATTTTCTTTCATCCTGGCTCACTGTCTTAGCCTTAATTCATCACGTGGTGTAACTACTGAGTGATGATATATAGTGTTCCTCTTGGGTGATGGTAATGTGAGCCTGATTAAAATTTATTGATTGGATCCTGACTTGAATGTAATTTTCTAGCTTCGGAAACACCTTTAAGAACACAGCTAAAGGTAATCCGAAAGCAGACCTGCATCCCCTAAGTTGATAAGCGTGTCGTGTTACTAGATCATTCTTTACGAGACTTGAACAAAAGTTTCGTGTCGTTGAACTTTGTGCAAGGCTAGGAGAAATTGATTTGACCATATTCTATTATTCTGTCCGACTGTCAGAGCCAACTTTAACTTCACACTTAGCTCATTACAT
This sequence comes from Halictus rubicundus, assembly GCF_050948215.1. Lineage (NCBI taxonomy): Eukaryota > Metazoa > Arthropoda > Insecta > Hymenoptera > Halictidae > Halictus > Halictus rubicundus. The sequence goes on along the minus strand of NC_135153.1, from coordinate 14,628,990 downwards.
GGCATGGTTCCTGAAGCATGATATAAGGTGTTCATTCTTCAAGTGATAAGGGTAGGAAAAATGCAATGTTTCTGACATCAAACGTGCCTTTAAAAATACAATTGTAATCTAATTTAGTGTAGATACTTTTAAAGTGGGTCTTTCATCCCCTAAATTAGTGTCTTCAAGTACGTGTCTCGTAAATACTCTGAATATAAAAACAGAAATAAATATCTGCGTAGCTCCTGTACCTTACAATTAATCCAGGAAATTTTTATTTTGCATAAAAATCCGCGAGTAATCCCTGTAACAGATGTCCTCGCAACTGTCTAAAGTATCCACTAATGAATTCAGTTCGCTGAAGTTTGCTACAGTTGTTGGCAGAATAAAATTGAAATAAACTTTGACGGGCTGGTAAGTCAGTGGGGGGTTCATTTTTCATTGGAAGTTGATTTCGCAACGTGCTCGGGTTACCTCTTCCTGGTCGTTCGCACTTTAACGAGCCCCGGCCGGCAGTAACGTGGAAAGTCCAGGTAGTGTGCATGTGGCGCAGGTATGCGTCAGAGGTTGGCCTACATGTCGAGGTCGGGCCGCTCATTATAGCGACCCCTTGTGTCGCTGTTGCGCTGCCTAGTCTGTCTATATCATTTCGCCGTGGCGAGTACAATGTACACATTTCTATCACGGACTCGTTCCACTTTCGCCGGAGTCTCGACCGAATATCCACATTACAGGTCCCGGGGTCTAGGTAACGATAGATTTCTTCTTTTCAAAAATTCCGCAAGCTCTAACCTGCCCCTAAGATCGGGGACCACTCCTGCCATTCGCAATGGTCAACGTCTGATCCTCCGCCATTGCGAAATTAAGTTTCCGTCTTGACAACGCTCGGACAATTTTAATAGAGAACATTAACAGAAAAGGTGAATGGACAGGTTTCTAGTAGGCTAGTTTCACAGATTACTTTGATAACTAAACGATTTTAACATTTTTTCTGACTAATTTACTAGACAATTTTAACAGGAGATTTCAACAGACAACTTTAGCAGCAAGATTAATAGAAAATACTAACGGATAAGATTTTTCGGTAAGTTCAACGGACGATTCTGATAGACGATTTTTGCAGACAGGTTTAATAGACGGTTCTAGCAGTCAGTTGTGAGGGATTTTAAACAAAAAATCTAAAGCAAAAAATCAAGCGAAGAAGTTGAGAGGGTTTAAAATAGAATGGCAGGAAAAGGTGCAGAAGCGACCAAACGGTTAATGGTACCGTCAAACCATTTTTATTTTTCGGTCGAACCACTTATCCGCCGGGCAAGTTCAATTAAACCAGCCGCGTATCACTTTGCCCGGCCGCGCAGCGAATAGAATATGTGTCTTCTGCATTAATTTGTGATTACTAGGCCGAAGTGAATTTGCCTGGTTTCCGCTCGAACTGGCGCCAGTAATATACGCATATTCAGGGGATTTACTGTTTTGACACCATTAACTGTGTACACATTCATTAAGCGAATTAACAAATATTATTATGCGTTAGCCTTTTGGGGTGCTTGTTGTTTTCCGGGAGACTGCTACCTCGCCTGGGATGCCGGGAGAAATTACTCGCGAAGAAATTATGAGAAAATTCTCTGAGAAACGTGCACGCGCCCTCGACCCTTTTTATTTTCTTCTTTTTTGTTAACGAAGAACGTTTTCGCGAAAATGGGGATCGAGACGGACGGATTGTCCGGACTCGTTTTGCGCGTCGAATTGGCAGAAGTCTCGGCAGAACTGGGACAAGAAAAATAAAGAGATCGCCTGGGAACACGGGTGCGCGGGTTATAGAGGCGCACCGCTTAACACTCTCATAAATAATACATGCCGGAAGCCTGTACAAATGTATAATTAACATGCGGCGTTTCTGTGTGTTATCGTGCGCCTGTATCGGCGCACAATTAATTCAATTCGATTTGAATTTCTCGGTGTAATGGAATTAGCGGCGGCCCACCAATTACGGTAAATGAATTTTACAATTGCCTCCGCTTTAAATAAATACCCGCCACTTCACGATGATTGCAGACCAGAGAATTGTGTGGCCAATTAAAGAACGTGTTGCAGTTTTTGGACGACGGATCTCGCCGTTGAATTCATTATGCTTCTCGGGAGTGCTGCCATTATTAGGTATTTTACTCCTCACAGAATATACTCTGCTTAGCAATGTACGCGACCCTTGGAACGGAATATTCGATCGAAAACGTGAAACATGAAAAATGGTACCGTTTAAAAAAATATTACAGCAATGAACCCAGTCTCATTTTAAAGCTTGAAGTCTCGACTGTCATGAATCATTGTTAATTTTTGTCTTAGATTTATTTTCATGATATTGTGGGCGGGAAACTGAAGGTAAGATTTCTTTGAAAATGATTTTTTTTTTAAATGATTTTTTGAACAATGGAAAATTTGCCTCCTAACTGAATCCACCACAGACTCCTAGATTGGTGTTACTCCTTTACAACAATCCCTTAAATTTTGATGTATCACTTTTTTTGGTAATTTTATTAAGCTTTGAATAGAATGTGTACTGTCAACTTTACATGAACGTAAGCTGCACCGGTGGGAAATTTGTTCATAATTTTTGTTCCATGAAATAAATAACTTGATTCACGACGAAGGGTTGTAATTGGTAGAAAGTTGTGTCTATAGTAAGATTTTATGTCGGACAGGTCTAAATCGGAAAAGTAATGCTACATAGCTCGTAGACGGTTATGCATAATGAGGTTCTTTACATGCTAATTTGCATAGACTGGGTTATAAGAGACATTTCTGCTCTGTATTTACCTCGTAATACCAACAGGGTTCTGCGATGAAGATCTCAAACTGAATTTAGCAGGAATATTATCTGGCCCTTGTCTAATATTTAATTAATAACGCGGAGTAAGGAGCATTGATTCTCTGGGAAATTTATCAAGCTTATTATTGTACTGAATTTGGTCTTCGCTTAACGTTAAATTAATAATATTGTTATGTAAGACAATGGATTTTAATTTTCCACCCAATTAATCATGTGCATTGCTGCACCGAGTTTAGTCTTCATTTAATAGAAAATAAATGAAACAATGTAATATAAGAGAATGAACGTTGATGTACAATAAAAGCCCAGCTCGTTACTGTACTAAATTTAGCTGTTTAACATTAGGGTAATGATAATACAACACAATACTATGCGTTTTAATTTTCCGCAGAATTTGACGAGTTTATTACCGCTCGAATTTGGCTTTCGTTTAATAGTAAATGAATAATAATGCAACCCGAGGCAATCGCAAATTAAATTGGTAATCCTGTGAATTAATAATAATGTTATACGAGGCAATGTGATTTAATTTTCCGCGAAATTTGTCAAACTCATTATCGCGTAATTGACGCGTGTAAACGTACGAAATCGCGTCGCGAAGTCCCGACATTGTTGCGTTGTAATTTTCTTCGGGGAGTTCCCGGGGAAGAGCCGAGTTGTCAAAGTTGATTGCCAACGCAGGGACAGCTGTCGCGAATTTTTCCTCGAGCCAGATGAAACGAAACGGTGAACTCGCGTTTCCACGGGAAAAAATTCCGGGAGAAGGAAAATCAGCGGGGTGAGAGCAGAGACGCGGAACTTCGGAGTACAGAGTTCGCCCGCGCCACCTTGCCCTATTCGCCGCGAATTCAATTTCCATAGATACGTCACGATCGACGTCTCCAATTCTGGTGATCGCTTTTCCTAGGCCGGATGCTGAATAAAATATCGCGCATCATTTAGCCAAGCGCCACCGCGAATCCCTTTCCATCCCTCTTTTACCAATATTTTTCATCCCTGCTGCCACTTCCATTCGCCTTCACGCAGTTTTACATTTTTAATTAGTCCCACAAATCACAGAAGTCGGTCAGCTCGAAGAATAATGGAACGTCGAGAAATATTGAAAAAGAACTCGCGCACCAGGTCTAATCAAAATACACCATAGCTATTGTCAATATGATCTCATCCGTACTACCTTGGTGTACTTCCACCCTCCCGCAATTTTACATTTTTAATTAGAATAATGGAACGTGAAAATATCAGGTACCGTAAAACTAATCTCATCTAAATGATGTGGTTAAAATCACGATGAAACGATTTATTAAAAAGAAACTTACACCAGGTCTGATCAAAATACACCGCATCTACTGTCAAAATAATCTCAGCCGCATTACCCAGGTACTGGCACCTAGGATCTCTTCATCTTCAGAAATCCTCCTCTTGGGATTCTTTCATTTTCCCGAGCACTTCCTTTTGTTTCGTCAAGAAGTTTTAAAGAAATTTTTTGCGTCCGGAATGAAAAGCAGAAAATGCTAAGGTAAGCTTCTGACGAAGGAAATTCAGCGAAACGTTGAAATTGAAATAATTTTTGGCGAATGGTTTATCGAATTACATATATTCCCATTGGACGGCATTATTATTTATTACCTTCATTGAATATTGTTATTAATTACAGTTTCTGTTTTATTACTATAAATTGTGCCAGTGAATGTTGTAATTATCGTCGTCATTATATTATAAATGAAGACTCTTTAATCGTGTTCGCCGGTATATAAAATAAAAGTGCATCGGAAGCTTATTACTATTATTATTATTTACTGTCCTTATATTATATCGAATAATACGGAATATAATGATTAATTATTTGGTTTCATTATCGTTTGTTAATGCATGGAATTAAATGTAAAAATTGGGTACACGAAATAAATTTGCAACGTAAGACTACGTCAGTAGTACAAGTCAATAATTTGGCAGGCATTTGCGTCAATATCCACGTTTCCGACAAGATAGATCAATTTTGCACTTTACAAACAATTACCAGGAACCCACGCTCGAAGTTTGCAGAACTATTACGCTCGGTAAGTATTTTTTCTTCGTCGAGAATTTTACGAATCCGTTTTTCCAGTCGCGATGCGAGGGGGTAGATTTAAAGTAGAGAGGATAAAAGATGAATCGTACCCCACGGTGCATTAGCACGCGGAGGGTGCAAGCGATATAGAATCCGGCATGTGGAGGTGTGGGAGTTTTATAGCCGAGTTGTTTTAGGTAGGAAGCCTGGGAGCAGAGGGTGCCGTTGCACGCGCGGTTCAACGCCTTTTCTTTTTTTAACGCGTTACGGAGCCGGGCAGACTATAATTAAAAACGGTCGATACTCGCTATATAAATACATATATTCCGCGTAATATATAAACTCGGGGCGTGCGTGCTCGCGTGAGACGATCGCAACTCTTAATTGGAGTGCGTCTTGCGTGAAAATTTAATTCAGAAGTTGCCCGTTAACATCGGACCTACGAAATTTATTAAAATGCCACTTTCCAAATTTTTTGCTTCACAAATACAAATAATAGAAAGTCCTGTGAAATATGACTAAATAAATTCAGTACTGGTGTTACGAGAGATGGTAATTATAATTTTATAAGTAGAGATGTTTTAACAGGAGTAACAACGTTTACCCGGAAGGTATAAACCGTTTCCGGTTACCAGATCTGTTAATCAAATAAACTATCCAATTTCACAGTTTACTTTCACGATTACTATTAATTTAAAACCTTGCAGAAAATTTCTGAGTAAATTGTTTCGTCGCTCGTGCTACTGTAAAACATAATTGTGATTGCAATAAGGACAGATTAAAATTTCAGAATTTATATCTGCAAAAATATAACACGTTCTTTCCAGTGATTATTTAATAGTCTCTCAGAAACTAAGATTCTTATAATTCGCATACTTACTATATAATTCGCTTACTTTTCCCGGGACTGTTTCTGAAGGAATCGTTTCCACGTTTCGTGTTGAAACGCCGTCGCTTTTGAAAACGATATTAATAATCGTCCGGCGAAGTGTTACGAAAGGTGAACATTGATATTTAAACTGAATCGGGAGCATGCTAGAGTCATAATCATGACACGAACGGTTCCCCGAATAACACCGGAGAAATTTTATTGGCGAAGATCCTGACGAATATTGCATTTCGGACGCAGCTAAGACGACGCTTTGACACGGCCAACGAATTTATCCGCGAGATATGGCTTTTCTATAAACAGAGACACTCGGAGACATCTTGCACATAATACCCCAGCGTTGACAGCTAGAAAATGGCTGCTGAAAATTTTTATTCTCGCCAGCAAGATGGAACAGTTACCTGCAATCTATACTTGCCGCTTGCAGAATTGTTACAGTAGGTAGGTATTTTTACTCAGCGAGAATTTTACTACTGTTCTTTCAATATTATTCTAATAATATAAAGAATAGTAATTCTTGATTTATACTAATGGTTACACGAAAGAAAATAGCAACGTAAGCCTTGATCAATTAAAGTAGTACAAGTTAACGATTGATCAGACATATCGAAATATACATTTCTCATAGTACAGACAAATTTAACATTTCGAAGTTTGCTGCTGTTTTACTCTACCCAGGTATTTTTCCTCAGAGAAAATTTTACTATTATTATTATAGTATTATTCCAACAATATGCGGAGCGAAATGTCTGCCCACGGTGCTCTTTCCGCTATTTCGCGGGAAATGGTTCCTGGAAATTTTATTTTCCCGCCAGTTAGTCGGCCACGTTCTTCTCGGCCAGTTTCTCTTCGAAGATGGAGCTCCTACGGCTCGAAGGAGTTAGTGCAGATTGGAAAACAATCGGAATGTCGGTGGTTTATGGGGGGTGGTCGGCACGTAACCGTCATAAATACGCCGTAAACACCGGCTCTAGGTACGGCGGGGGAACGCGAAATCATTAGAGCGTCGTTCAATTTGCGGTGTGCGCGCTCGAAAAGGATGAACTCAATTTGGCCGGCGCAGATGGGCGCTGGTTACCGTCTGGAAAACTCCGTGGATGAAACCACGGCCAGTAATAACCGAGGAAATGCCCCCGTGTACACGTATACCTAGCTTGCCGGGACCTATAGATGCTGTAATTGGTCCATAAATGATCATCATTCGCCGCTCAGGCTCCTATCCGATGAGATTCGAAACCAGAAACCGACGGACGTCTGACTAATTTCGATTTAGCCCACTGCGACCGGCCCGCTGGGACACTGAGCCGCGGTCAGGCCTCCCCAATTGAAAGACTCCTTGCTAATGGATTGTTCAATAATAATAGTAACTTATGCAAACACCTATGCACAGCAATTGCATCCTCCGCATTCACGAAAAACTAAACCACAACATGGACAAAAAGATACTTTAAAGCTTGATAAAAAGCTTGGAAGTTCATCGAACAAGATTCACGATTTTTGCAGATCGTTTGGAATGAAGAGAAAGTGTGTGATTCCAATTCATGTGAAAAAATGCAATTGTATTAGCTGGGTACAAAAGTTCGTTCCCGATTCATTGTTCTTGAATACGAAATCGGGCACGACAATTCGCACTGACCGATTATTTTTTGTTTGTTTTTAGGTAAAAAATTACCTGCACGATTGCACACGTGGTTCGCAAAACTACACGTTTAATTGCATTTCAGCAAAGCATGGTTCCCAATTCGTTCTTCTCTAAAACGAAGATACAAGTAGAATGGGATGACCTTTGGCCAGACAAGTGAAATATGGTCGACCTGTGGAGGGACGAGTAGAACGAGGGCGAAGTATGGCCAGACAAATGGGATAGGGATTTTTCCATGATCAGATAAGTAGAATAAGGGCGAGCTATGGCCAGACAAGTAGAATGCGACCTAGAAACAATACATATTAGCGAGAAGGATTTTCTTAAGTGGAACGACGAGGGTAAAGCAAATTTTTATTTTCATCTATTCTAAATTAATCAACCACCAGCAGTGTTTCACTAGTCTTTAAATAAATCTGCAGTTCGGAAAATATTAAATCGAAAAAAGGTTTCTGTCCAGAGACCTTTTGCTCGAGTCCAAGCACGATAAAGCACGATAAGGCCAGGTTATTTCAGGTAACAAAGCCGAGGTCCAAGTGAGCTCGGATCCGGATTTAGGGTGTGCCGTTGCGATTTAATAAAATTAAGTCGGTGCACTTGAAAAATCTCACTCCACCAGCCCGGGCAAACAGTGGGTCGGCATCGACCCTCGGCCCTCGTTACCTTTAATGCCGCCTACATTTTGATCCGCCGCGAAACAGCTGAAGCGGCTTAGCTTAGGTCGTGATTGGACATCGCCGTCTCCACGAGGAGGGCTGGTTTTTCTATGGGGGACGAAAGGCACTGATTTATAATTCATTTCGGCGGGAGGAATTATAACGAATATCCGCGTGACGATTTACGCCCAGGCGAGCCACTTGAAACCACTCTGCTCGTCAAATAGACGGCCGTGATTACTTCGTTGGGCGGAAGAATGGCGGACGGAACGGGACAGGGTGCGTGGTCCCGTTGTTAAAGAGACGTTGCCAGCCGGGGGGGGGTGGGTGGGTTGGCTCGAATTAATTTAAATCCCGAAGCTTTTGCGCGCGCCGGAAGACAGCCATCGAAACGTCGGATGCCGCCTTTTCTTCTCTTTTTTTTCTTTTTTTGCTCTCGTTCTCTTTCTCCCCGTGACAGGGAACTCCTCGCAGAGGATTTCGCATTATTCGGCGTCAGATGGAGGGAGGGCTCGCGTGAGGATTAACTTTTCCGCGGCCGCGGACCGTGAATTTTTCAGGAAATCAGCTTTCTGTGGCGACCGCCGCAGCCCGTAATCACGTTCCACGAAAGGACCGCTTTTGTCCCTGTCCACCGGCTGACGGCAGCCCCCGCTGCCAACCGTTCAAAGCCGTGGGGGGATGAAAGGATTCCCGGAGCTTCTGTTTCGAAGACACCCTCGCAACCCCGTTGAATCGATTATGTGTGCCACCGGAGGGGTGACAGACCGGGATCGCAAACGATAGGGTAAATAGATGCGGCGCGTTCGACCGTCTACGCTGAGATATTGTTGCCCGGCTCCAGATAGTTTCGCATTTATGCCGCACAATGGCCTGGGATTTGTGAAATAGAACCTGCGGCGATTAGACTGTGGATATTCGTGCCGAGGAAAAATTGTTTGTGGCAGGGAACAGGAGCCATTTGACGATTTGTTTCTCTCTTTTATGAGTCGACAGTGATTTATCGGAAAGCTGTTCAATTCTTGATACTTTTAAATTTCTGATTTTCTCCTATTTTTCTGTTTCTGATGAAATCCGCAGTCTGTGCTACGTATTAAATAGAGAGAACGAGAAATGAAGTAAAAATTGTTTGGAAAGAACAGTAACAGGTTCGCTGAAGTTGAAGTTATCAGAAACGTCTGTACCGTAACGAGGAAGTAAAGTTTCAGTAGTACAGGTCAATAATAAGTGAGGATATCAATACAATATTACAAACGCCTGAAAAATCGTGTTGCTCACTTGAGGATCTAATTAGAGGAATCCTTACCATCATCCTTATACAATGCACAAAAACCAACAAATGTACATCTTAAATAAAAGACTTCCTGATAGTAAAAATAAAATAGAAAAAGAATGAAAATACCGTGAAAATGAACACCACTTTTCAAGTGTAATAAACATTATCCACTGCATCGAAAATACCATTTGTACCGCGTGTCATTCACCTGCATCACTAGCGAAGCGAGAAAGTGTTTCTCCTCCCGTCGATCTTGTTCAAAATTGATTCCGGAGGTAAAAACGCGAGCAGTGCATGAAGCGTAGCAGTATTCCGTTCCCGGGCGAAGTTGATCAATGATCTCGAAACCCGCGATCCATCATGGATCCCGAAATCCCGGGCGCGTTAAAGCGTGACAGCCGCGTGCTTTTAAGGTTTCCGAGACACTTTGTATTCAGACGGTAATAGTTTCGCCCGGCGAAAAGTTTCCTCCGCTTCGAAGCTGATCGTGTCAGTGCACGTGTACGTCCCGTGACGTCTTTTCGGTGTACAGGCGATCCCTCTATCCGGCGGTTTGCGATGGTAAACTGCTTCTAAGTTGCGACACGTAAGCCGATCCACCCAGCCTTCGGAAAGCGTCGTGTGTGAGAGAGCCGACGTTGCGGCAACTCTGAACGTGACTCGTTATCCTTAAAGGGGATTGATGCTGAATAGAGAAAAGGCAGCGTCGAACCTTTAAAGAAACTCTGCCGCGAGCATTAATGGCGCGAGAAAATCCCTTGACAGCGCTAAACACTGTCCTGAACTCCTCGTCTACATTCCCTCCCTGTAGAAGCGAGGATTAACCTTGAACATAATTAAAACCAGAACTTGAAACCCTTCCTTTGTTACCGCTACCGGCTTCGTGGAGGATCATGTAAATTCAACCTAAGAGGCCTCGCTACTTTAACTTTGAAAAATCAAATATTTCATTTCCCAGCTTCGGTTCTCATTTTTATATTTCAAGTACACTATTTTTGCTTCTCAGACGTTGCCTCTCATTTTCTTTCTCATTTCTTCTGGTCGAAACGGCCATAAGTTTGAACGAAATCATTCTCTGAACATTGTTCAACATGTCCACCAAATTTCAGTTCGATTCATTCACCAGTTCCGTGGACAAAAATCCTGAATATGCGCCTGAAATGTTGCAGAATCGAACGAAGTTTCGGAATCTTTTGCTCGCCTCTGATGCTCCGAGGGTTCATCGACCCCTGCCTGATAAATCCAGCGTGGCTCGACGTCATCCATCCACCGGCAGTGGCGTCGTTTCATGAATCATAATTACAGACTTCTGAAAATGATCGCGGAACGTAAAATCACGGGTATCATTCAATTCCGGTTAATGAAATGAACCGAACCCCTTCCGAACCACTCGCAAGTGAATACTTTCGCCTCGCACCTGAAGTGTTCCGCGGGAACTCGTTACGTTCGGGTCCGTTGAAAATTCCCGTGATTTCGAGGGGCTACAGCCCCCCTGAGAAGAAAAGGAGAGGGGGATGGAAGGGCATCGGGCTTGCTAATGACGAAATTAAAGTTGCCCCCCCGAACGACACCGACGAGGATTCTCGTTACTCGCGTCGCGAAGTAAACGAAACTTTGGCAGTTTTTACCTCGTTCTGGCGTAACGGTGTCCCGCACACCCGTTCAGAGAGACTTTATTTCCATGAGTTGCTAACTTCCGTCCACCTGCGCAGCTATTTCTTTAACGCCCCGTTGCGATATTTAATTGGCCAGAATTTTGCCGGATCACATTACCATTAAAACAACCGAGTCGAACGTACTGCGCGAATAATTTCACTGATTAACACACTTCGTTAAATGCTGTGCAAATTAATTCGATCAGTAGTCGATACGAATTGCGCTGGTTTACGTAATGTATAGTGGTCGCAAATGGGAAGACTCTGGACTCGGAAATTCAAAAATATACGAAACTTTGGGGATACGTTGCGCATTTGTAGGTACGTATTACGCGATTTTTTTCTATCGAAATTCACTTTGAGGGGGTGAAATCGACCCTTGAAAATTCGATTATGGATTGTAGGGAACGTTCACAGCCAAGATCGCCAGTTACCACCAAATAATAAAAACGAGTAGATTGTATCACTCGGTTGTCGATTTAATTATTTTCTGGGACTCATTGTCTGACTATTATTTGGATATACTACTTAAAATGAGAATTCATGTGATTGAGCCACCAAACATTAAAAATTACTGGGTTTTATCACTTCATTGTCATTCTCTTCGGGGACATATTGTCTGATCATTGATTGACGTTGCTACTTAACATGAAATAACCACTGATGAAGTTCTAATATAGAACATTCACCGCCAATCTAACTACAGTTCGTCAATATACCGCAATACAAAATTTTCCAGATCTCACATATCGAGTGCTTCGTTTCCATCGAACGGAACACCTGAGTTGTCCGACCGGCAGAGTACCATAATCGCGTGGAGGGGGGGGGGGGGCAGTAGTGAATCGGGGAAGAATCAAAAAAAGGGGGTTGATGAATGCATGAGGCGGTTGGGGAAACACCGAGAGCTCTCGCGGGACGGTACAAAGCTTTGCAAACAATGCGGGAGGATTTAGACAATTGGTGCGATCAAAATGGCCGCGGGAGAACCCCTTTCCTCCGCTTCCCTGTCGTACGGCGTGACGAAAAGGGGGGTAGGTAGGCTGGGGGACCGACGCGTAACACGCTTTCGGTTTTATGGGCGCGAGTGGTCGGAAAAGCGATTTTCTAGAGGCAAAAGCGGTGAAATAAAATAAAATGCATGGAAACACGGAGAAAGAGAAATTGTTCGTGCGGCAAACGAGGGGGCGGTGTCAGCGCAGAACCGGGCCGGCTCGTGGCGAGGCGTCGTCATCGTAGCTGCCCCATGTCGACGCGTTCTGCTCTGTGCCTTTATTCACCGGCCTTGGACACCGAATACCTAGCCGCTTGCCCGTTCTCACCGCTTCATTATTTTTTTAACTGTGTCCCCGACCCCCGGTTTCACCCGGGCCCGATCGATAAGTATCGCGAGATTAATTATATCGGCGCATCCGCACAAACTCCGCGCGCTCAGGCCAATCTAATTAAAGACAATCGGGCCGCAGTTTCAATTGTTTCGCTTCGCGTCCGTTGAAGAATTAAAACGAAACTGTAAAAGAAAAATTGTTTGCATGAATAACGACAAGCAGGGTTTAAATAAAAATGTATTTCTTCTCGTAATAATTATAACGAGATGAATGTACCATGACAGTACTCGTTGTTCCTTTTAATGTTTTCACTGATTTGTGTATCGTAATAATGAAAATAATTGTGGTTGACACACATGAACCACCCTGTACAATTAATTCTACAAAACCGTAACTAATCTTTAAGTTCGTGCGAGAGATTATGATTTTTGTCCCGGACGCCCAGTATACTCGGAGCATACGTTGAAAACGAGAGGCTTAGAGAATTGGCGCAAGGGGGTTGCCGGGGTTTGCACGGGGTGGAGCGGAACGAGGGGATGAACGAGGAGCAGGAAGTAACGTTCGGGACAATTTCGCGGTCGGATAATCGCGGGCCAGTGTCCCTTGTTACCGGAGGACGACTCTGTCCTATCCTCCCAACCCCCTGGCCACCCTGCGCCACCCCCGCAAGCAACCCTTTCGCCGCGGAGTAAACCGCTAGGGATAAGTTTGTACATTCGAACGATTATGGGCGGATCGGGATATATACGGTCGAATTTCGCGGGTTAATGAGGAAATACTGCGACGGGGGTTGTTTCGCGACGACAATCCTGCGCAACGATTCCGCAGCGATTCTAAATCTATGATACGACTTAACCCTTTCTGCTAAAACGGTATATAGAATGAGATATACAACGAAAATTTAAAACCGATAAAAAGGGAAATAAATGTCTATGCATCTCCTGTACCTGGCAATTAATGCAGACAATTTTTATTTTGCATAAAAGTTCGTTTAAAAATTTTTAAAGTAAGTAAATATAAAAATCTTCATTGTAATCGGTGGAAACAATTTTTATTTTGCAGGAAGCTGCACAGTCTAGGTACTGAGTTTGAAGTATTCAAAGTTGGTCATTGATATGGTTTTCGATTGCAGCGTTTTATTGAACGGAAACGTGGAACGAAACAAACAATGTGAAACTTGTTTTATTGTCAGAAGAAAGAGTGCATCTGAATCGTACGTCCGCGTAACAGGGGTTAAAGATTGTGAGGGTGGTGCCGAGACATTCAAGTGACGAATGATAAATGACGGAGCGTGGGATAAGAGGAGGTGCACTTCTTTCATGTAAATAAGGTAAACTCGGTGAAACATCTCGAAGATATTCGTCGGCGGCCCGGATCAAAGTCGGCCCGTCGGGCCCTTTGATCTCCGGCCAACGAATCGGCAACGTTTTACTGTGCCGTGTTTAGCCTTAAATATGCATCGCGGCGGGCTCGTAATACCCCGTAATTATGTGGACACTCGTGCAGATCGAGCTAACCGAATATTTTATACGGGGTGCGGCTGTGTCGTCTTTGATATCGCGCTTTTCATTAATGTCATCTTACTTCCGGCGCGTACAAATTCTTGATGAGGTTCTCGGGTTGATTTATCACGAGTGCAAGAGAGTAAGAGGGGGGGAGGAGGCCGCGCATCCGGATCTTCGTTATAATTCAATTTCACACCTGTAAATAGCGAAGCAAGGGGAATAATGATGCTGCTGAGAGGCCGGCCCTGCTCTTCGCACGGGTAGTTAAGGGTTGAAAGATGGATGCGCGGAACGTCGCGGAATAATTTATCACGGCCCGGGGAATGGCAGAAGTTTCCCTTTAACGACGAATTTTACGGATTCATGAACCGGCGCCGGATTAATTTGTCGGTTCTAATTGACGCGCGCACGCCGCCCGCCCGCCACTGGTATCTTAATGTCGATCGATAATTAATTAATTTTCTATTCATATTCGATTGCCGGGGCTGCGGCCGGCCACGCGGGAAACTCGACGACCTAGTTTCCAGGCGATGACCAGTTTGCGCGCTTCCTTCGAACGCTATGGAAATACGCATGAGCTTTTCATCTTCATTGTTTTTTTGGAACAGTATATCTGGTTACAGATTGTAGTTACTTCTGAAATAGAGAATCAACGTGATCGATCCTCCGAACAATGGAAATGTCTGGTTTTCGATTTGATTATTTTGAGGAATATTTTGTCCAATCACTAGTGGCAGTTACCACTTAAATTTTAAAATCAACATGATTGCAGAAAGGACAGCATTTTTACAGTAATTTAGATGATGAAGCACACTTGTCTACCACATTTGGTACAGGAAATTTAAACGAGATTGTCCTACATGAAAGACTGCTGGAAAATATAGAACACAATTTTCTGGTCAGTGACATTGTTCACGAGAAAATTAAGACTGAAGGTTTGTCCAGTGCTCTTTTTGCATTTCTGGACACAACATGCTCGAAATAGATTTTTTAAAGAGCACGCCGTCAAAGAAGAATACTTTCATATGAATGACCTCTCGAGTTTACTTAAAAGTTAACGGAAAGCACGCGTGCGGGACAAAATTTACAAGCTTCATTTTTTTCAAAAATGAAACGTCGATGGAACAAATTTTTATTATATATTTTTCTTTATACTTATTTTCCTTCGCGTAGAATTACTTGCTGTATCGGGATTCGAGCACAATTTTGTCAAACACGTGCAGAATGATGAACAAATTGTCTTTAATATTGTTCACTGACATTTTCCGGGATTTTTATCGGTTTTACGGTTGAAGTAATTCCGGAGAACTCTGTACGCGGTTGACAGTGGTTCCAGTAACAAATTGCTCAGCCAGTGAAACAGGAAATATATTAGATTGTTTGAAAAATTTAACAACTCCCGTATTTTGAGGTGAAATTGTATTTTTTTACCGAGATAGACCAAAAACGTTGATTTCTTCTGATTTGTTGAATTTCTGTCAAAATGAAATAGCGAAGTAAAATGATATAATAAATATTGCACGGACCAGAGAAGTCCGAACGGTTAAAATATGCTGCGTTTCGTTTCCTCGCTTATTGGACATGTTCGATGTAGCATTGTTTCGTATGGCGATCAATAAATACTTTCGACGAACAAAATTCATATACCACCAATGAAATTCCTTGCGCACGAAAACTGGGTGTCGTGGTAAACTGACCTGGAGAGTTAAATTGATTTTTTAGTGTGTCGGGCTATGGTCAGACATTTTTACTGAATTTACAGAGTACATTCCAGATTCCAGAGTATATTAAGCTCGAAATTAAGACTTCTAATGAAACAATTGCATACTATCTTTTTTTTAATTTTTCTTGTGCAGCCCCACTACACAGGTGCACATGCACTGATAAATTGTCAATTCTAATTTTCTTAAAAATAAAATCATGAACGAGAGAATTGTGTCCTACACTTTTCACAAATTTTTTCATGTAAATAGAATAACCTGTCATTTATATTCCCGGCACTCGATGAGCTGGCTAAATGCAGAGGAGCTTGACAAATTTTCAAACTTAATTTTCCATGAGCTTTCTTAATTTTCCTCCAGAGGATTTTTATCCACAATAAAAATCATTAGAACTTTATTTCTCTCTTTAGTGGTTTTATTAAGCTGTAATAATTGTATTGATACCCTTCGATTCTTGTAATATTTTTATTATTTGAAACTACACCCACCCATTTTTCCCTAAGTCGAGAAAATTCGCTGTCTAATGATGACATTGTCGTAGTACAAAGGACGTAATTTTCTCCTGTGATATAAAATCACCTTTGATAACAGTACCAGGGCGTTCGCAAGCTGTAGATTTCGAGCATTTCTTCGTCGATGGATCGATCGGTGGGTGCGAAGCACAGTTTCCCGCGCTGGCCGCGGCCTGGAACAGGAAGCGCACGCATCGAACGGTAATTTGTTACACGCACGCCCGGAATAATGATCGATAGCGATTAGGAGGTTCAGATCGGGACCAGCGTTCGCGGCGCAGGGGCTGTCGACGGACGGAAGGGCAACATACCGCTCATCTTGTCGAGTGCAACGCGCCGCTGACCCGTGTATACTTATACGAACATTGCCCCCACCCCTTCCCCTCCCTTTAGCATGATTGATGAGCCATCCCTATGCGCCGTATCGACGGTCCGCGGCGCGCATCCACTCTGCATTATTATTGCAAGCCACTTTGGGACCATCCGAGCTGGCGCATACGGTCGTCTTGGGAAATTGGGACCGGGCAGAACAGCCCCCAAGGGACCTTGCGTGAACGAACAGCCGCTCCGTGCCGCAGAATGGATTTCTGAGGTGGATCGAGTACTTTAGGAACTGTTCAGGATGGAATTGGCTCTGTCCATGCTCCCGCGAACGGCTGTTTGTCTCCTCGAAGCGAGGAAGAAGATTTCAGCGGGCCCGCGTGATCCGCTCACTCGGAAAATGCGGACGAATTTATCCTGAATTGTTTAACAAGGAGTCATCTCAAAGCTACTGCTTGAGGAACTTCACAATCTTGGATTTGGTCTGTTTCTTACATTAATGTAGTTTACATATGATATTAGAGATCGAAATTTAGTAGGGATCAGTAGTCTAGGTATCAGTAATCTAAGGTTCAGTAATCTGAAGACTAGTAATCTAAGGATCATTAATCTTGGGTCCAGTAATCTAATGTTCAGGAATCTAAAGCGCAGTAACCTAAAGTCTCAGTAACCTAAGGTGTAACCTGGGAATATAAGGTCCAGCAACCTATATCTCAGTAACCTAAAGCCCAGAAATTTAAGGTCCAGTAATCCGAGGTCCAGTAATCTAAAGCCCAGAAATCTAAGGTCCAGCAATCCA